>NC_041381.1:543348292-543477205 GCF_002162155.2 Triticum dicoccoides | reverse complement strand
AGTTATATTATTTGAACTAGTTGAATTAATAGAACTAGTTTATTTTTAGTAAATGCTTAGTTGAACTAATTGAATTAATATAACTAGTTTATTTTTAGTAAATGTTTAGTTGAACTAGCTAGTTGAATTAATAGAACTAGTTTATTTTTAGTAAATGCTTAGTTGAACTAATTGAATTAATATAACTAGTTTATTTTTAGTAAATGTTTAGTTGAACTAGTTGAATTAATAGAACTAGCTTATTTTTAGTAAATGTTTAGTTGAACTAGTTGAATTAATAGAAGTAGTTGAATTAATTGAATTTGTAAGTGTTTAATGTTTCGCCTAATATCAACATAGGAAATGTCGTCTGACGATGGAAAAAATTTCATTATGTGTGCATACTGTGAAGACCGGCGCGGCCAGTGTGACAGAAATTTCCTTGTTGATGATAGGCGATTCAGCATCAAGCTGGATGAGACCTTCGAATTCGATACAGTAAGTCACAACAACAAGTCTCTTTTCGTAATTAAGCATGACTTATATATGCTTCATTTGCCTGACTTATAATTTTTAATTTTCACTATTCTACTAGCGCATCCCCTGCCATGCAAGAATTTTTATCTTGGATAAGATAGGTTTCAATGATATGGAAACTATGGAGGTAAAGAGAGTTTACCTAAAAACTGAGCATGGTTATACTTTCAACGTCAAAGTATACAATACACACACGTAGACCTATTTTGAATGCAAAACTTGGCAAGCACTATGCAAGGCTTATGCATTTGAGCCTGGTATGGTTATCACCTTTGATATTCGTCCGGAAGATGATATTGAAGGTAATAGAGACATATGGGTCGATGTGCAGACGCCTCCAGTTCTACCATTATGTGAGTTCTTCTCAACTATATTTTTGTCTTTGATATTGCTTATTCAAAAATAATTGACAACTAATTTCTATTGACAGCTTATTTCCATTCAAGCAAACATGTCCGGCGCTTGGTAGAAGGACCTACTACTGTCCCGGAGCTGAACGAAACTGCGAGGAGATAAGTCATTATGTTTCATGGCTTGAGGATCTTTATACTGTCAAGACAAATTTTCTTCCTGCACTTAGAAATGTTAGTACTCAAAACGTGCGACCAATAGTGATGGTATTGAACTACGGTCACATCTATTCAGGAATGATGGTAAGATTTTTACTATTTGTCCTCGGTGCATATTTTGCATACATATTTTTTTTGCTAAACTTTCATTGCTAAGTGTATTAATTAAGTACTATATGATGTTCTTCAACAGGGACTCCCGATGACAGTTGTGCCTCAGGGGATCGAGACTAAAGGTCGCATGTCAATTGTTAGCTTACGACCAAGATATCCTGCATTGCACATGAATGCATTCAGGATTTCTAGAAGCAATGAATGCTTAATAGTGAAAGATTGGAGGAAAATTGTTAACGATCGCACAGAAGTACTAGGGGGCAGCAATGAGAAGCGCAGCCCACGATTAGGAGATCGGTTCATCTGCATGCTCCAGTATGATGAATCAGGAGAGCTATACATGTTCTATGCTATTTTACCAGAGAGAGAGTAGCTAGCAGGAGTGATTTAGCTAGTTCATGCTGCTCTTAGTACTTGTCCTTTCATGTCTGTGTTCTTTGTTCTGAACTTAATCTCAAAGAGTGATTTGCTTTTGTGGTGTTATATATGAACGCTTATAATATCATGACAATCATCCATGTTGAACTCGATGATATTTTTGCTTATGGTACAAGTGAATGTTTCTTCTTTAAGCTACTTTTGGTGGTGATTAGATAGAGGTAATGACTATGATGATTAAATAGTGATAATGATGACTACGATGATTTTTAGCTATCTAGCTAGAGTATATATATACTCATGTTGATGATATGATGCAAGAGTTTTTATATTAATATGATGATGATGATGAGTTATTATATCATTTAATGAAAGAAACCACAAATTAGTTTCAACTGGATGGATCCTACCTAACTGATCAAGTATATATATTCCATATCCATATATATTATACTTGATCACCTAATTAGGTGATCAAGTATAATATCGATATGGCATATACTTGATCACTTAGTTAGCTAGATCCTCTAGTCGAAACTAATTCGCGGTACTTTCACCTAATGATTTAACAACTCATTATAATGTAAAACAATCACTAAATTAAATTGAAAACAGAAAACTAAAGGAAAAATAAAAAAACACCCAAACATTTAGTACCGGTTGGTGTTACCAACCGGTACTAAAGCCATACGCGCACCCGGGCCTGGCTCGTGCCACGTGTTTGCACTTTAGCGCCGGTTCGTGACGAACCGGTTCTAAAGGGGGGGACCTTTAGTCCCCTCTCTTTAGTGCCGGTTGGCAAACCGACACTAAAGGCCGTCACGAACCGGCACTAAAGGTCGGTTCTGCACTAGTGACAGGAGGGGTCCGAGCACGGGGTGATGAAGTAGATCACAGGACAGCTCCAAGACATGGTTTGACATCGAGACGACAAGGGAGACGACGGGAACAGGGGCGGGAAGACTCCAGAGCACGCAATTTACATGACATTAGCGTGCTCCCCGCGCGCACTAGAGAAAACTCCAGGTTTTGGCCAGGCCTATCATGTCTACTGGATAGACCGTCGTGCCCTTAGTGAAAATGAGGAAATAAATAGGTTCAAGGGCAAAGAAGTGATTCACACCTAGCTCCAAAACATTGCAATAGTAAGGTGTTTGTAACTTGTTGTGGCTTACACGTGTGGAGTTAGACTCTGATCTTTGGCGCACCTTGATCAAGCACTAAGGTGATCATGTTTAACAAAAATAAGCTTAAGAGGAGGAGTTAAGAGGGGGGTTGCTGTAGAAAGTGCCAAGATGGCCAGATTTAGATATTTGGATGATGCACTCACATACATGATTGGATTGATCTGAATTTATGCATGGCCCAATGATTTGAAGATATGAAGATGCTCAAAAAGGTTTCAGGCCATTTGGATGAACCAATGTGGCACTTGCTTCACAAAGCTTTATTCTGACCAGAAACTTGCAAAAATTCCATACGGTAAATGGAGTAATAGACGGAGCCAAAACTTGGGGGAGGGAGTATCTATGGGTAATAGAATGTCCTGGTAACTTGGCAGCTCAAATGAAGCAATATAAAATATAGTTGCTTCACAAGCTGAAAATTTCACCAGAGACCAAGATTTGAAGGTGAGCTCATATGGAGGAATGACATGAGCTAAACTTTGGTGGAGGGCTATTATATGATGATATGAAGGACCATGCAAAATTGCAACTCATTTGGATATGCCTAGCTTGTACCTCCTTCACTAAGCTTCTTTTTGGATAGAAACTTTGGAAAATCATCAAGAAATAACTACTAGGCAAATGAGGTTCCATTTTGGCATGTGGCAATGATATGGACAAGAAAAGATGTCCAAGAAGTTTGAGGTCAATTAGGCAAGGAACAATAGCACTTGGTTCACAATGTGCCATTTAGGGCAGAATAGGAAATGAATTATTTGAGGATTATTTTTGAACATGGCAATGAATTGTTTTGCCATATTTGATGAAGATATGACCCCAAAAAATTATGAGAATTATTTGGTAATTTTAGGAGTGAGGAAAATATGGGTTGCTTCACAACCTAGGGCAAATTGAGTTATTCCTTTAATAGAAAAGGAATATTCCCAATAAAAAGAATATTTGTATTTGGTCCAAGGTGGAAATGGAAAGGTCTAGGGAAGGATTTGGGTATGACAAGCCACTCTAGAAAGAAAGAAGAGTTCATCTTCTTCAGTTTCCAGACCACATAGCCACGGAAAAAGAAAACTCAGGCAAAATCCTCAGAAAATCAAAAATAAAAGAAAGGGCCAAAAATCAGGTTGTTACAACTCTTACCCCCTTAAAGAAATCTCATCCTCGAGATTTGGTTGCTCAGGGAACAAGTATGAATATACTAACTCAAGGAAACCGTTTCCAACTCGGGTATCCTTTTTTCCTTTAGTATCATTCCCACTAAATTTTTATCTGACTGGCTCTGGGGTAGTTTGCTTTACTGTATCCACAATCTGATAGATGTTACCATGCTTGTTCATGCTTATATTGGCTCCAATTCTTTTCAGATCTGCTGACTTAGCTGAGTGTGATTTGTTATCATGAATGAAATATATGCCTGTCTCACAAACCCAAGAGTGATTTCCGTTGGGTGTGCCATCCAGCACTGACAACCTTTCATAAATTTGTGATCAGATTTTCACTAATGAACACCCAAGCTCTGACTCCTTGCATTCGGTGTATCCACTAAATGCAAGTCCTTTGGGTTCCAAAGAGTTAGTTGAGGCATAACCGTCTTGAGTTTGAGATTCATACCAAATATTTGATTGTCGCCTATCATGGCCATCATAAGGGGTATGACCTTACCTGATAATATCCTCGGATTTGAGTAATGGTGGGTCTGGGAGAAAAATTTTGTTCCTGCGAGGCTACCCTTTGGTGATTCGCATAAGTGAGGGCACATGCTTCGAGATTGTTATTTCACCTTCAGATTATTCATTATGTCGGCATATCCATGGGGATAGTGGGGTATCTAATGCTTTACCATAGTTGCTGGAGTCAAACTATTGAATTGACCTTTTGTCTCACTTGACAGACTCAGACATTTGATACTAGCATGCAACATGATGACACTTCATGCACCACTTATTCTGCTCGGGTTACCTCGTAACCATCACATGCATCACTTACCATCGCGGACATCATGCGATAATCTCAGGATCAAATCAAACTTGGAATAAATAATACCGCAGTAATCATTACATGACCACCAGGAGCTTGACCTTTGCCCTTGATTCTCGCACAACATCACAAATATTCAACAACTCGGTATCCTCGATACCATGATGATCATTCACGGATCACAAACGGAAGCAAACTTGGTTCAACGGGTTACCTCGTAACCAAACGTTGATCATTCACGGATCACATAACCAACTTATTTCATCATCGAACTTGGGTTGTTATTAAGCACATCCTTATTATTACTGTTGACCCACAGTGTGGCCAACTATGAACTGGGCCCTTATCCGCGGGCATGGATATCGATAGATTTAACACGCACTCTATAGAGGTAGCACACTGTACCCACACCACAGAACCCATGGCCTCGCACTCCCATTCGGGTGGACCAACAGCATTCCGACAAAAACGATCTACTGCCATGACACTCTCCCGGCCACTCCGACCAACTCCCCTTTGGGCTAAGTCATGGGTGGCCCCAGGCTACCAAAGACAAAACGGCCACCGTCGTGGCAAATAAACGGTCCCAAACAGGGACAAGGTACCATAACAACAGCGGGCTCACAAGGCTTATGTCCGCCTACCTGATCAGGGTAGCATGTGCCCATAACCTTCCCTAGTTGGAGGCACTAGTGAGAGGCATGACAATAAACCTAGTTAGGACCGTCCCATACCGGCAAATGTGGTTGCACTTGTCAGCTCGATATGGTGGCACCATGACTCAGCCAATAGTTGTTCAAGTTCAATTAAGTCTGGTTAAACTTGAATGCAATAAGCTGAGTCATAACAGATTAACATGATGCAACTACAATGCATGGGCATGATATCAACATAAGCATGGTTGTGCAACATCACTTCTTAACATATCAATAACAATAGATCATATATCCGACTGAGCATGCATACTGACTAGCATGAACATAACAAGTACACTACTCAAAAACATAGCATGACCACTGGCATCGACAATAAATATCATGCAAGAACATATCAACAATGCTACTATGCAAGCATTTAACCAACTGGATGCAATGGAACATGCATAACAACGGCACTCGGAACAGAAGATAGTCATGCACCGAAGACCATCACCGACATTAACATGTACTACTAGCAAGCATAAGCATATGAAAGGAATACTAGCAACTAGTACAAGATAACCAGGTGCATAACAACAGAGCAAGAAAGTAAACACTAACCCATAAGCATCACCGAAACAATGATAACCGTGTTTTAAACAAGCAAACATTGATGAAATATTCAAGTTGAAAACCATGGCTACTGCATGACTATCATGCAAGTGGGTATTGTGGCTTTCCTAGGGGTGAAGAAGGCATCAGGGAGAAGTGCTGTGAAGCCGCGGAAAGATTCGCCGGAAACAGTCCACTACTGGAGGGGGCTGTTTACATGCAAGGGCAAAATGGTCATTTTCAATATGTCAAACTATAGTGAAAATGATGTAAACAGAACAGGCTCGACGAGACGAAGATGTGGGCATTGGATTCACCTTAATCGGAGTCTCAAGCAAAAAGTTATAGCCGTTTGAAGTATAGGGACCAATTTGTAAATTTTCTATTTGCAAACATGCCCCTGGCGGCTAAAACCGAAAGCGCACTGGCAGGATTACGTTTTCTGAAAAAGAAAACACACTTTAGGCCGCAGTAGATGGAAATGCACTTTCCAAATAATGAAACGTATCCTATGTAGAAGTCGCAGCTGTTTACTCTTCCGTTTAAAGAAAACGTAAATGCGCAAATACATTTCCACTTAGAAACAAGCGGGTCCGGGGTTGGGTCAACATTGAGGGACTTATAGGTGGGGTCAGGAAAGTCGCAGGGCCCACCTGTCCTCGTCTTCTTCGTCCTCTCCCAGCCACCGCTGGAAATAGATGAGGGATCAGGGGAGGGTGCTGCCGGCGACGGGCTGGCCTGCCACGGCCAGCTCCAGCCAGACGGAGGCCACCGGAATGATCGGGCGTCCATGTCGCGCCCATCCAGAGGCATAGCCCGTGCCGGGGAGGAATGGGGACAGCGGGGCTTGCAGTGACAGAGAAACGGAGAGGCGGTGTGCGGACGTGGGGATTCGTGGCCTAGGATGCTCCGACGACGAGCAGAGGGGATGTAGAGGACCGCCAGAGAGTGGGAAGGTGGTGGAGTGGCTAGAGGTGGACGAGGAGCTTGGGTTGAGCGAGACGGAGAGATTGCCGAACGGTGGAGGCGGTCGGGCATTGGTGGTTCTCGGCGCTGCGGCTGTCTCCGGCGAGGGGCAAAGGGTTGGGGAGACTCATGGAGATGAGGGGAAGCTCGTGGACAGCTCGGGAGGAGCGGAGAGGGACTAGGCTCACCGGGACCAAGGAGGAACCACGGGCGTCCATGGCGGACAGAGGCGAACTCCGGCAAGAGTAGGCGACTCAAGAGGTCAAATGAGGCGGGGGAGGGATGAATGAGGTGCGCTGGTCCTCGGGGGAGGTATATATAGCCGATTAGAGAGCTATAGAGCTTCACGGGAAGGCTTAAACAGGGCACTAATGGTGGACAGCAGCAGGACACGGCACGTGCATGGATCTAGCGGCTCATTTATGGCAAAATAGGAGGGGGCCCGAGCACGGGCTGATGAAGTAGATCACGGGATAGCTCCAGGACATGGTTTGACATCGAGACGACAAGGGAGACGACGGGAACAGGGGCGGGAAGACTCCAGAGCACGCAATTTACATGACATTAGCATGCTCACTACGCGCACTAGAGCAAACTCCTGGTTTTGGCCAGGCCTATCATGTCTACTGGATAGATCGTTGTGCCCTTAGTGAAAATGAGGAAATAAATAGGTCCAGGGGCAAATAAGTGATTCACACCTAGCTCCAAAACATTGCAATAGCAAGGTGTTTGTAACTTGTTGTGGCTTACACGTGTGGAGTTAGACTCTGATCTTTGTCACAGTTTGATCAAGCACTAAAGGTGATCCTGATTACCAAAAATCAGCTTAAGAGGAGGAGTTAAGAGGGGGGTTGCTGTAGAAAGTGCCAGGATGGCCAGATTTAGATATTTGGATGATGCACTCACATACATGATTGTATTGATCTGAATTTTAGCATGGCCCAATGATTTGAAGACACGAAGATGCTCAAAAAGGTTTCAGGACATTTGGATGAACCAATGTGGCACTTGCTTCACAAACTTTATTCTGACCAAAAACTTGCAAAAATTCCACAGGGTAAATTGAGTAATAGACGGAGCCAAAACTTGGGGGAGGGAGTTTATATGGGTAACTTGGCAGCTCAAATGAAGCAATATAAAATATAGTTGCTTCACAAGCTGAAAATTTGACCAGAGACCAAGATTTGAATATGAGCTCACACGGAGGCATGACATGAGCTCAACTTTGGTGGAGGGCTATAATATGATGATATGAAGGACCATGCAAAATTGTAACTCATTTGGATATGCCTAGCTTGTACCACCTTCACAAAGCTTCTTTTTGGACAGAAACTTTGGAAAATCATCAAGAAATAACTACTAGGAAAATGAGGTTCCATTTTGGCATGTGGCAATGATATGGACAAGAAAATATGTCCAAGAAGTTTGAGGTCAATTAGGCAAAGAACAATAGCACTTGGTTCACAATGTGCCATTTAAGGCAGAATAGGAAATGAATTATTTTAGGATTATTTTTGAACATGGAAATGAATTTTTTTTTTCCATATTTGATGAAGATATGACCCAAAAAATATATGAGCATTATTTGGGAATTTTAGGAGTGAGGGAAATATGGGTTGCTTCACAACCTAGGGAAAATTGAGTTATTCCTCTAATAGAAAAGGAATATTCCCAATAAAAAGAATATTTGGATTTGGTCCAAGGTGGAAATGGAAATGTCTAGGGAAGGATTTGGGTATGACAAGCCACTCTAGAAAGAAAGAAGAGTTCATCTTCTTCAGTTTCCAGACCACATAGCCACGGAAAAAGAAAACTCGGGCAAAATCCTCAGAAAATCAAAAGAAAAAGAAAGGGCCAAAAATCAGATTGTTACAAATCTTACCCCCTTAAAGAAATCTCGTCCTCGAGATTTGGTTGCTCTGGGAACAAGTTTGAATATACTAACTCAAGGAAACCGTTTCCAACTCGGGTATCCTTTTTTCCTTTAGTATCGTTCCCACTAAATTTTTATCTGACTGGCCTACGGGGTAGTTTGCTTTATTGTATCCACATTCTGATAGATGTTACCTTGCTTGTTCATGCTTATACTGGCTCCAATTCTTTTCAGATCTGCTGACTTAGCTGAGTGTGATTTGTTATCATGACTGAAATATATGTCCGTCTCACAAACCCAAGAGCGATTTCCGTTGGGTGTGCCATCCAGCACTGACAACCTTTCATAAAGTTGTGATTAGATTTTCCCTAATGAAACCCAAGATCTGGCTCCTTGCATTCGGTGTATCCACTAAATGCAAGTCCTTTGGGTTCCAAAGAGTGAGTTGAGGCATAACCATCTTGAGTTTGAGATTCATACCAAATATTTGATTGTTGCCTGTCGTGGCCAGCATAAGGGGTATGACCTTACCTGATAATATCCTCAGATTTGACTAACGGTGGGTCTGGCAGAAAAATTTTGTTCCTGAGAGGCTACCCTTTGGTGATTCGCATAAGTTAGGGCACATGCTTCAAGATTGTTATTTCACCTTCAGATTATTCATTATGTTGGCATATCCATGGGGATAGTGGGCTATCTGATGCTTTACCATAGTTGGTGGAGTCAAACTGTTGAATTGACCTTTAGTCTCACTTGACAGACTCGGACATTTGATACTGACAAATCTGAGCATATACTATTAACCGAGCGGGTTGTCTGGATATGGGTTCCTTACCAAAATTGAGTAGACCCCGCAGTTGAATATTCATGGTGGTCTACTAACTCAGACTGTCCGAGGTATCTGCACCATATGGTCCATACAACAATTTTCAAACCTACATCACTGTTCTTGCTCCCTCATTATTGTTTTCTTGGTCTGGGTCCTTGGCTGAAAGAGGTGGGTCATATGGCTTCTTCGTATGACCATAGGTACTGCCGAGTGCAATATTTCGGCAACCATAACTTATCCTCATTCTTCTAACATGGTAATATTGTTTAAATGGCACGTTCATCACTTCTCAAGTTCCGACTTTTGGGAAATGATCATCCGAACCCTTGCAAGAAATCGACAAATAAATCAGTAGCTACCAGAACGGTCTTTACCACTTAGATCTGGAACATTACTAAAATAACTCAACCACGACTCAGGACGGCCGAAAAGCAGCTCATAGCATGAGACCGGGTCGATAAGAAGAAAGTGCTAGCTCCCTAAGATAGCCGAAAAGCAGTTATAGGGACACTGTCACAAAAAGAAACTCAATAGCTATACGAGACGGCCGGAAAGCAGCTCAGAACTCATGATAGTTGCTGAATAGAGATACAAAAATTGGCACCCACCCCAGATAGCTAAAAACAGCTCATATCACAGGCGTGGTGCCGTCACTGGAGAAAAGGAGACAAGGGCTCATTAGGATCATCTTCCAGGTTCACAGGTACTTGTACTGAGCTCATTGTTGTCGGTAATACTCATAATCCTTTTTCATACTACGGTGTATAGCTGGGTTCCTTCTTTTAACAATCCTCACGTGGTTGTCAGATTCCTCGTCTGAGTGACTTGCAAGGCCTTGGTGGTCTGCTTACTGTAGGTGGGAACGACTCCTATGGGATCACTGGGATCCCTACCGTGGTCGGCGGGTGCGGGGTTGTGATAAGAGCGGGTCTAAGAGCCAGCACAAAGGTCGTTTACCAAGGTTCGGGCCGCAGGGATCGCGTAATACCCTAATCCTGCTTTGGTATGTATATCAGTGTTCTTGAGCTAGCTATGGTGTGTTCCTTGCTCAAAAGAGCCGAATCCCTCTCCAGTATGCCTTGGGCCTCCTTTTATAGTCGAAGGAGGCGCCATAGTGGCACACAGGAGGTGGAAAGGGTATAGTAGCTATGCTTATCACTAGTCGTTATGGGACAAGATGCATTAAATGTGCCCCTGAGGTGTCCCCTCGCTTTGTTGCCGCCTCGCCTTGCCTCGACACGCGTCCAGGCCAGTGAGGCAGGCACCGCCATGTAGGCTGGCAGGCTGCTGAGCTGGCGCGGTGGCAGCGTCTTCACAAAGATCTACATGCCACCACGCAGGTGCTTGCTGAGCTGGTCTCGGGGCCACACGTCTCCACGCAGGTGCTCACCTGGCTACAGGGCTGGCAGCTGCATGGGAACGGTGGTAGAACCTTGGCACACGTGGGCCTGGCCGCAGCCCCGTTGACGCCTTCGGCAAGGGCCTTGCTGGGCCCCGGCAAGGGGCTTGCCGCGGCACTGTGGTCATCCCCATCAAGGATCTTGCTGGAGGCCTCGTGGGTTTCCTCGGCAAGGATTGTGCTGAGGATCATTGTCTTCTGGTCCTTATCTGATCTTGTGCGTTTAATGATCTTCAAAAAGATCTGGATACCACCATGGAGGTGCCTCCCGAGCCTTCATTCCAATGTGGTTGATGATGTTGGAAGCCTGGGGCTCAAGGGTGGTGCACTCCGCTGGTGTTGGGCAAGTTTCCCCTGCAAGGCCCTCGCCCGGGCCATGGAGGCCGCCCTGGCAAGGGTCTCGCCGGGTGTAACGCCCCAAGACTGACAATCCAGAAGACTTCCATATTTTCGTGATCAACCGTGTGTTTCATTTGTGCTTGCTCTTTTATTTTTTTGCATTGCATCATGTTATCATGCCATCATGTCATTAATCTTTGCATCTCAACTCAACTAATAAATTGCATAGATGGTTGATATATTTAAATCGAGGGAAGGGTGACTTCTCTTTATAACATATCTTCCCAATATTAGGGAGCTATATTTAAATATTTCATTAATTTTGAATTCACCATAACACACTTGCAAAATATCCCAATGCCTTTGTTATCTTAATTCTTGGTCTCCAACCTTGCCATATATTCTTTCATCATATTCCGGAGCTCCACCAAAAATCCGACATTTTTGGACCTTCCTTTTATCAAGTCCTAGTTCAAACCCATTTGAATTAAATTCAAATGAGTTTGAATTTACATCTTCCAATCATGGCTTTTTTATTTTCTCGGAACAAGCATATTTTTGTGAGTCCGAGAAAATAATCCCCATGCCCAAACTCTTTGTCTAACCTTTTCTTTTCTTCCCTTTCCTTTCTTTTTCTATGTTTTAAGAGAAGAGAGGAGAGAGGAGCCAGCCCAGCCGGCCTCTTGGGCATGACCAACCAGACCGGCCCATTCCACAGGCCCAGCCGCGCCCTGCCTATAACCCTAGCCCGACCAGTCCACACATCTCTCTCGATCCCCCTCGTCCTCCTCCCACCGTGCCGCCAGGGGAAGCCTCGGCTCGATCCCCATCCTCCTGCACCCCGCGCCCGATCCCGCTCATCCTTGCGCCCTCTGGCGAGCTCGCCCGCCCGTGCCTTCTTCCCTTGCCGCAGCCGCCGAGACCCCGCCATCGTCGCGCCCTTCTGCCGCTGCTTTGCTACCGTCCCTCCATGTTGCCCACTCCTCTGCTCGAGGGCCTCCCCGTTCGCTGTGTCGTCATGAGCTCCTCTGCTCCCACCATTCCCTGTCTCCATCGCCTGCATTGCCTCCACAGCTCCTCCGCACCACCGAACTCCGCTCAAGGCCTCCAACGCCGGGAACGGGTTCCCCTCGCCCGGATCCGCCGCCTCCCGGCCTCCTTCCTCTCCTGTGGACGCGACCCCTTCCTTTCTTTACTCCATCATCGCCGGCCGCCAAGGGCGCCATTGCTGCTACCCGATGCCTTGTCCAACGAGTTGTCGCGTCCCTGGTCCTCTTCTTGCCTCTGTTTGCTTGGGGACCGGCTTGCATAGCTATCGCTGCTCATCCTGTTGCCCCGAGCTGTCCACTTCAAACACACCAAGCTGGCTATGCCACTGTTGTCTCCTGGCATGGCCATGACCGAGACCCCAGCGTTGTTGTTGTTGTTGCCTGTGTGTACCTCCGCTCCTGAAGTTTTGGGACGCCAAGACTTGTTGCCGAGACCGTGACCGCCCCGAATTGCTTCCGCTTGCTGGACCGGCAAGTACACTAGAGGCCGCATTGACCACAAGTACCCCTTCGGATATGCCGAGGTCGACTACGCTCGGCGATGCGACAAGTACCTCTACCGACGACCCCGGACATCTACGAAAATGTGTGCCACTACCGTCACCGTGTACCACTACGCCCAAGTTCCACTACAAGATGTACCACTACCGTCGTCGAAGACCGTCAAGGGTACAACTACCGCCGCCGTTGATTCGACAAGAGACCGTGTACCACTACTTCCACGATGTCCCATGAACGCCTACTTCCTCTACACCGCTCCGAACTTGAACCGCTCCAAAAATGCACGCTTCAAAGGTATAATCCCGAGACGATCACCGGTGGACTGAATGCATGTGTTGTATGAGATGCTCGTGTTTGCACCGTGATCGAGTTGTCGCTTGCGATGCCCCTCTTTTGCCATGCCACAGTCATGTGGGACACCCGGTATCTGGGATCACTCCCCATCTCTTGCGTGTTCCACACATCCGCACACTTCTAGTTTGCATCGGTATCTCACTCAAGTTACTGGGACCGGAATGTTACCGTGGCACCATTTTCGTTTCGCTGCCGTTGCACCCTTTTCGTTCCGCCATGGTGACCAATGCTTCATAACATGCTCATGTCAACATTTTCATAAAATTGCATAAAACTTGTGCATGTCATCCGCATCATGATAACCACATTTAAATGCTTAAAATTGTTGTTTGCATTAAATTGCTAAATGACATCGGGATTTTTCGGAATTGTTGTTTGTTATTTCCGGCCTCATTTAAATTGCCTAGCTAGGTAGTTTTTATTATGCTTCACCTCTTGCCATGTTAATTAACATTTAATAATTGTTCTGCCAATATGCAACTCGTTGCATATTGAGCTCCACTTAATTTGTAGTATTGTTTGTTGCACTTTGCCATGCCATGCCTCTTTAAACCAGACATGCATCATACTTGATTGTGCATCATGCCATGATTATGCTTGTGTGTTTATCATGTTGTATGCTTCTTTCCGGTTTGCTTCTCTCGTTAGCTTCAGTTTCGTTCCGGAGTTGTGAGGATTCGTTCGACTACGTCCGTTTGTCTTCTTCATGGACTCGTTCTTCTTCCTTGCGGGATCTTAGGCAAGATGACCATTACCCTCGATATCACTTCTATCTTTGCTTGCTAGTTGCTTCGTTCTATCGCTTGCTGCGCTACCTATCACTTGTTTACCATGCCTCCCATATTGCCATGTCAGCCTCTAACTTTCTCACCCTTCCAAGCAAACCGTTGTTTGGCTATGTTACCGCTTTTGCTCAGCCCCTCTTATAGCGTTGCTAGTTGCACGTGAAGTTGAAGATTGCTCCATGTTGGAACGTGATGATTTTGGGATATCACAATATCTCTTATTTAATTAATGCATCTATATACTTGGTAAAGGGTGGAAGGCTTGGCCGTATGCCTCGTGTTTTGTTCCACTCTTGCTGCCGTAGTTTCCGTCATACCGGTGTTATGTTCCTTGATTTTGCGTTCCTTACGCGGTTGGGTGATTTATGGGACCCCCTTGACAGTTTGCTTTGAATAAAACTCCTCCAGCAGGGCCCAACCTTGGTTTTAACATTTGCCACCTAAGCCTTTTTCACTTGGGTTCTGCAGACTCAAGGGTCATCTTTATTTTACCCCCCCCGGGCCTGTGCTCCTCCGAGTATTGGTCCAAACTAGAGCACCGTGCGGGACCGTCCCTTGGCAACTTGGGTTATGTTGGTACTCGTACGCTTAGCTTATCCGGTGTGCCCTGAGAACGAGATATGTGCAGTTCCTATCGGGATTTGTCGACACATCCGGGCGGTCTTGCTGGTCTTGTTTTACCATTGTCGAAATGTCTTGTAAACCAAGATTCCGAGACTGACCGGGTCTTCCTGGGAGAAGAAATATCCTTCGTTGACCGTGAGAGCTTGTGACGGGCTAAGTTGGGACACCCCTGTAGGGTATCTTTCGAGAGCCATGCCCGCGGTTATGTGGCAGATGGGAATTTGTTAATATCCGGTTGTAGAGAACTTGACACTTGACTTAATTAAAATGCATCAACCGCGTGTGTAGCCGTGATGGTCTCTTTTCAGCGGAGTCCGGGAAGTGAACACGGTCTTCGTGTTATGATTGTGCGTAAGCAGTTTCAGGATCACTTCTTGATTACTTCTAGCTTCACGACTGTTCTGTTGCTTCTCTTCTTGCTCTTGTTTGCGTATGTTAGCCACCATATTTGCTTAGTGCTTGCTGCAACTCCACCTCATTACCACATCCTACCCATAAGCTTAAACAGTCTTGATCTCGCGGGTTTTGAGATTGCTGAGTCCTCGTGACTCACCAAATACTATCACAACAGTTGCAGGTGCCGATGATACCAGTGCAGGTGATGCAACCGAGCTCAGATGGGAGCTCAACGAAGATCTTGGTCGTTGCTATGTTTCGTTTCATGTTGATCAGTAGTGGAGCCCAGTTGGGACGATCGGGGATCTAGCAGTTGGGTTATCTTCTTTTCTTTTGGCTTCGTCCCTAGTCGGACTATGTGTGTAGTCTAAATGATGTATGAATTATATGTTCATTGTGTGAAGTGTTGATTGTAAGCCAACTCTTTATCCCAGTCTTGTTCATTACATGGGATTGCGTGAAGATGACCCTTCTTGCGACAAAACCACAATGCGGTTATGCCTCTAAGTCGTGCCTCGACACGTGGGAGATATAGCCGCATCGTGGATGTTACAAGTTGGTAATCAGAGCCATCCCCGACTTAGGAGCCCCCTGCTTTATCGAATCGCTGGTGTTGTTGAGTCTAGAACAAAATGTTTTGAGTCTTAGGATTATATATATAAGAGAGTAGGATTCTTTTTACTCCTCAGCCCCTTCGTCGCTCTGGTGAGGCCTCCTGACGTAGATGTTTTTTCTTTCCTCGCCTCAAATTTCACTAATTTTTTTAGGATCACGCAGGTATCTTGAGATCGTTCCGGTATTCTTATGACGAGAACATTGTTCTTGGTGCCTCTTGACATTTAGGGTTTGTGGCAGTGTCCCGGGGAGTTGAGCTCCGAGGTGTTGTCGTCATAATTTTATTGTTGCAGTTCTGGAATACCTGAGTTTCGCCGACATCAAAAATCTCTTTTATGCAGTTGATGGTGAGATAACCTCGATGCCATCCAGTACTGGGGAGTTCGGGAGTATTCCATAGCTCGTATAACGGATGCTTTTCGAAGATTGAGGTACACGATTTCCGAAGGTTTCTTGGTTATGTGTTGACGGATGGATACAACTTGGATGTAGGGATTGTTAGTTTTGGGTGAGATATATATTGCTTCCCCTGTATCCCCAACACCAGATTGCATAACCAGAAATTTTCGGGAGTTCTATAGGTGGGAATTCAAGTAGCTCTAGTTTTTTCTTTCCGACAGATGCATGATATGAGATTGGGGTTCAACGTCTAGTGGTCCGCCTATCCACGGTCGTTTTTACAGTGGTCTCGTTGTGTCTTAAAGAGCCCTTGTCTATGCTGGTTCGGGGACGCTTCGTATGTCATGTGCACTGCCTTATACATGTTGGTGCTGTACGATCGAGCCTGTGTGGACCCCACCACGAAAACTTCGGACGAAATCTCTATCATATGTTTGTTTCCGGCTTATTCTGCAAGCCAATCCTTGTTTTGTTTTTCTGTGGTATTCGAGTTGCTTCGCTGCCAAATGTTGAATCCATACCTTTCCTAAACGGTGTTCTCATATTGCTATGTGAATACTAATCCTTCTTGATCATCAAGGTCGTCATGTTAATTCTTTTCCAACCGGTGCGCTTCTCTTCGAGATGATCCCATCATTCTCCCCATCCGCAAGATCAAATCTAAGTTTTCTCAACGGTGTTTGTTTCGTTCATCCCAAGTTGTCTTTGTTTTCCCCACCCTCCCACCCTTTTCTTCAAGGACTCATATATTTTAATCTTGTATCCATTTATTCATGTGAAGTCACTTCACCCTTTTCAGTCAATGTTCTGATCCGGTGATCCCTCGTGAAGATGCTCACGAGCTTCAAGTTTATCATTCTTTGTTCTCTTTTCTTCTCTTGTGGATTCAATTCGAGCTTTGTCGATCATATCCTTTCCTCATTTCAAATGTTTTCTCATGCCGGTGCACCTCTTAATCATTCACTTCTCGATATTCCTTTGTTCTCGAGTGTTGAATATATCTCAGAAGGCTCGTCTTTTCATTCAAGATCCGTTCAAGCTATTTGGAGATTATTATCTCATTCTAGTCATTTAATTCAACCGGTGCAATCTCTCTTCAAAATTGTTCAACGCTATTTTCTTTTTAGTGGGCCCTAACCCACAGGTCTTTTCCCAGGATCTTACCTGACTCTTCTAATTATCAGGAGCGATTCCCAAATTCATTTCCAAGTTTGATGTAAGAATGAATTTTCATCAGTCACATGCCTTCTCCAAGGTCGTTTTCAAATTCTTTTCATCTTTGGCTCAACCTTTTTTCTTTTAATCCTTCCGGAGTGTCTCAACAATTCATGGTGGTGTTTCTCCTCGTCATTCTCAGCTTTGAATACCGAAGAAGAGTTTCTCTAAAATCTTGGTCCATTCTCTTGAAGATTCATGGTTCTAGCTTCATGCCATCCTCTCATAATTGTTTTCGATTATGAGAATTCTTTTCACCCATCCGACGCATTTCAAGGGTTGCTTTCTTTTCTCGATCATCCGAAGGCCATTATTTCAGAAGATCTCTTGATTCTGAATTGATGCCTCTTCGTTCGTCTCAATATTCTTCCGGTGCTTCGTTCAAGTATTCTTTATCAGTTCATGATCTCTTTGTCTCTTGTATCTAAACTAGCGGAGTTACCCGCGCATTTGCGCGGCTAGAGTTTCCTTAATATAAAAGTTGTTTCAGATTCGAGAGATTATGTGGTATTGATAACTTTGTCTCAAATGGAATTATTCATTATTTGGATAATATAAAAGAAATAGAACATCTATATAGAAAATAAGTTGTGTTCTTCATGCAAATGACTGCTAGATTGTAATACAAATTTTATATCTTGACACGTTTTCTAATTAGATTCAAAATGTCTACAATCAAAACACATTATTAAACTTTGGTATTAATATTTCCATCATTTGTATGAAGCTGGATAAAGATTTTGATGTGTAACAATGAAAAACCAAAAAACTCACAGACTATGCCGGACCACACCAAACCACATACTTTAGTATCAATCTCTACCTTTCCTTGTTTCACTTTTTTCATCTGCGAAATTCATCTTTGCACTCAGTGTATTCCCAAAATTTCTCACCAAGAAATCTTAAACTTGGATGACATGTAATTGTACCTTTTAGTATGTTCCATCCATATATATATATGCTTCCTTGTCTTATAATTTTAATTTGATTTTCTATATGGCACATTGGCACTCCAACCTAAATCAATGTAACAGGTGTATAGCTTGACTTCTAGTGGTGCCAGTTTCTTTTGACTTTCATTTTGTCTTTCAAACAAAAGTAAGATTATTCATTACATATTTGATATGAATTATGCTTATGTTTTTTTGTGATTAGAATTATGCTTATGTTCTTTTGCTAAAGCAGCCTCTATCATTTAGTCACATCTTATATCATATTTTATATAATACCCAAAACACATGTCTCAGGGAAACATGCTATGACTTTGGTGTGAGTTCCGAGTCTAATCGTCTGTGATGAACTGCGTGTTTATAGATTCTAGCTTATCTAGCTTAAAATGACAAATTTAGAGGTTTTGTTTGTACAGGTTGAACGTTTGCATGGCTCTAATATGCCTCGGCAGCATTAATCACCAATTCATTTTTTTCAAATTGCACGTACACTTTTATTAGATGAATTGTCTTGGACTGCTAAAGCAGGCTCCGCTGTAAGCATGAATGTTTCTTTAGTTGCATGCATGCATGTTTTTTCTTTTGAAGACTTGCATGTATCTTTTTTTCCTACTGGTACGTGGCCAAGATCGGCAAGTTTTTTCTTCCTTTTATTAACACAATCGCAATTGTTCTTGTTGTTCTTTAGTTTGAAGACTTAGTTTTTTGTCCTATTTCTTACGCGGTTGATGTCGTACTATCACATCGATATCGTCCACCCTGTGGCAAACATATAGCTTTACCCGATTAGTAACAGTCTCCATGCAGAAACTATTTAGGGAAGGAGAGGGTTATTATATAAATAACAAAGAAGTTTAACACTCCTATATATACCAAAGGATTGTTTGAAAATGTGCATATATTCATGCTTCAACCACGTGTAAATTTGCATAATATAAATATTATGTTTATGATTGATCTTATTAATGCTTTGTAGAAAACAAACTTGTAGTCATGAAAACTTATGCTTAAAACCTAGCACAAATCATGTATGTTTTCTTGGAAATTTACACGCACACAGAAGAGAAACGTGACTCAATGTTTTCAGAAGTTTTGACATTTCAAAATATATTAGTGTTACAGTGTTACCTGGAAGCTTATCCACTTTTGACATTTTTGCACTTTTGAAACTGAGGCAAAAGATACCTAGAAGAGAAGACCAATGCCACTTTTGAAACGTCTGGTGCGCTGCAGTACTACGCAATGGCGCCTTTGCTCGGGATCCCGTTGGAGCGGGTGGTGATGCACATGTCGACGTCGCGGCCGATGCTTCCCATCTCGGCTCGTGCGATCCTTGCTGGCCAACTTTGAGACACAGCCGACCTGCTGCAGCTGGTACTCGGCCACTCGCGTTTCTCGTATGCATTGCAACCTGCTACTCCTCCAGCTCCACCACGCACCGGCGTATGCACTGCCACATCAGCTGAGTTTCACGGCCGGCCACCGGCCACCATAGCCAGCTCGCTTTGCAGCTGCACGATGAATGGCCCCTCGCTCACCTATTGTAAGTTGCCTCCTGCGAGTGCTCATGCTCCCATCCGACTCTTTTTCTTTCTCTGCCATCATAGCGCTCCTTCTGCCCCGCCTGCGAGCGCCTGCGATTTTTATCCGAGTCGGTGCATCCGCAAACCTATCAAAGCCGGCCGTGCTTTAGAAGGAGCTTCTCTATTTCGACGGCGACGATGGTGTGAAGTCTGCTGGACACAGTTTCGCCAATGTCGAGGGACATGCTGGGCGGCGAGGGCATTGAGGCGGAAAGAAATCATGGAAAGTGGCGGCCCATTGCATGCTGCGAGGTGATGACGTCGGTGTGTCCGGAACGCCGATGAGGTTCTTCCTTAGTTCGGTGGAGGTGGACAGCTTCCGCCGCGACGCCCGTGCCGGCAGCGCCGCCTGTTCCAATGAGATCGCAGGTGCTCTACGGGGAGGCGAGGCGGGGGAGGCCGTATTCCTTTTTATGTATGTTACGATGGAAACTCATTTTTAAAGGAAAAATCATCCTTTCCCAACGTATGTTATGAAGGAAACTCTTCTATTTTTCCTTTCATTACTTCTTTCCTGTTCTGTTCGGTCTTTTTCTGTTACACATATTCTTTTACGTGTCATGACACGGGACAATAGTCTTGTGTAACTTTTGGATCCTTTTTCTTTAGTATGTTACGTAAAAAAATTAATCTCAGCCGTCATTGTCCTAATCAAACGGCCGAAATAGTTTTAGCATATGTGAACGATCATGATGGCTCGTTTGACTTCTGTTTTATGTATATAATAGATCCCCTCAAGCATCTTCATTCGTTTTCCAATTCTTTCTGGTGAATTGTGCCTTTACTACTTTCATTCTCAATTCTTATGGTGGTTCGTTCAAGATTTCCTCTTCCCTTGTTATCATATCAATTTATTCATTCTTTTTCCAAAAATCCTGCCGGTGGTTCCATCAATACCTTCTCAAGTTTACGCTATACCTCTCTTAATCCTTTCTATGAGAATAAGTAGTTTGCCAAATCCGTTGCTTGTCATCAACTTAAATTGGTGAAGGATACGCATAACGTAATTCTTATTATTGTTTCATCCAAGTAATTTAGTTTCTTCTTTCTAGTGTTGTTCATCATGTCATTTTTCTCGGTTCGAGATGCTTCATCTTTTCTTTTCCGGAGTTCCAAGTTTTCTGAATTATCTCGTCGCGAAGCTCCATCTAAATCATCGCAAGGATTCACCTTGTGTTTTCAACTTCTCTTTCTTTTTATCAGCCTTTTATTACCGGAGTTCTTCATGGAGGCTCTACATGGTGGTTTATGAAGGACCCTTTTCATTCTTCAATTGTTCTTCAAGATTTCTCTCGGAGTTAAGATCCGCCAAGCTATACTCTAAAAGAAACATGGTGTTCAACACACATTTTGTTTTGAGGAGTTCAAGTATTCTTCTTCTTGCATTTTGAAGTGCAATTCTTTCTACCTTATCTTTTGAGGTGGTGTTATATCATTCTTGACAATTTCCATTCATGTTTCGCGATTCACATGTTGTCTAGAATGAGGTATTTTAAATCCATCAACCACTTTGTTGGAGTTATCTTGGTATAGGTTTCACCTAAAACCTTCCCTAAGGAATGTTGCTATTGTGGTGCTTATCTATGACCCAAGTTTCCTCCTATTCGCTCGGTTAAAGAAGTTCCTCTTCGTTGCTCTCCAGCAAGCAATTTTTTTTCGTTAGTGGCAGAATTTCACCTCAAGTCTTGAGATGTTTCAATAAGCCCACTACAAGCTTATTCGTTTTGTTGTTGGTTTTCCAACAACCCTGTTATAACCTTCTTAGAAGGGTGCTTTCCAAGCTCATTTGTGGCAGAAGTTGGCATTTTCTTCTCCATTCCGTTATTTCAATGATCTATCTTCTATTCTTTCTTCCGGAGGCATTGTGATGTTGCTCTTTTCACTCATCATCTCGAATTATGGGGATCATGTTCTTTTCGTGCTTATCCATTTAACCAGAGTGTTGTGTCATCTCTTCAAGTTCTTTTCATCTTATCAAGTCTTGCATCTCTTTTCAGCCGAAGTTCTGTCCGAATTTGTTCTTCCTTGTTCCTTGTTTATCCCGTTTCAACCAGAGTGGTCTCAATTCCTTCTTGTCCATTGTACCCGTCATTCATAGCTTTGCAACCTCCAAGGTTCACATGGTGTTCCTTGTTTCTATTTTCTACCGTAGTGCTCTCAATTCTGTTTAACTCTGTTGTGTTCTCATTGGTCGAAGAAGCAACTTAGTTTTACCTCTTCTCTTCCTCTTCCGTTTCTCTCCGGTGCCATCCTAGATCTCGGGACGAGATCCTCTTGTAGTGGTGGAGTGTTGTAACGCCCCGAGACCAACGCTCCAGAAGACTTCCATATTTTCTTGATCAACCGTGTGTTTCATTTGTGCTTGCTCTTTTATTTTTTTGCATTGCATCATGTCATCATGCCATCATGAAATTAATCTTTGCATCTCAACTCAACTAATAAATTGCATAGATGGTTGATCTATTTAAATCGAGGGAAGGGTGACTTCTCTTTATAACATATCTTCCCAATATTAGGGAGCTATATTTAAATATTTCATTAATTTGGAATTCACCATAACACACTTGCAAAATATCCCAATGCCTTTGTTATCTTAATTCTTGGTCTCCAACCTTGCCATATATTCCTTCATCATATTCTGGAGCTCCACCAAAAATCCGACATTTTTGGACCTTCCTTTTATCAAGTCCTAGTTGAAACCCATTTGAATTAAATTCAAATGAGTTTGAATTTACATCTTTCAATCATGGCTTTTTCTATTTTCTCGGAACAAGCATATTTTTGTGAGTCCGAGAAAATAATCCCCATGCCCAAACTCTTTCTCTAACCTTTTCTTTTCTTCCCTTTCCTTTCTTTTTCTCTGTTTTAAGAGAAGAGAGGAGAGAGGAGCCAGCCCAGCCGGCCTCTTGGGCCTGCCCAACCAGACCGGCCCGTTCCACAGGCCCAGCCGCGCCCTGCCTATTACCCTAGCCCGACCAGTCCACACATCTCTCTCGATCCCCCTCGTCCTCCTCCTGACCACGCCGCCAGGGAAGCCTCGGCTCGATCCCCATCCTCCTCCAACCCGCGCTCGATCCCACTCATCCATGCGCCCTTCGGTGAGCTCGCCCACCCGTGCCTTCTTCCCTTGCCGCAGCCGCCGAGACCCCGCCGTCGTCGTGCCCTTCTGCCGCTGCTCTGCTGCCGCCCCTCCATGTCGCCCGCTCCTCTGCTCGAGGGCCTCCCCGTTCGCTGTGTCGTCGCAAGCTCCTCTGCTCCCACCGTTCCCTGTCTCCATCGCCTGCATCGCCTCCACAGCTCCTCCGCACCACCAGACTCCGCTCAAGGCCTCCAACGCCGAGAACGGGTTCCCCTCGCCCGGATCCGCCGTCTCCCGGCCTCCTTCCTCTCCTCTGGACGCGACCCCTTCCTTGCTTGACTCCATCATCGGCGGCCGCCAAGGGCACCATTGCTGCTGCTCGATGCCTTGTCCAACGAGTTGTTGCGTCCCTGGTCCTCTTCTTGCCTCTGTTTTCTTGGGGACCCGCTTGCATAGCTGTCTCTGCTCATCCTGTTGCCCCGAGCTGTCCACTTCAAACACACCAAGCCGGCTATGCCACTGTTGTCTCCTGGCATGGCCATGACCGAGACCCCAGCGTTGTTGTTGTTGTTGCCTGTGTGTACCTCCGCTCCTGAAGTTTTGGGACACCAAGACTTGTTGCCGAGACCGTGACCGCCCCGAATTGCTTCCGCTTGCTGGACCGGCAAGTACACTAGAGGCCGCGTTGACCACAAGTACCCCTTCGGATATGCCGAGGTCGACTACCCTCGGCGATGCGACAAGTACCTCTACCGACGACCCTGGACATTTATGAAAATTGAACCACTACCGTCGCCGTGTACCACTACGCCCAAGTTCCACTATAAGATGTACCACTACCGTCGCCGAAGACCGTCAAGTGTACAACTACCACCGCTGTTGGTTCGACAAGACAACGTGTACCACTACTTCCACGACGTCCCGTGAACGCCTACTTCCTCTACACCGCTCCGAACTCGAACCGCTCCAAAAATGCACGCTTCAAAGGTATAACCCCGAGACGATCACCCGTGGACCGAATGCATGTGTTGTATGAGATGCTCGTGTTTGCATCGTGATCGAGTTGTCGCTTGCGATGCCCCTCTTTTGCCATGCCACCATCATGTGGGACACCCGGTATACGGGATCACTCATCATCTCTTGCGTGTTCCACACATCCGCACACTTCTCGTTTGCATCGGTTTCTCACTCAAGTTACCGGGGCCGGAATGTTGCCGTGGCACCATTTTTGTTTCGCCGCCGTGGCACCCTTTTCGTTCCGCCATGGTGACCAAATGCTTCATAACATGCTCATGTCAACATTTTCATAAAATTGCGTAAAACTTATGCATGTCATCCGCATCATGATAACCACATTAAATGCTTAAAATTGTTGTTTGCATTAAATTGCTAAATGACATGGGGATTTTTTGGAATTGTTGTTTGTTATTTCCGGCCTCATTTAAATTGCCCAGATAGGTAGTTTTTATTATGCTTCACCTCTTTCCATGTTAATTAACATTTAATAATTGTTGAGTATCTTAACCGATAGTAAACTAATATAATTCGATGTGGTGTTCCGCCAATATGCAACTCGTTACATATTGAGCTCCACTTAATTTGTAGTATTGTTTGTTGCACTTTGCCATGCCATGCCTCTTTAAACCGGACATGCATCATACTTGATTGTGCATCATGCCATGATTATGCATGTGTGTTTACCATGTTGTATGCTTCTTTCCAGTTTGCTTCTCTCGTTAGCTTTGGTTTCGTTCCGGAGTTGTGAGGATTCATTCGACTATGTCGTTTGTCTTCTTCATGGACTCGTTCTTCTTCCTTGCGGGATCTCAGACAAGATGACAATTACCCTCGATATCACTTATATCTTTGCTTGCTAGTTGCTTCGTTCTATCGCTTGCTGCGCTACCTATCACTTGTTTACCATGCCTCCCATATTGCCATGTCAGCCTCTAACTTTTTCACCCTTCCTAGCAAACCGTTGTTTGGCTATGTTACCGGTTTTGCTCAGCCCCTCTTATAGCGTTGCTAGTTGCAGGTGAAGTTGAAGATTGCTCCATGTTGGAACGTGATGATTTTGGGATATCACAATATCTCTTATCTAATTAATGCATCTATATACTTGGTAAAGGGTGGAAGGCTCGGCCTTATGCCTCGTCTTTTGATCCACTCTTGCCGCCCTAGTTTCAGTCATACCGGTGTTATGTTCCTTGATCTCACGCTCCTTACGCGGTTGGGTGATTTATGGCACCCCCTTGACAGTTCGCTTTGAATAAAACTCCTCCAGCAAGGCCCAACCTTGGTTTTAACATTTGCCACCTAAGCCTTTTTCCCTTGGGTTCTACAGACTCAAGGGTCATCTTTATTTTACCCCTCCCCCCGGGCTAGTGCTCCTCCGAGTGCTGGTACAAACTAGATCACCGTGCGGGACCGTCCCTTGGCAACTTGGGTTATGTTGGTACTCGTACGCTTAGCTTATCCGGTGTGCCCTGAGAACGAGATATGTGCAGCTCCTATCGGGATTTGTCGGCACATCCGGGCGGTCTTGCTGGTCTTGTTTTACCATTGTCGAAATGTCTTGTAAACCGGGATTCCGAGACTGATCGGGTCTTCCTGGGAGAAGGAATATCCTTCGTTGACCGTGAGAGCTTGTGGTGGGCTAAGTTGGGACACCCCTGCAGGGTATAAACTTTCGAGAGCCGTGCCCGCAGTTATGTGGCAGATGGGAATTTGTTAATATCCGGTTGTAGAGAACTTGACACCTGACTTAATTAAAATACATCAACCGCATGTGTAGCCTTGATGGTCTCTTTTCGGCGGATTCCGGGAAGTGAACACGGTACTTCGTGTTATGATTGTGCGTAAGCAGTTTCAGGATCACTTCTTGATCACTTCTAGCTTCACGACCGTTCCGTTGCTTCTCTTCTCGCTCTTATTTGTGTATGTTAGCCACCATATTTGCTTAGTCCTTGCTGCAACTCCACCTCATTACCACATCCTACCCATAAGCTTAAATAGTCTTGATGTCAGGACCCCGACTCAATGCCACATCGATCTAGCATGTAACACCTCATATCACTTTGCGGCCTCACGCTCGGTATTCCCACGGGTGTCGCCTTACCTTTGCCCGGGACCGTTTGCGCCTTTTGGCACACGTATATGACAGTGTCGCTAGCATCCATATGATAAGGAGCCCGGGCTGACATGGCTAGTCGTAAACCCAAAGTGGCACAGACTTACAGGGACAGGCATCCATGACCCAGCATCGAACGTGTCGGTCATCAGCGAGTGAATCCAGGCTGCAGCACTGGGCTAGCAGGACTCCGGTGAACCGGGCTGTAGCGGGCTAACAGGACTCCGATATTCATCGCGTGACATTTCCCCGAAGGGACAGACACAGGAACGAAGAAGGACACATGCCGGCCAGCCTAAGTGTTCCGGAGCAGTAGCAAGCTACCATGGCTCGGTGGAAACACTAGGAGACATTTCCCGGTAAGAGAGGCTACTAAAGATAAACAACTAGATGGTCAGATCCCACACATACCAAGCATTTCAATAGCATACACACAATATGCTCGATATGTGCAAATACAACATGGCATCACAACATGACTCTACGACTCAAGTAATTTGTTCGATAGGCTCCGAGGAGCGAGATATTACAAACATGGGTCTCATGACCCAACAATCAGAGCATACAAATCAAAGCACAGGCGGAAGCTATCATGTCTGGGTACAAACATCTATAACTGAAAAAGGCTGAGAAGCCTGACTATCTACCAAATCCTGCCGAGGCACAAGACCGTAGCTGAGGTAACAAGCTAAACGTCGAAGTCTACGTGGAACTACTAGTGAGACCGAAGTCTCTCTGCAAAAACATAAAATAGGCAAACGTGAGTACAAATGTACCCAGCAAGACTTACATCAGAACTAACTACATATGCATCATTATCAACAAGGGGATGGTGGGGTTTAACTGCAGCAAGCCAGCTTTGACTCGGTGGCTATCCTGAACCACGACTGCAATGTAACTCTTTTGAGGTGGCGCACACGAGTCCACATATTCACCATATCAATACACCACTATGGATCCGCTCCCGTCTCCCTACGAGAACGCCATCCATAGCACTCACGCTTATCTTGCGTATTTTAGAGTATCCACTTTCACTTGTCTATGAACTGATATAAGCAACCCAGAAGTCCTTTTCCGCGGACACGGCTATTCGAATAGATGATGTTAACCCTGCAGGGGTGTACTTCTTCATACATGTTTCCACCACTTAGCGTCTGCACACGACATGTGCTCGGCAGACTTCAAGCGAAAGCCGACGTGGGTGTAGACCACGACCTACCTAAACACTCAAGTCTCTAGTCCAGGTTTATCGCCTATTCGGGTTCCATCCATGAGGAGATCCGGCCGGAGTTTCGCTCACAGCCCCAAACGATGTGAACAGGGTTCCCGAGATACCAAACGGGCATCCGGTACACCGTGCGACGTACCTACCGCATCACAGCCCACCCCTACGGTCAGCGCTGTCCACGGCCTCTAGTAAGCTACAAACACCAGAAACTACTTGCAACTCCTGGACAGAGGACTAGGGCGAATAAGAAGTCGAGCGGGGTCATATTTCAGGGCCCAATGTATGGTAGTAGCTGAATCATGGATCACAAACACAGAACTCAGTTCTTGAGGACGGCTGCAATGAGACAACCCACCATGTACTCCTACATGGCCTCTCACCGCTACCTTTACCAAATCGTGTTCACACACTTAGCTCACACACGGTAGGACATGTTCACACGCCTCTGATTCATCCCCGATGAATCAGACCTGACTCAACTCTAAGCAGTAGCAGGCATGACAAACAAGCATGAATGAGTAGGCACATCAGGGCTCAAACAACTCCTACTCATGCTAGTGGGTTTCATCTAATTACTGTGGAATGACAGGTCATGCAGAGGATAAAGGGGTTCAGCTACCGCAGCAAGTAACAGATGAATCGATGTTGTCCTAATGCAGTAAAAGAGAGCAGGAGCGAGAGAGTGGGATTTTATCGGAATGAACAAGGGGGTTTTGCTTGCCTGGCACTTCTGAAGATAGCATTGAGTCTTCATCAGTGTCAACGATCACATCATCGGTATCACGTCTATCGAGAGGGGACAATTACCGGCAACATAGAAGGGAACACAATCAATGCAATGCACAATATGATGCATGATCATGACATGGCAATATGAATGTGTTTTGAGCTAATGCAACTAGCAACAGATTAAATGAAGTTGGTTTGAATACAAGATTCAAATTTAAACTCCATATGTGATTATTCAAATGCCATTTAATTGATTCGTGCTAAACAGCAGCTATAAGTTGTTCTATCATGCATGATAATGGTACAGCTGGATTCCTTGAATTTTTCTGATAATTTTTCATATATAAATTATTTAATTTGGAGTTACGGTTGAATTTCTATGATTTTTAGAAGTTTTAGCTATTTTCTGGAATTTCCTGAATATAATAAAATAAACTAAATTCCAGAAAATGAATATTGCGTCAGCATGACCTCACCCTGACGTCATCAGGTCAACAGGGCGGGTCCAGGTCAAACCTGACGTGTGGGGACCACACGTCAGTGACACAGTTAACTAACCTAAGTTTAATTAGAGCCTGGGCCCGCATGTCAGTGTCCTATCTACTTAACTAAGTTATTTAACACTAACTTAACCTGGTACTAATTAAACAGGGGGGACTAGGCCCACACGTCAGTCAGAGAGAGGGGAGGGTCAAACCGGGCAGTGGGTCAACCCACGCCGGTCAAGGGTCAACGGTCGCCGGCGTTTAGCCGCCGGCGAGTCCCGACATGGTGGTGCGCTGCGGAAATGGCCTATGGAGCGCCGTTTGGCGCGCGGAGCACAACTACGGGATGCGGACGCTCGTCCGCATCTAACCAGGGTGGTGGCGCGGCCGGGGAGTGGCCGGAGAGTGGTCGGCGACGAGCTTTAGCGGCGGCCGGAGTTCGGCGTCAGTGAGGACGGCGCTGCGGTGCACGGGGGAAGGAGCAGGTGTGTGCGTTCGGCTCCTGAGAGCACGGTTAGCAGGCGGGTGCTACTAGGGCGAGCGGAGGAGCTCGGGAGCACGGGGCTCACTGGCCATGGCGATGGGCGGAGCTCGGTTTCGTGGGGCGGCGGCTAACGGACGAGAACGGAGGGGGTGAGCAAGGGGGAAGGCGCAGGAGCTCACAGCGAGTTCGAGGGGGCAGTCAGCAGGCTCGGGGACGTCCGGGGTGCGGCAAATCGACGACGGCGATCATCGGACAGGGACGAGGAAGATGGCGACGATGGCGGCTCCATAGGGCCTCTGCGTTGGCTTTCCTCAATGGAGAGGCGTGGTGCAAGGTGGCGGAGGTGCTGGACTGATCGGGGAGGCAAGGCATCGGCGGTGGGCACGGAGAACGGCGTCGGTGGCGACGGGGCTCCGCTCGGTGGAGGAGAGAGGGAGCCAGAGAAAGGAGGGAGAAGGCACAGGGAGAGTGCGAGGGCTGGGAGGGTGCGTGGCGTCGCGGACGAGGTCCAGGGCGACGAGAGGAAGCAGGAGGTGGCCAGGGGGAAGCAGGAGGTGGCCGAGGCCTCTCGGGCGCGCGCCACGCCTCGCCTCTGTTCGTCCTCCTGGCAGAGGAGGAAGATGACAAGGGGGAGGAGGTGGGCTGGGCCGGCCAGATGGAGCTGGGCCAGGTAAGTGGCGCCAGGTAAGTGGCCCAGGTGGCCTTCTCTCCCTCTCTCTGTTTTTCCTATTTCTGTTCTGTTTTATTTAATTGGCACTGAATTTTAATTCAAACAGAATTTGAAAACAGTGCCAAAACTCCCCTGGATATTTTTAAGTCACTTAATGGACTTCTCCACACATAACAAAAATATCTCAGGTCATTTGAAAATATATTCATTATATATTATGAATATAACTCCAAATTCAAATAAAATATTGATTTAAAATCAGAGCCCAATAATTCCTTAGAAATGTCCCAAAATTTTGGTTTGATTTATAACTCTTGCCAAAATTGTCAGAGCTATTTCTAGGGCATTTTGGATTTACTGATTGCAATTTTAGGGTTTCTTGCCCTACTTTAATTTAGGGTTTTGAGGCTTCTGACTTCCTCAGTTCAAGTTTTTAAAAATTTAAACATGATGCACAGATGGAAGCAAGCACAGGACAGGTCAGAGCTAGGGATGTGACAACTCACCCCCACTAAACAAGAATCTCGTCTCGAGATTCAAGCGTAGGGTAAGGTGAAGGGTAACGCAGACTAGTATAATCTTCACGATCCAGGGTGCACTTCAGCTGAACGTTGATTCATTCACCATCATAGCCTTGAAGTCTTGCCTTGAAAAATCCTGTCAACATGACATGGAGGGAAGAAGGAGACTCTAGAAGGGTCGATCTTCTCGAAGATCGAACAACTCACGGGATGAGACATAAGACCATCTCTCGGGTTGAGACACGAGATACACATCAATAGGGGTGGAAAGAAACGGATGACGAAGGTTCACTAGGTGGACAACAATTCCACACTTAAGAAGGTGGTAATCGATTGTCAACGTAGCGAGGATTTTAGTTGCCATGATAGCACAACGGGGCACCTTAGGGATGGTGACTCGTAGATATACCCCCTTAAGTGGCAAAAAGAATTACTTTTGATTCAAAGATCAATGAAACTCTTTATACCAACTTAAGGCAATTCTCGACCAATCGTTTGGAGGGGGTCGGTAGAATGGCATACTCGGACTTGGATGATGTGGATTACCTTGTTGAAGACAACGCAATGGATGATTTTTGCTTATCACCGGAAATGGAAGGGACCCATGGTAGAATGGCACATTGGCGGTGCAAGCTGGGAACAAAATGCAAATGATGAGAATGATTCTGGTAACTGGGGAAGAACCCAACAATAGAGAGTGAATTCACTGTTTAAAAAGGTCATAGCATTGCCGAGGAAACTGAGAGGAATCCCAGTTAGTGCCGATGATAACACGTAGCGCTTGTGCGTGCTCTCAAGAACTTGAGCATTTCCATAATCATCAAGATTTTACCAATATCCGTGTCAAGGATCCTGGCAACACGACTTGCTACCATGATGAATGGTGATGGAGGATGCAGATGCAAAGGAAGATAACACCTTCTCAGATTTCACCTTAGCGAGGCCAAGGAAAAATAAAATCTGGATGATCGACCGAGAGACATTTAGCACTCCGCTTCTAATGTTCTCCTTGATGTGCTAGCGTAATCCATTCATAGATATGGTTCGATATCTAGAACATCAAGTAAAAAGGTCGGACTTCGGGATCTCAAAATCCATAGGGGCAACTAGGGAGTAAATCCTACGAAATCCCTATGGGGAGGTGGCCAACTTCTTCAATCAAGATACTACAATAATAGACCTTCCGGCTGGGTGTGTTGGCCACGACATCCACTTTACCGGTTATAGAGGAACCAATATTATAGTTCTTGGGAAATGCTCCAACCATCATATCTGCCTGAGATTCAGATCTGGTTGGTGTCAGGATATTCCAGACTCATCGAGTCTAGGAAGAAAAACGAAAGTTTGCAACACAAATCGACGAGATGACGTTGCGAGATTCTTGGGGAATGAACTACGATAGTAAGCTCCAAAACATGAGCTAGTTCTGCTACAAACATGTGAACACGTTGTCCCAGACAAGCATGACCACGTGGTAGTCTTATAATAAAACACTACCGAGTTCAGGTGGGGAACCATCAACGAGGATATAAAATCCTTGCATAAGGCATGCTCTTAAGAAGGAACTTCTTCTCCTTGAAGAAATCAATCAGTGGCTTGGTGTGCTCGGAACACATAGGGAATGAAGGTTGCAAGTCTCCAGACCACAGAATACTTCGCACGTATGCATGACTGACTTGGGATGATTCCAGAGGAAGCAAAACTAACTTTCTCAAATCCACGGCGGCAACTTTCACCAAATGCACGTGTATAAGAGGAAGTCACTCCTTTCATCAAACAAATACTTCATGAGCTAGCATGAAGATAATGCTTTCAAAAGTTTCCAACACTAGCTTAATGTTCAACAAAATCATGGAGGAGATAAGGATGTTGTCAATGGGCTCAACAACAATTCATCTAGGTTTCCTTTTAAAGGAATTCCATAGTTAAGTGAACACGGTGATAGCATTGGTCAGATGAAAGATGTAATGGTGTATGCTCGAGGGATCAACCACGAACAAGACAACATTACAAGCATCATTGGTACTGATTTGATTTGACGATAGCCCACACTCAAATCAAAGGATTGATAAGACAATAGGTCCAGCAACTGATCACAAGGACCAATCGATGAAGATATCATCTTTCTTCAGCACACCCTACACAAGAATATCCCTTTGGAACGAACTAAGTCAGGCAAGCTTTTATCTTCCAACTCTCCAAGTTGTTGTCTAGCTTAACCAACTAGCTCAGGGATATCTAACACGGATTTTTGGAGAGAAGGTGGTTCACAAGAACCCAACTTGATCACGAGCTCAACATAACAGTCAGGAAACAACCCGGTAACACTTCCAAGAAGATATTTGGAGAGTCACGAACCACCGATACGTTTCTACGATCGAGAACAATCTTGCTTTTCAGGGCAAGACGATATGATCAAATGAGTGAGGACTTGACAAGGTCCTAACTCATCAATCGAAAGGTGCACCAAAATAAGGACTAGGTAGCACGATCAGTCTTAGAAGGATGATTCAAAAACCAACACGCTAAGAATGAAATTATTATCCTTTAGCTACCAAGCAACGAGGTTGCTGGGAGTATTGATTTCACACACCACGACTCACTTGTCGGCATTCCGGTTACGACAACACGAAACCGAGGAATGAGTAATGATGGCGAGAGTATCACTAAATCAAGAATTCATAGGATGGTGTGCCACTCCCATGATAATCTTAATATAAAGATGGTAACACTCCAGGGTAGAACAGAACAAAGCTGGATTAGTATTTGATCTGCGGAGTACAACTGCTTGACCCAATCCTGAATATGGATGAGGTACTGGAGTTTGCTTCTCCTAGTCATTCAGGACAGAATGGCTTGACGGACCACAAGAGTAATAAGCATTGATAACACGAATGCACAATTACTCCTGACTATCAATTGATAGACAAAGGTCAGTAGACAACTAAAGAGGGACAACTCAAAGGAACATATAACTTTCTGAGTTGTGGATGCATAGATTAGTATGTCGAGCGAGATCAACATTTCTTCCAGATAACCCATGCAGAGAGGTAGGACTGGCAGAGTCACGATTTATGAATGGAGATCTCCTCAAGAGTACTCTAATTGTGATCTTTTGATCCAATAAACATCTGCCAATAGCGGTCCATAGTATTTGGAAGAAGGAAATACCACGGACCTCGAGGACTATCGCAAAGTTACTAATATCCTGAAGGAACTAGCAAACACTATCAACATGAAGTAAGTAGAGTGAATCTCGGGTTCAAAACCCAGAAATAGAATACCTACTACCAAGTAGCATCACGGAATGCTTTCGAGAATGATGGCCAGAATCATCACACTGGGAACACAAATCATGGCTAAATTACTAGATGATCCCCTAAGACACCTAGGGTCATAATAATATCTCCAACATATATGTCAAGGTAACGGAGTACCTCAACTCACTGATTAGTGTGGTTAATCTGGCCCATGGGAACATTGAAACAGGAAGAAAGGATTTGCAAATGCATCAGACTACTTAGAAACCTGGGATGACTCGGACAGCATAACGGCTGTAAATGCTCAGAAAAGATTTGAGACATTCACAAAAATGGTGGCATAACCACTCAGGAGCACAATATCAAGGTTTCGAGATCAACAATTAACATACGGAAGTAGTAGGAACTGAACTGAGACTTAAATCCAACAATCTTATAAGTCCATTGATTAGTAACACGTGATCCTAATAGAAAGAAGAGATAGCCTAGTTCTTAATCCCCGTAGAAGAGAAGATGATGACTCAGATCAGAAGGGCATGAGGTATAAGGAGTAAAAAGAGCCTTACGTTCCATCCCACAATCAATTCCCTTATATAACTAAAGAATTTCTAGACTCAACTTCGACCAGTTTGGCTTGATAATCCTACAGGCAGTCAAGCTCTGATACCAACGCTGTCAGGACCCCGACTCAATGCCACATCGATCTAGCATGTAACACCTCATATCACTTTGCGGCCTCACGCTCGGTATTCCCACGGGTGTCGCCTTACCTTTGCCCGGGACCGTTTGCGCCTTTTGGCGCACGTATATGACAGTGTCGCTAGCATCCATATGATAAGGAGCCCGGGCTGACATGGCTAGTCGTAAACCCAAAGTGGCACAGACTTACAGGGACAGGCATCCATGACCCAGCATCGAACGTGTCGGTCATCAGCGAGTGAATCTAGGCTGCAGCACTGGGCTAGCAGGACTCCGGTGAACCGGGCTGTAGCGGGCTAACAGGACTCCGATATTCATCGCCTGACATTTCCCCGAAGGGACAGACACAGGAACGAAGAAGGACACATGCCGGCCAGCCTAAGTGTTCCGGAGCAGTAGCAAGCTACCATGGCTCGGTGGAAACACTAGGAGACATTTCCCGGTAAGAGAGGCTACTAAAGATAAACAACTAGATGGTCAGATCCCACACATACCAAGCATTTCAATAGCATACACACAATATGCTAGATATGTGCAAATACAACATGGCATCACAACATGACTCTACGACTCAAGTAATTTATTCAATAGGCTCCGAGGAGCGAGATATTACAAACATGGGTCTCATGACCCAACAATCAGAGCATACAAATCAAAGCACAAGCGGAAGCTATCATGTCTCGGTACAGACATCTATAACTGAAAAAGGTTGAGAAGCCTGACTATCTACCAAATCCTGCCGAGGCACAAGACCGTAGCTGAGGTAACAAGCTAAACGTCGAAGTCCACGTGGAACTACTAGTGAGACCGAAGTCTCTCTGCAAAAACATAAAATAGGCAAACGTGAGTACAAATGTACCCAGCAAGACTTACATCAGAACTAACTACATATGCATCATTATCAACAAGGGGATGGTGGGGTTTAACTGCAGCAAGCCAGCTTTGACTCGGTGGCTATCCTGAACTACGACTGCAATGTAACTCTTTTGAGGTGGCGCACACGAGTCCACATATTCACCATATCAATACACCACTATGGATCCGCTCCCGTCTCCCTACGAGAACGCCATCCATAGCACTCACGCTTATCTTGCGTATTTTAGAGTATCCACTTTCACTTGTCTATGAACTGATATAAGCAACCCAGAAGTCCTTTTCCGCGGACACGGCTATTCGAATAGATGATGTTAACCCTGCAGGGTGTACTTCTTCATACATGTTTCCACCACTTAGCGTCTGCACACGACATGTGCTCGGCAGACTTCAAGCGAAAGCCGACGTGGGTGTAGACCACGACCTACCTAAACACTCAAGTCTCTAGTCCAGGTTTATCGCCTATTCGGGTTCCATCCATGAGGAGATCCGGCCGGAGTTTCGCTCACAGCCCCAAACGATGTGAACAGGGTTCCCGAGATACCAAACGGGCATCCGGTACACCGTGCCATGTACCTACCGCATCACAGCCCACCCCTACGGTCAGCGCTGTCCACGGCCTCCAGTAAGCTACAAACACCAGAAACTACTTGCAACTCCTGGACAGAGGACTAGGGTGAATAAGAAGTCGAGCGGGGTCATATTTCAGGGCCCAATGTATGGTAGTAGCTGAATCATGGATCACAAACACAGAACTCACTTCCTGAGGACGGCTGCAATGAGACAACCCACCATGTACTCCTACATGGCCTCTCACCGCTACCTTTACCAAATCGTGTTCACACACTTAGCTCACACACGGTAGGACATGTTCACACGCCTCTGATTCATCCCCGATGAATCAGACCTGACTCAACTCTAAGCAGTAGCAGGCATGACAAACAAGCATGAATGAGTAGGCACATCAGGGCTCAAACAACTCCTACTCATGCTAGTGGGTTTCATCTAATTACCGTGGAATGACAGGTCATGCAGAGGATAAAGGGGTTCAGCTACCGCAGCAAGTAACAGATGAATCGATGTTGTCCTAATGCAGTAAAAGAGAGCAGGAGCGAGAGAGTGGGATTTTATCGGAATGAACAAGGGGGTTTTGCTTGCCTGGCACTTCTGAAGATAGCATTGAGTCTTCATCAGTGTCAACGATCACATCATCGGTATCACGTCTATCGAGAGGGGACAATTACCGGCAACATAGAAGGGAACACAATCAATGCAATGCACAATATGATGCATGATCATGACATGGCAATATGAATGTGTTTTGAGCTAATGCAACTAGCAACAGATTAAATGAAGTTGGTTTGAATACAAGATTCAAATTTAAACTCCATATGTGATTATTCAAATGACATTTAATTGATTTGTGCTAAACAGCAGCTATAAGTTGTTCTATCATGCATGAAAATGGTACAGATGGATTCCTTGAATTTTTCTGATAATTTTTCATATATAAATTATTTAATTTGGAGTTACGGTTGAATTTCTATGATTTTTAGAAGTTTTAGCTATTTTCTGGAATTTCCTGAATATAATAAAATAAACTAAATTCCAGAAAATGAATATTGCGTCAGCATGACCTCACCCTGACGTCATCAGGTCAACAGGGCGGGTCCAGGTCAAACCTGACGTGTGGGGACCACACGTCAGTGACACAGTTAACTAACCTAAGTTTAATTAGAGCCTGGGCCCGCATGTCAGTGTCCTATCTACTTAACTAAGTTAGTTAACACTAACTTAACCTGGTACTAATTAAACAGGGGGGATTGGGCCCACACGTCAGTTAGAGAGAGGGGAGGGTCAAACCGGGCAGTGGGTCAACCCACGCCGGTCAAGGGTCAACGGTCGCCGGCGTTTAGCCGCCGGCGAGTCCCGACGCGGTGGTGCGCTGCGGAAATGGCCTACGGAGCGCCGTTTGGCGCGCGGAGCACGACTACGGGATGCGGACGCTCGTCCGCATCTAACCAGGGTGGTGGCGCGGCCGGGGAGTGGCCGGAGAGTGGTCGGCGACGAGCTTTAGCGGCGGCCGGAGTTCGGCGTCAGTGAGGACGGCGCTGCGGTGCACGGGGGAAGGAGCAGGTGTGTGTGTTCGGCTCCTGAGAGCACGGTTAGCAGGCGGGTGCTACTAGGGCGAGCGGAGGAGCTCGGGAGCACGGGGCTCACTGGCCATGGCGATGGGCAGAGCTCGGTTTCGTGGGGCGGCGGCTAACGGACGAGAACGGAGGGGGTGAGCAAGGGGGAAGGCGCAGGAGCTCACAGCGAGTTCGAGGGGGCAGTCAGCAGGCTCGGGGACGTCCGGGGTGCGGCAAATCGACGACGGCGATCATCGGACAGGGACGAGGAAGATGGCGACGATGGCGGCTCCATAGGGCCTCTGCGTTGGCTTTCCTCAATGGAGAGGCGTGGTGCAAGGTGGCGGAGGTGCTGGACTGATCGGGGAGGCAAGGCATCGGCGGTGGGCACGGCGAACAGCGTCGGTGGCGACGGGGCTCCGCTCGGTGGAGGAGAGAGGGAGCCAGAGAAAGGGGGGAGAAGGCACGGGGAGAGTGCGAGGCCTGGGAGGGTGCGTGGCGTCGCGGACGAGGTCCAGGGCGACGAGAGGAAGCAGGAGGTGGCCAGGGGGAAGCAGGAGGTGGCCGAGGCCTCTCGGGCGCGCGCCACGCCTCGCCTCTGTTCGTCCTCCTGGCAGAGGAGGAAGATGACAAGGGGGAGGAGGTGGGCTGGGCCGGCGAGATGGAGCTGGGCCAGGTAAGTGGCGCCAGGTAAGTGGCCCAGGTGGCCTTCTCTCCCTCTCTCTGTTTTTCCTATTTCTGTTCTGTTTTATTTAATTGGCACTGAATTTTAATTCAAACAGAATTTGAAAACAGTGCCAAAACTCCCCTGGATATTTTTAAGTCACTTAATGGACTTCTCCACACATAACAAAAATATCTCAGGTCATTTGAAAATATATTCATTATATATTATGAATATAACTCCAAATTCAAATAAAATATTGATTTAAAATCAGAGCCCAATAATTCCTTAGAAATGTCCCAAAATTTTGGTTTGATTTATAACTCTTGCCAAAATTGTCAGAGCTATTTCTAGGGCATTTTGGATTTACTGATTGCAATTTTAGGGTTTCTTGCCCTACTTTAATTTAGGGTTTTGAGGCTTCTGACTTCCTCAGTTCAAGTTTTTAAAAATTTAAACATGATGCACAGATGGAAGCAAGCACAGGACAGGTCAGAGCTAGGGATGTGACACTTGATCTCGTGGGTTTTGAGATTGTTGAGTCCTTGTGACTCACCAGATACTATCACAACAGTTGCAGGTGCCGATGATACCAGTGCAGGTGATGCAACCGAGCTCAGATGGGAGCTCAACGAAGATCTTGGTCATTGCTATGTTTCGTTTCATATTGATCAGTAGTGGAGCCCAGTTGGGACGATCGGGGATCTAGCAGTTGGGTTATCTTCTTTTCTTTTGGCTTCGTCCGTAGTCGGACTATGTGTGTACTCTGAATAATGTATGAATTATATGTTCATTGTGTGAAGTGGCGATTGTAAGCGAACTCTTTATCCCAGTCTTGTTCATTACATGGGATTGTGTGAAGATGACCCTTCTTGCGACAAAACCACAATGCGGTTATGCATCTAAGTCATGCCTCGACACGTGGGAGATATAGCCGCATCGTGTGTGTTACACCGGGGGAGTCCACCTCGCCCTCTTGCTCTTTGTGTTTCCGTCTTGGTGTTGCCTTGATTGTCTTGTGGCTTCGGCTTCCTGCCTTTGCCCTGCTAAGTGTGGCCGCAGGCGCGGATCTGACTGCCCATGCATAGGTAAAGGGGTACAAAGTAGAGCCCCTACTTCTGTACACCGACAGGAGCCCCCGGGCCTGGCCACACATAAGCGCGGCGCGTTGTTGGTCTAGGCCCAGAATGGTGCGCGGGCAGGCGGGGACGATTTTTACTCCGGAAACTTTCATCGCTGCGCTTCTCCACGACCCGCGTTGAATGCGTGACGTGGGGATCTTGCGTGGGGTAACCGAAGCATGCTTGCGTCATCCTGCGGTGAATAGTAAAGAGGCGACTTGCGTGTCCTTTTAAGACTGCAGGGCCGCTGCTCATTTATTCCCTCCACCTTGGAATCGTCATTCCACGTTTCCCATTACGCCCACCCATTGCAATTGCGCCACGTACGCCGCATGCATGGCGCAGGATAACTGACAAGTGCATGGAATATGGGAAGGCACGCAAGTGGGCCAATACCCACCCGCCTTCAATTGGGCGAGGAGGGCGGTCGACGGCCTCGCCTGCTGCCACCTTAATGAGCCGGATTGGTTAAGAGAGGCGGCCGAGCCCCGATCCCGCCCCTTTATAAGAAGGGGAGGGGAGGGACGACACCTTCTCAATCTTCCGCCATTCGCCTCCTCCCCACCTTGGCTTCTTTCTTCATTCCGCCATGACGAGAGGGTGCATCAGTGCTTCGACGGTGGCGGCGAGTCTCGCTGCTCGACAACACGCCCCTCCCTCCCAAGATCTTGTGGTGGTGGAGCCGGCCACGAGGGGAAGGGGGAGGGGGCAAGGCCGAGGTCGCCATGGCGCTCGGGGAAGAGGAGGACGGGGCAACGCACCGGCCTCGCGAATTCTTCATCAGGCTGCGCCGGCCGGCATGTCGTCGTCTTCGTCTCCCTACTCCATTTTCTCGGGAGATGGAGGTCGACCTGCCACAGGCTCTGAGACTGCATATGAGGGGCTGTGGGAATAGCGGCACATGGGCCGACGTCGATTTCCTAGCCCCTCATGTCATGTATCTCCGTCGCGGATGGAAGACCTTCGCTCACATCCACAGCCTGACGGCGGGGCTCGTTCTCTATTTCAAACTAATGGAGAACGGCCTGCTCTCCGTCAAGGTCTTTGGAGACTTCAGGACTCGCCTAAAGTGTTGCATGGAGACCTCCTCTGATGATGAAGACTCTTTGTCGAGCAAGAGTGACGAAGAGGACAGCGACAGTGATGACAAGGGTAGCAGGCGGGAGGATGAGGGGTCCGACTAGGCGTCAGACCGGCCATCCTTGGCTAGTGCCAGCAACAGCAACATCTGCACCGGGCCCCTTCTCCCGGTGGGGCTGGCTCCTTGAACTTCTCGGGGTCGCCTCCTTGGGTAGCTGGCGTGGGAAGGCCGGAGGAGGCGAAGAAGGCGGGTGGTGGGCCATCAAGTCGGAGTACGATGGCACCGACGCCTTCGTAGCATATTGGCGGACCGCTGCCTCATCTTCCAGCTCTTCTCCCGGCACCATCATCACCAGCCCTTCCCTAGGCGGCTGCGAACATGTTCTCTTGGCACCTTCTGCTTCTTGTACCTCGCCTAGGCACTCCTTTTGCCCTCTTGCCTTCTTGTTCCGTTTCCTGAGGAGAGGGACAAGAAAGGGATTACGGGCACCTTATCTCTTTTTAGTTTGTAAGCCTACGGGCCTTAGTTAAATTTAAAACTTGTAATCCCCTTGCTCATGTTTACATTCCGTACGAACTGTACCTGTATGGGACATATTAATGAAAAAAAGGGTGCTTGCCGGGTTCTTTGTGTGTGAGCGAGGCCCATACCAAGGAATGAATCCTTGTTATTTTTAATATAAACATTGTCGCCCGGCAATAGGACTTGCTGCTCCCTAACTTCATTCGACCACACTCACGCTTTTTGGCGGAGACAAGGGTGAAGTAGGGTTAGGCCCTACGCTTGCTTCCTTGTCACCGCGGCTACAACCAGATTCCGACCCAAGGGAGTAGCTTCTTGGGTGTGGCAAAGGGGAGGACGGTAACCTAGGAATAAAATGAGGTTTCATACGTCCCAACTCCATATAGAAATGTGAAACAGGGGAAAAAGGACTTATCTGAACCTGCAGCCCCCCGACAACCTTGGCTTGCCGTGATTGGATCCTTGTGTCTTCAGCCCCCGACAACCTTGGCTTGCCCAGGCCGGAGCGCTGGCTCGTTCTCTTTCTCCCATATAGCTCAGCAGAAATGCCCATGTACCCTACGAACCAAAGAGGACGAAAAGGAATAGAGAGACGCAGACTCGACCTGTATGCTAGAGGTTAGCCGCCGCTAAGCACTATCAACCCTAACCGAGGGAGATACTCAACCTAGCATGCATGCTATAACTTAGGGCGCCAGCGCATCATTTATTTATGCTCAGGATCTGCGCCTGGCTTTGTACAGAGGGTTACATGCCTTGCCGACAAGGCTTGTACAAAAGGTGGCTTGCCGGGGGGCCTGCCAACCGCGCCTTATGGGTAAAACTTGCGAAGATGCTCAATGTTCCAGGAGTTGCTCACTGGAATGGCATCTTCGGTCTCCAGAAGGACTGTGCTAGGCCTGGTGACTCGTACTACCTGATAAGGGCCTTCCCACTTCGACGTCAACTTGTTGGAATTCTTGGCTGACTGAACGCGCCGAAGAACAAGGTCGCCTTCCTCAAAGCTTCGGGCATGAACCTTGCGGCTATGGTAGCGACCCAAGGCTTGCTGGTAGCATGCTGCTCTCACAGCCGCCTGAAGACGATTTTCCTCAAGGAGCGTCGCGTCATCTTGCCGCAATCACTCTTGCTCAAGCTCATCATAAGCGACTACTTGAGGTGACCCGTATATGAGTTCCTCGGGGAGAACTGCTTCTGCCCCGTATACCGGGGCAAAGGGCGTCTGGCCGGTGGCTCGATTTGGCGTTGTTCTGATCGACCAAAGAACCACCAGCAACTCATCAATCCAGCGCCTTCCACTCTTGTGCAGCCTGTCGAAAGTCTTTGTCCTCAGGCCCCGCAGTACTTCAGCATTCGCCCTCTCGGCTTGGCCGTTGCTCCGTGGGTGTGCCACGGAAGCGAAACAGACCTTGCTGCCGAGGTCTTCAATGTATTGCATGAAGGTGTGGCTTGTGAACTGCGTGCCATTGTTGGTGATGACCCTGTTTGGCACACCGAAACGGCAGACTAGCCCCTTGAAGAATTTGACGGTTGACTGCACTGTCACCTTCCTCACTGCTTCCACCTCCGGCCACTTTGTGAACTTGTCGATTGCAATGTGCCCCCGACGGCGCGGGGGAAAGAGCTCAGTATTTCGAGCCACCAGACCGAGAACGGCTAGGAGAGAGGAATTGTTTGAAGGGCTTGAGCTGCCTGATGAAGCTTCATTGAATGGAACTGACATGCTTCACACATAGTTACTGGTGCCATCTCATCCTGGAGGGCAGTGGGCCAGAAGAAACCTTGCCGAAAAGCCTTGCCGGCAAGGGCCCTCGACTCTATGTGGGAGCCACATATGCCTCCATGTACCTCCGCCAATAGCTCCAGTTCTTCCTCCCGGGGAATGCACTTCAATTTCACTCTATTTGGTCTTTTCTGTATAGAACGTTGTCAACGAACTGGTACAGGGCAGACCGATGGGCTACTTTCTCTGCTTCTTCCTGCTCCTCAAGAAGTTCCCCTGTTTGGAGGAACCGGATGGTATGTTGTGCCCATGCCTGAGCCTAGGGCTCGACGGCAAGGACTAAAGACATCTCTTCTGCCGTGGGAACGGCTGTCTGTAAGGCCAAGGCTTGAGGCCCTGCCGGAGTCGGTTGCCCCACGGCAGGCTAAGTGTCCAGGGCAACATCTTCGCCAGCGGCTCCATGGAACTCAGAGGGAAAGTACTTGCCGGGGCATGATTTCCTCCGCTTGTTTTGCTCTGTTGATGGTTCAACGGATGGTTGAGTCAAATGAAGCACAAAAGTACCTGGTTCCATAGGTAGTTTGAGGGCAGCGCGCTTCGACAGGTAGTCGACGATGTCGTTCTCCACTCGGGGGACATGCTCCACCTGTATACCGTCAAAGCGCTCCACCAGCTTCCTCACCTCATCCACGTAGGCTTCCATCAACGGGCTTTGATAATCCTTGTTGACCTGCCTGACGACAAGCTGGGAAATCACCCCTAATGATGAGCTTCTTGACCCTGAGGTCTGCCGCGATCCTGAGACCGGCAAGCAATCCCTTGTATTCAGGAGTGTTGTTCATCGGCATTTCCTTGGGAAAGTGCATCTGGATCACGTACTTGAGGTGCTCTCCGGTGGGTGCGACGAGCAGCACACCAGCACCGGCGCCTTGTAGCGAAAAATCTCCATCAAACTACATAAGCCAATTGCGACTTGTTTCCTTGCCGGGGAGAGTGGTCTCCTGGATCTCTTCGTCGGGCGTCGAGGTCCATTCTGCAATGAACTCCGCCAAGATTCGGCTCTGGATTGTTGAAGTACTTTCGAACTTCAAACCAAAACTCGACAGCTCCAAGGCCCTTTCCATAATCCTCCCTGTTGCATCTGGGTTATGTAGTATCCGTTGCAATAGGAGGCGGGCGACGACGGTGATCTCGTGTGCTTGGAAGTAATGACATAGCTTTCTCAAGGCCATAAGGAGGCCGAAGAGAAATTTATGCACACTGGAGTACCTTGACCTAGCCACCTACAAGAGGGAGCTGACGAAGTAAACCGGGTGCTGCATCATCTTCTTCTTCTGCATCCCTTCGCCTAGTTTTGGAGGCCCTACCTCGCCAGTGTCAGACCCAGCCGGGGGCTTTGCCTTGCCGGGACTAGGCCTTGCCGGTGGGAGCCCTGACTCACCATCTGCCAGTCTTGCCGTCACCACTGCTCCTTCATCAACCCCCTTTGTGCCACTAGTGCGGCGTTGACCACTTGATTCGTTGCCCCCTAGATACATCAGCAGCGGCTCTTGTGGTTTAGGCGCAACTAGTATCATCATGGAAGAGAGGTATTTCTTCAAGTCTTGCAGTGCTGCTTCGGCCTCTGGGGTCCACTCCATTGGGCCCGCCTTTTTCAAGAAGGGAAGGGCACGCTCAGCAGACTTGGAGATGAATCTGCTCATGGCGGCAACGCAACCAGTGAGCCGACACACATCCTTAATCCGCCTAGGTGCCTCAATCTGCTCGATGGCCTTGATCTTGTCTGGGTTCGCCTCGATCCCACGCTGTGACACAAAGAACCCGAGAAGATTGCCGGACGGGATAGAGAATACACACTTCTCAAGGTTCAGCTTGAGGTTGATCTTGCGCAAATTTGCAAACGTCTCTTCCAAATCTTGCACAAGCGTTGCCTTGTCCTTTGTTTTGACCACTATGTCATCCATATAAGCTTCCGTATTTCTATGTAGCTGGGGCTCAAAACCAATTTGGACTGCTCTCGCAAAGGTCGAGCCAGCACTCTTCAACTCAAAAGGCATCCGTAAAAAGCAATACGAGTGAAGAATGTTGTCTTCTCCTCATCTTCTCTCGTCATGAAAATCTGATGGTATCCTGAGTAGGCTTCGAGGAATGATAGCAGGTCACACCCGGCCGTGGAGTCAACAATTTGGTCAATGCGCGGCAACGGGAAAGGGTCTTTTGGATAGGCCTTATTGATATCTGTGTAATCAATACGCAGCCTCCACTTCCCGTTTGCCTTGCGCACCACCACCGGATTGGCCAACCATGTCGGATGGAGTACTCCTCTCACCAAGCCTGCCGCCTCTAGCTTTCTGATCTCTTCTGTGATGAACTCTTGTCTTTCCAAAGCTTGCTTCCTGACCTTCTGCTTGACGGGCCGCGCATGAGGACAGACATCAAGATGGTTCTCAATCACCTCCCCGGGAACGCCGGGGATGTTGGATGCTTGCCATGCAAACACATCGAAATTCGCTTGTAGGAAAGTGACGAGCTCGCCTTCCTATTTGCTATCGAGGGTGGAGCTTACGGTGAAAGCTCCTCCCGTGCCGTCCTCCTTGACGGACACCTTCTTGGTCTCTGGTAGTGCAGCTCTGGATCTCTTGCTCTTGCCAATGGAGCTCTCTAGCACGTCCTCGACGGGGGCGCAGCACTCCGAAGAGGTGCGCTTGCTGGAATTGGTGTGAGAGGTCTCGCCGATCTTCTTCCCTCCCAGGGCTTCAACGACATGAGCAAGTGCCTTGGCGGCAGTCGCTGCAACTGCTTCTCGGTAGAGTTGATCAGCACAAATTAGCGCATCCTTCTTGTTGGAGGGGACGATGATGATGTTCATCGGCCTGGGCATCTTGTGACAGCCTGGTTTTTGCCCTCTTTTCTCTTCTTGATTTCAGTTGGGTTTGATTTGAATTTTTGAGTTTGAATCATTTCAGTTGGACTTAAAACACTTGGGCATCACCTTGGCTTTCACCCAAGTGGCTTATTTCTCTCCCAAACCATCATTTCCTCTCTGGTCTACCTCAAAATAATGTCGTGGATATTTTTCTTAAATGAAGAATATCCATTTTCCTCTCAAAAACTCTAAACAGAAACTTGTGCTCCAAAGCAACCCCTATTTTTCTTGCCCACAAAAATCTGAGAAAATTCACAAAAATCCTTTGAACCCTAGGGCACCTCCCTGAGCATAAATATCACACCACTTTTTGGAATATTTTTGCTATAGAAAGTATTTTCTGTTTTGGACAAAAATGGTAGTTTCTACGGCAACTACCATTTTACTTGCTCCATTGGTGCTACATTTTCTTGTGCATCACTACCCTCCTAGATCATTACTAACTACCAAAGCACAGCTCCCAACTCCTAGCCGTTTAACCACAACAATCTCTCAAAGTTACTGACTAGTAACTTGCAGCAAAGTAAAAATCCAGTTTACTACGTCTGAGCTCAAACCAAAGTGTGGTAACCTCTAAATCTACCACGGACAACACGCCAGACATGAAGTTTAGGCTTAGCTCGGCCTGAGGTCAGAGTTCACGCGGTGACCGCGTTCGTCCAGGCATGCTGGCATGCAGCCGACGTGCTCTGCGTTGTGCCCGCTCCTCTGTTGCTCGCGTGATCGCTTCCCCGCCTACCAAACCTTGCCAAATCTCGCCACCATCACTGTCCCGACGCCATTAACTCCCCCTGGCGCTCGCCGACGCTGGAGCTCACCGTAGCAAGCATGGGCGTGATCCGTCCAACCCAACAGTGCGCTGTGCACTGTGTTCATCGCCACCCCCTTGCTCCTGTGCTCATCTCCGCTCGGCCATAGTTCCCACGTGATTTGCATCACCTTCCCCCTCTCTCACTGACGTTGCTCGTCGCCGCGCGCAGCGTCCAGGTGTCCTCCGACGGAGTCCGAACCCCTCTCATCGCTCGGCTATAAATAGAGCTCTCCCCAGCCTCCTCGAGCATCATCCACTCCTCACACACACTCCACAAACTTGTAGAAAGCCATAGCCCGACCGGGCAGGCCTCGAGCCGCCGTCTCCGAGCTCGAGATCACCGGTGATCCCCTCTCCTGTCCGCACCGCTCCATCCCCTCCCAAGCTTAGGGGACCCTTCCAGGGCCTCCGCCGTGCCTCGGTGGTGCCGTTCCACCCGATTGGAGCCCCTGGTGCTGTCTCTAGTCGCCGTCGTCTTCAACTCCAGCGACCTCTGCTTTTTGTCACCACTGGAGAGGCCATTTCCGACATCGTCCGACCACCCCTAGGTAACCTACGGGTACGGGCAGGTGCGCCTTTGTCCCCTCTTTTGATCCCTCCCTCCAGTTCTGGCCAAGGATCCCTCCTCGCCGGCGTGTGCTCCGGCGGAGCCCCGCCACCCCATGTCTCTCTCTCCCCCTCCCTCTCACCTGACTAGCGGGGCCCGCTAGTCAGCCACTCTATACGCGCCCGAAGCGGTACGAGTGGTGGTGCCCTGCGGGGTTTAGGCCTTCGATGTCACCCCCCATTCTGTTTATTTAAATTCAAAATTTATATAATTCCAGAACACTTCGAACAGCCACAACTTTTAAACCATAAGTCCAAATGAATTATCTTTTTGCATTGTGTTCTGTATGAATATCTCTAGCAGCACACCAAGATGAGATTTTTCTCTCCTGCCTAGATTTTCTGGTGAATTTCGGAGTGTTTCTTGATATTTTCTTTTTTCCTTTTTGAATTAATTTCACAAGGTGAAGCTTGTCTTGAGGATCACCAGGAGGAGTGTGACCCTCATCTGCACTAAGGCAAGCCACAATGACATTTTCATGGTGCCATTGCAATATTTATGATTTATTTCAACTTGAATGATTAAATTAGTTCATGCATTTAAATCACCTAGTTAAATAATTATTTTCATTCTGTTGCTAACTTATTCATGTGGATATGTTGATGGACAGAAAGTTAAAAGCCAACTAAGTTAGGTTTAAGTTATTATAAGTGATGATAGGTTATGGAGAAATAATATGCTTATAAAAAGGACTAGTTTGGATAATATTTTCTTGAGTAAGAAAATGATATTGCTAAGTTATTTCCATGATTAGTTGCTGCATAAGCATGACCAGAATAGTGCCATGGGTTTCTGCAATGTTTGATTATTGCTTGATATAAGTTGACCCGGTATGGTTCTAATGATTAGTGAAGCATGTTATATGAGTGCATTTGCATGGCATGTCATGACACCGGTCATTTTCATTCTAAGTTGAACCTGATAATAAATCAACTTGAACATATTGTTGATCAGGTCATGGTGCCACTGAATCAAGTTTTTCCCAATGCAACCACATTTGCCTTTATGGGAATGCCTTTATTCGGTCCGTTGTCATGCCTCTGGTTGGTACCTCCAACGAGGGAAGGTTATGGGTGTGCGGTACCCTGGCCCGGTAAGTAGACATAACCTTGTGTGCCCGTTGATGTTGTTATGGTACCTTATCCCCGTTTGGGACCGTTTTGCTATGATGTGGCTGTTTTGCCATGACAGTGGCCGTTGGTGTCTGGGCTAGACACAGGGCCACCCATGACGTATCCCAATGGGGATTTAGTTGGAGTGGCCGAGAGAGTGTCATGGCAATGGAGGGATTTTGTTGGAATGTCGTTGGTCCACCCGAATGGGAGTGCGAGGCCATGGGTTCCTTGGTGTGGGTACAATGCACTACTCTGCAGAGTGTATTAAATCTGTCGATAGCCGAGTCCACAGTTACGGACACGCTCGAAAGTAGGTCACACCATGGGTCAAAGTTTTAATAAATCTTGCACACTAAATTAATAACATGGCACTATTGGAAAGAGGATGGTTGGAGAACCATGTTGATGTTGATGACCAAGTTGTTGGTCCGTTTGTGATCCGAGGAAGATCACCGTTTGGTTGCGAGGCAACCCATTTGATGACCAAGTTGTTGGTCCGTTTGTGATCCGAGAAAGATCACCGTTTGGTTGCGTGGCAACCCGTTTGATGACCACGTGGTTGGTCCGTTTTGTGATCCGAGAGAGATCACCATTTGGTTATGAGGCAACCCATTGGTAAGCAAGTCCGTGGTACTTGAGGCACAAGATTTGATTCACTGCATCCATAGCATGATTATGCATTCATGATTAATGTGGTTAATATCATGATATTGTTTGTCATTATGTTTATGCTTGTTGTGAGATTGCAAGTACATTCAATGTACTGACCTGGCATGTCATGCCAGATTTAAGGAAAGGTTCATTGGAACGGAGTGCTGTTCGAGTCTAGATCGTGTTCACATCGATGTCCCTATGCTATGGAGTCCCACTTCATCATCGTTCCGCTACCGCGTAGTTGTCATGATTGAGGCCCCCTTATGTTCATTAAATAATGTACATATTGTTCAGCCGCACTGTTTGTGCCGCTTGTCCTCCTAACTTGTTGTAATATGAACTATGTTCCGCTAGCATCAATAAAGCGGTTGTATTCTGTACCAAGATGTTGTGTGTTGCCAAAAGACATGGTCTCTGGGCTGGCAATGCAAGGTAAACCGGTTGCTCTGATCCGGGGTGCCACACATCTTCAGCGTGTTGTAGGCGTAATGTGACGCCGCCATGAACTTGGCTAGCGCCGGGTGGCTAAGAATCCCGTTGTAAGGCAAGGGGATCTTGGCTACATCGAAGACAATCCTCTCCGTCCTATAGTTCAACTCACCTCGAAATGTCACGGGCAGCATGACCTTGCCCTTCGGTTGGCTCCTTCCCGGGTTGACCCCTTGAAATGTGCCCGTCTCTTCGAGGTCTCCATCAGGAATTTGTAGCCTTTTGATCACAACAGGAGAGATCAAGTTCAGACTGGCCCCGCCGTCAACTAGCATCTTCGTCAGCTTGAGGTTGCGGATCGTTGGCAAAACCAACAACGGCAAGCACCTGATCGCAGTAGTGCGATCAGGGTGGTCCTCGGTGTCAAAGATGATAGGCGAGCTAGACCACTTCAGTGGCTTCCGCGCGTTGAGTGATGCCTCCACCGCTGTGATCTCATGCGCTCACTGCTTGAGCTGGCGGTGAGAGGTGTGCAGCGAGGCGCCACCGTCGACGCACATGGCCTCTGTAGCTTTCTGGAACTCGTGGTCGCCGGACTCGTCGTCCTTGTCATGATCATCGTCTTCCTGCTTCTTGTCGCGGCCCCGGGCGGGCCTCTCATGCTGGTTATCCTTGCCGCAGTGGCCTCCTTGGCTACCATGCTTCTTGATGGATCCTTCAGCACCGTCCTGGCCTTTCTCCTTGTCCCGCCTCTCATACTCAACTTTTTTCTTCTCAGCAAGAAGCTCAACTTGTCGGCAGTTTTGGAGGTCATGGCCCCTGGTGCGGTGGATCTTGCAATACTGCTTGTCGGAGCTTCCTGGCTTGTTGGTAGTCGCCAATGCCCGGCAAGCGGCACACCCGGCAACTTCCTTGCCGGGGTCGCTTGCCTTGGCCTTGTTGGCAGCACCGGTGTCGTCGGATCCCTCGATGGCAAGCACAGCCTTTCCCTTGCGCTTTCTGTTGTGGCACCGGCCCTTCTTCATCGGGGCGGCGGTGTTGTCTTCTGTGGAGTCGGTTTCTGCACCGGCGTCTTGCCGGGGTACTTCCTTCCCTCTTCAGCTCGAGCGCACCTATCGGCCAGAACATAAAGTTTGGCCACATCTTTGACCTTGTTCATCCCCAGCTCTTCACGCATCTTGCGGTTATGCACATTTTGATGGAATGCGCTGATCACAGCGGCGGGATGAACGTCTGGGATGTTTTACTACACCCGGCTGAACCTCTGGATGTACTTGCACAGGTTTTCCCCCTCCTTCTGGGGGATGACATGCAGATCGCTTGCCTGGCCATGGGTTTAATGGCCTCCAGTGAAGGCGCCAACAAACTCAGGACACATGTCCGACCAGGAGGAAATGGAGTTCACTAGGAAGTGCTTCAACCATGACATGACGTTGGGCTTAAGCGCCAAAAGGAAGTAATTGGCAAGCACCTTGTCGTCGCGGGCTCCAGCAGCTTGCATCGCGGTGGTGTAGATGCTGAGCAACTTCGACGGGTGAGTCTTGCGTTGTACTTCTCGCCAACGTCGGGCTTGAATGTGCGGTGGGAGGGCCACTAGAACTGCCACAGCTCACGGGTAAAGGCTGGGCAACCCACCTCGTAAGGTAGGCCACCGTAGCCTCTCGATGCCGGGTGATCCATAGTGGGCCCTACCCGCCTATCTGATTGGTGGCGCGCATCACGCCGGCACTCGATGGTGGTTCGAGCATCTTCAAGGGCTTGCTCCCGAAGAACTTGGCGCTGATCGCGGTGGGCTCGCGGATCGGACGATGCTATGGAAATGTTACCACAAGCGTCATCACGATGGATCGACACGCGCGGTAACTGGCGTGGGGGAGGGGAGTGCACCGTGGCTGCATCACCTCTGGCCCTGCCTCCACTGGCATGCGACGGTTCGATGGAGCGTCGGCCTACAGGCCCCGCGTTCCATGGATCATCTTTGGTGGCGATGCCGACGAGGCTCCGGATGGTGGCTCTCCACTCGTCGAGCTTCTCCGCAGCAGGAGGAAAGTCAAGGAGCAGATGCACGCGCCAAAGCTTCTGCTGGCGTGGGCGGTGGCGAAAGCTACATGGACCGTGACGCGCTTTGACTTCTAACCACGTTAGAAGGAGCTCTATCATGGCCCTGTCGTGGTACGCCATTTTCGCCAGTACTTCGGTGTGCATGCTGACCTCCTTCGTCCTGTGAAGGGTGCACTGGGCTCTTCCTAGGTCAGCACCCGAGGTCCCCAGCTTGGTGACGCTGCTTGCCGCACACGACTTGGGAAGAGCGGGTCGTGGGTGCCAGCGCAGGCGTCTTGGAGGTCGCCGCGCCGCCGGTGGGTGGCATGGCGCCGCCCCTAGAGGGCCCCCCGCCGCTTGCGGGGGGCCCAACTCCATCTCTGGAATTTGCGGCGTGCGGCCCGTTGTCTTGTGCACGAACGACGCCGCTCACCATGTCTGGACTGCCAGGGCGATGTGGGTGTTCGCGGGTCGCGCCTCAGGTTTTGTCCATGACCGGCCCGCTACTTGCCCGCACCGGTACGGGCAGTCTGGCTCCGGATGAACCGATTGCCATCATCGTCTTCCTCTTGGGAGCCACATGGTGACAAAGAACTGCTAGACCAGATTTTCGCAACTGTGCGGCCCCTACCTGGCGCTCCAAAGATGTCGGTGGGAACAACACCTTTGGGATCACTGGGATCCCTACTGTGGTCGGCGGGCGCGGGGTTGTGAGAAGAGCGGGTCTAAGAGCCAGCACAAAGGTCGTTTACCCAGATTCGGGCCGTGGGGATCGCGTAATACCCTAATCCTGCTTTGGTATGTATTTCACTGTTCTTGAGCTAGCTATGGTGTGTTACTTGCTCAAAAGAGCCGAATCCCTCTCCAGTACGCCTTGGGCCTCCTTTTATAGTCGAAGGAGGCGCCACAGTGGCACACAGGAGGTGGAAAGGGTACAGTAGCTATGCTTATCACTAGTCGTTATGGGACAAGATGCATTAAATGCACCCCTGAGGCGTCCCCTCGCTTTGTTGCCGCCTCGCCTTGCCTCGACACGCGTCCAGGCCAGCGAGGCGGGCATCGCCATGTAGGCCGACAGGCTGCTGAGCTGACGTGGTGGCAGCGTCTTCACGAAGACCTACATGCCACCACGCAGGTGCTTGCTGAGCTGGTCTCGGGGCTGCACGGCTCCACGTAGGTGCTCGCCTGGCTGGCAGGGCTTGCAGCTGCATGGGAACGGCGGTGGAACCTTGGTGGGCGCGGGCCTGGTCGTGGCCCCGTTGATGCCTTCGGCAAGGGCCTTGCTGGGCCCCGGCAAGGGTCTTGCCGCGGCACTGTGGTCGTCCCTTGCAAGGATCTTGTAGGAGGCCTCGTGGGTTTCCTGGACAAGGATCGTGCCAAGGATCGTCATCTTCTGGTCCTTATCTGATCTTGTGCGTTTAATGATCTTCACAAAGATCTACATGCCACCATGGAGGTGCCTCCCGAGCTTTGGTTCCAATGTGGTTGATGATGTTGGAAGCCTCGGGCTCAAGGGTGGCGCACTCCGCTGGTGTTGGGCAAGTTGCCCCGGCAAGGCCCTCGCCCGGGCCATGGAGGCCGCCCCGGCAAGGGTCTTGCCGGGGGAGTCCACCTTGCCCTCTTGCTCTTTGTATTTCCGTCTTGGAGTTGCCTTGATTGTCTTGTGGCTTCGGCTTCATGCCTTTGCCCTGCTAAGTGCGGCCGCAGGCGCGGCTCTGACTGCCCGTGCATAGGTAAAGGGGTACAAAGTAGAGCCCCTACTTCTGTACACTAACACTTACCGCATATATATATATATATGAGAATCTGTTTCCTGAGACAAACGTGTGCTCTGAATGATTCTTGCTTCGGATCAAACTATTGCGGATCTGATTCTTGGGATTCACTGCCATATGCTGTCAATTCACAGCGTACTACCTTGTACCAATGTCTTTCTGAAGAAGATTGGATGGCTACTGCTCGAAACTTTCATGAGACAGCTTGCTGATGAAGACTGGATATCATGCTTCAGAAGCTTCCCCCTTAAATACTTTGCTTTGAAAGACTAGGTACCTTATGCCGGAAACTTTTACAGTTGCTTATTGAAGAAGGCAGAGTACCCTGCACGGGAAATCATCCATGTATCATACTAAGGAAGATAGATGAATCTTGCCTTGGAAGCTTCCCTGGTAGCTTGCGAGGGAAAGTGTGTTTCTGACACCAGAAGCTTCTCATTGTGATATTTAGACCGATTACCATAGATACATACCATCTTAATATTTCTGTTGTTGATTTCTTGTATGAAACGGGGTTTTGCAGGACTATCCTCTCTTCTGATTATTAAATACATGCCATATTTTTGCTTGCTTCTGGGCATATCATGTTTCAAGATCATCCTTAACAAAGAATCAAACTTGTATCTGAGCCATACCTTTGACTGATAATATTTTGTCAATCTTGCACACAATTTATCTTCTTGCTGATTTGATCATTTCTATTGTGAAGAGTGCACACTGAGACAAACTTTATTATTTAGTATCATGATCAGATATCCCCAAATCTCAATGCAGTCGGCTGAGAATGCCACACTGTTGTGAGGAGTGCACGCTAATGCAAACTTGATACTGACAGTCCAGCCAGGATTTTTTTCCATTCAGACGAGACATTCCCAGTTTTACTGCAGTTGGCTGATAACTACATTCTTGTTTAGCTGGATTTCCAAATATATGCATTCCTTGCTGACTCTTTGGGTCCGTTGTCGGATGACGAGCAACTTTGATAGGGGAAAATATGTAACACCAAAGGCCCAAAGAAAGAAACGACAAAAACAAAAGCACATAAGCATACTAATAATATACATAATCAAGCAATCATCACATATTACAGCTACTCAAATCAATAATATGCATGCACACCTAAGCACACAAATCTCGCGGAAACTCCGGTATTACGGTCTAATATGTTTTGACGATGTGCATGAAAGTGAATCTGTGTGGAAGGAGTTGGTGTAACCAAGGCTACACCAAGCGCTGGCTGAACACCGGTTACAACTGGATGGGTATGGAGGCAAGGACGGACATGGTGATCAAGTAGCAGAAGCAACGGTCATGACCACATCATCATCAAGTGTACGAATGGGAATCGTACACATCCAAAGAATGAAATGACATGGCAAAATAGCGGAGGAAACAGCAAGGCTTGCTGGCATTGCCCTCTTTTGATAACAAAGATTAGAAAGGGTTGCCAAAGGGACGAGATGGATGGCAAGATACAGGATAGAGACAAATCTATCAGCGAAATAATATGAGTGGGTGACGGAAAGATATCGACGCGCTATCTAAGCATAACTCCTACAAATGGTGTCTGGAACACTCGGTACCAGGGCATCACTCTGCTGGGACAGAGATGACGCCAGACACCGAAAATCAGGAATGCTAAGAAGAATGGTGCAGGTAGTGGATAGAAACCGATACCCCCTACACTCACAAGATTAGTCGTTAGTGACAAGATAATAAGCTATATGCATGCTATGCAACAAAAAATATGCAAAAATCAAGTGCTCCCGACCAACGGGGGTCTATACTACCATTTTCTAACATCGCACGGTCTAGGGCGTCCTACAGCCAGACCAGCTCTGATACCAAGCCTGTGGCACCCCGGCTCAGATAAACCAGAATGCCCCGTATTCCATCCCAGAGATCAAGGAGAAGTCTTCTAGAATACGGCACTGCTTAGCAAAGAACAAATCAGCTCTTTATTACAATCTATATTGGGTACAAGGGTTACATTGGCATGGCAACACTACGCCTGCCACGGTTGCTCCATGCAAGCAACAGAACAACTCAAAGCAGCGGAATAACTTCTAGCAGCGGAACATCGGTGATGGTGGTGAACTCCACTCCATAAGGACTCTGGCTAGAACGCTTATCTTAGCTCGCAAACAAGGAATCCACGACAAACAAGCAATCAAATCTGGCATGACCTGCAAACTTGCATAACACGCCAGGTCAGTACATTGAATGTACTTGCAAGCTCACAATAACCAGAAGCATTCAAGACAAACAACAACATGGCAATTATAGGTTAACAATGATTAACATGATATCATCAGAACAACGTGGCATGAGCAACATGAACATAATATAGCTAGAACAATGTGAGCATGGCATGAACATAAGAATATGACCATACTAGCATGCAACATGATGACACTATCATGCACCACTTATTCTGCTCAGGTTACCTCGTAACCATTACATGCATCACTTACCATCGCGGACATCACACGATTATCTCAGGATCAAATCAAACTTGGTATAAACAATACCATAGTAATCATTACATGACCACCAGGAGCTTGACCTTTACCCTTGATTCTCGCACAACATCACAAATATTCAACAACTCGGTATCCTTGATACCATGGTGATCATTCACGGATCACAAACGGAACCACACTTGGTTCAACGGGTTACCTCGTAACCAAACGGTGATCATTCACGGATCACATAACCAACTTATTTCATCATCGAACCGGGGTTGTTATTAAGCACATCCTTATTATTACTGTTGACCCATAGTGTGACCAACTACGAACTGGGCCCTTATCCGCGGGCGCGGTATCGATAGACTTAACACACACTCTATAGAGATAGCATTCTGTACCCACACCAGAGAACCCATGGCCTCACACTCCCATTCAGGTGGACCAACGGCGTTCCGACAAAACTGATCTACTGCCATGACACTCTCCCGGCCACTCCGATCAACTCCCCTTTGGGCTAAGTCATGGGTGGCCCCAGCATACCAAAGGCAAAACGGCCACCGTCGTGGCAAATAAACAGTCCCAAACGGGGACAAGGTACCATAACAACAACGAGCTCACAAGGCTTATGTCCGCCTACCTGATAAGGGTAGCGCGCACCCATAACCTTCCCTCTAGTTGAAGGCACCGGGAAGAGGCATGACAATAACCTAGTTAGGACCGTCCCATACCGGCAAATGTGGTTGCACTTGTCAGCTCGATATGGTGGCACCATGACTCAGCCAACCGTTGTTCAAGTTCAATTAAGTCTGGTTAAACTTGAATGCAATAAGCTGAGTCATAATAGATTAACATGATGCAACTACAATGCATGGGCATGATATCAACATAAGCATGGTTGTGCAACATCACTTCTTAACATATCAACAACAATAAATCATACATCCGACTGAGCTTGGCATACCGACTTGCATAAACATCACAAGTACACTACTCAGAAACATAGCATGACCACTGGCATCAACAATAAATATCATGCAAGAACATATCAACAATGCTACCATGCAAGCATTTAACCAACTGGATGCAATGGAACATGCATAACAACGGCACTCCGAACAGACGATATTCATGCACCGAAGACCATCAGCGACATCAACATGTACTACTAGCAAGCATAAGCATATGAAAGGAATACTAGCAACTAGTACAAGATAACCAAGTGCATAACAACATAGCAAGAAAGTAAACACTAACCCATAAGCATCACCGAAACAACAATAACCATATTTTAAACAAGCAAACATTGATTAAATATTGAAGTTTAAAACCGTGGATATTGCATGACTATCATGCAAGCGGGTATTGAGGCTTGCCTGGGGGTGAAGAAGGCATCGGGGAGAAGTGCGGTGAAGCCGCGGAAAGATTCACCGGAAACAGTCCTCTCCCGGAGGAGGTTGTTTACGTGCAAGGGCAAAATGGTCATTTTCAATACATTAAACCATAGTGAAAATGATTTAAACAGAACGGGCTCGACGAGACGAATATGTGGGTGTTGGATTCACCTTAATCGGAGTCTCGAGCAAAAAGTTATAGCCGTTTGAAGTACAGGGACCAATCTGTAAATTTTCTATTCGCAGACAGGCCCCTGGCGGCTAAAACCAAAAGCGCACTGGGTGGATTACGTTCTCTAAAAAAGAAAACGCACTCTAGGCCGCAGTAGATGGAAATGCCCTTTCCAAACCGAGAAACGTATCCTAGCTAGAAGCCGCAACAATTTACGCTTCCGTTTAAAGAAAACATAAACGCTCAAATACGTTTCTACTTAAAAACGAGCGGCCCGGGGCAGGGTCAATGGTGAGGGACTTACAAGTGGGGTCGGGGAAGTCCCAGGGCCCACCTGGCCTCATCTTCTTCCTCCTCTCCCTGCCCCCGATGGATACAAAGGAGGGAGCAGGGGAGGGTGCTGCCGGTGATGGGCCGGCTGCCCCAGCCAGCTCCGGCCATGCGGAGGCCATCGGAAGGCTCGGACGCCCATGCCGCTCCCATCAAGAGGCACAGCCCGTGCCGAGGAGGAGTGGGGATGACAGGGCTTGCATCGACCAAGAAAAGGAGAGGCGGCGGCCGGACATGGGGATTCATGGCCTCGGAGGGTCCGGCGACGAGCACAGGGGATGGAGAGGACCGCCGGAGAGTGGGGAAGGTGGTGGAGTGGCTAGAGGTGGACGAGGAGCTCAGGATGAGTGAGACAGAGAGATAGCCGAACGGTGGAGGCGGTCAGGCGTTGGTGGTTCTCAGCGCTTCGGCCGTCTCCGGCGAGGGGCAAAGGGTTGGGGAGACTCACGAAGACGAGGGGAAGCTCGTGGACAGCTCGGGAGGAGCGGAGAGGGACTAGGCTCACCGGGACCAAGGAGGAACCGCGGCGGCCTTGGCAGATAGAGGCGAACTCCAGCGAGATTAGGCGACTCCAGAGGGCAAATGAGGCGGGGGAGGGATGAATGAGGTGCGCAGGTCCTCGGGGGAGGTATATATAGCCAAGTAGAGGGCTCTGGAGCTTCATGGGAAAGATTCAATAGGGCACTAATGGCGGACAACAGGACATGGCACGGGCATGGATCTAGCGGCTCATTTATGGCAAAAGAGGAGGGGGCCCGAGCATGGGGTGATGAAGTAGATCGGGAAGCTCCAGGACATGGTTTGACATCGAGAGGACAAGCGAGACGATGGGAACAAGGGCGGGAAGACTCCAGAGCACGCAATTCGCATGACATCAGCGTGATCACGACGTGCACTGGAGCAAACTCCGGGTTTTAGCCAGGTCGATCATGTCTACCGGATAGACCGTCGTGCCCTTAGTCAAAATGAGGAAATAAATAGGTCCAGGGGCAAAGAAGTGATTCACACCTAGCTCCAAAACATTGCAACAACAAGATCTTTGTAACTTGCTGTGGCTCACACGTGTGGAGTTAGAATCTGATATTTGGCACAGCTTGATCAAGCACTAAGGTGATCCTGATTACCAAAAATCAGCTTAAGAGGAGGAGTTAAGAGGGGGGTTGTTCTAGAAAGTGCCAGAATGGCCAGATTTAGAAATTTTGATGACGCACTCACATACATGATTGGATTGATCTGAATTTGAGCATGGCCCAATGATTTGAAGATATGAAGATGCTCAAAAAGGTTACATGCCATTTGTATGAACCAAAGTGGCACTTGCTTCACAAAGCTTTATTCTACCAATAAACTTGGTAAAATTCCACAGGGTAAATGGAGTAATGGATGGAGCCACAACTTGGTGGAGGGAGTTCATATGGGTAATAGAATGTCCTGGTAAATGTGCAGCTCAAATTAAGCAATATAAAATATAGTTCCTTCACAAAATTAAAATTGACCAGAAGCCAAGATTATTTTTTAACATGGCAATGAAAAGTTTTGCCATATTTGATGAAGATATGACCCAAACAATTTATGAGAATTATTTGGGAATTTTAGGAGTGTGGGAAATATGGGTTTCTTGAGAACCTAGGGCAAATTGAGTTATCTATAATACCTAAATAGTTCATCCCCACTATTCTATTTCTCTTAACATGCAAGCTATCCACCTCATAAATTGTGCCACATCATCTTTTTCTTCCAATCATCACCAACAACACCAACCTATATGGCCACGTTGTAAGTTGTATTATCTGAATTAAATAACCGACCAAAGCCCAACCATATTTCCCCTCGATGAAGACGGATCACCTTAAATGGCCCACGCACCAAGGACGCCTCTCCCTTGATTGTGGCGCTGTGGCCGTATGGTCTTCGTCAGATGTCTCCTCAGTTTCTCAGCACCAACCGTTGGTTTCTCTCCACACTAATCTCTTCCTATAAAGCTCCATGTAGGCACTCTGCCATCTTTGACGAATGGTCTCCTCCATCAACGCACTTTCCTTCCATCTCGAGAGCAAACTTTGTATGAAGGAACATGCCACTATGCGCGTGCTCGGGCGTGGAGCCGTTGAGATTGAGCAACTGAGGAGCAGTTATGTTCTGTCGAGTCATGGACGAGGGAGCATCTAGCGGAGGATGAGGCATCCAGTGGCGACGTCGGTGTGAAGGTGCATTAGGTTGTACCGGGGCAAGGGATTGGATCGATGGATTTCTCATATTGGGCTTGGCCATCTTCTTTGTACGTCTTTTCTTCTTCCCCTAAAATCTCACCTGACAGGTTGCACCTCAGCGGCCATGGCATTTTGGAGGCTGGAACTCGATCCTGAGGTTGAGGGCTGGCGAGCGAGTACTCTGTTCCGCCACCGGGTCACCTGCTTACCCCTGTGGTAGATCCGCCACTGCCTCTGATGGCACCGCCGCCATCGTGTAATCGTGTGTTTCCGTCGTATGCCTTCCGACTGCGAGCTTCCTTGTGCAGTAATGAAGAAAGTCAAAGAAACTGCTCTCACCATGTTCTTCAACGGCTGAGGGAGTCCTGGACTAGGGGGTGTCCGGACAGCCGGACTATCATCGCCAGCCGGACTCCAAGACTATGAAGATACAAGATTGAAGACTTCGTCCCGTGTCCGGATGGGACTTTCCTTGGCGTGGAAGGCAAGCTTGGCGATACGGATATGTAGATCTCCTACCATTGTAACCAACTCTGTGTAACCCTAGCCCTCTCCGGTGTCTATGTAAACCGGAGGGTTTTAGTCCGTAGGACAACATAACCATTACAACAATCATACCATAGGCTAGCTTCTAGGGTTTAGCCTCCTTGATCTCGTGGTAGATCCACTCTTGTACTACCCATATCATCAATATCAATCAAGCAGGAGTAGGCTTTTACCTCCATCGAGAGGGCCCAAACCTGGGTAAAAACATTGTGTCCCTTGTCTCCTGTTACGATCCACCTAGACGCACAGTTCGGGACCCCCTACCCAAGATCCGCCGGTTTTGACACCGACATTGGTGCTTTCATTGAGAGTTCCTCTGTGTCGTCGCCGATAGGCTTGATGGCTTCTTCAATCAACAACAACTCAGTCCAGGGTGAGATTTTTCTCCCCGGACAGATCTTCGTATTCGGCGGCTTCGCACTGCGCGCTAATTCGCTTGGCCATCTGGAGCAGATCGAAAGCTACGCCCCTGGCCATCAGGTCAGGTTTGGAAGCCTAAACTTCACGGCAGACATCCACGGAGACTTGATCTTCGATGGATCCGAGCCACAACCAAGCGCGCCGTGCTGTCACGATGGGCACGATCTAACTCTGCCGCCGGACAACGCTTTGGAGGCCGCACATGAATCCGCTCCGACCTATGGTCCGGAGCCAATCGCACAGATCGAGGACAGATGGCTGGACACCGCCTCGGGAGCTGCAACCGCTACGGTGATGGAGCCGAATACTGACCTTGTCCCTTATAAAGCTCGTGACTCCGAGGCGCCGGACTCCCTGCCGGACTCCGAACCTCCTGCGCCCCGGCCAATTGAATCCGATTGGGCGCCGATCATGGAGTTCACTGCCGCGGACATCTTTCAGCACTCACCCTTTGGCGACATCCTAAATTCACTGAAGCATCTCTCGCTATCCGGAGAGCCCTGGCCGGACTACGGCCAGGATGGTTGGGATACGGATGACGAAGAAATTCAAAGCCCACCCACCACCCACTTTGTAGCCACTGTCGACGACTTAACCGACATGCTAGACTACGACTTCGAAGACATCGATGGTATGGACGATGATGCCGGAGACAATCAAGAACCAACGCCCATAGGGCACTGGAAGACCACCTCGTCATACGACATATACATGGTGGAAACCCCAAAAGAAGGGGACAGCGAAGAAGCAGCGGAGGCAGATTCCCTAAAGAAATAGCCCAAGCGCCGACGCCAGCGGTGCCGCTCTAAATCCCGCCACAGCAAGAATGGAGATTCCGGCACAGGAGATAATAACACACCAGAAAGTGCCGAAGACAACCCCCTCCAGCAAGATTCAGCGCAGGAGGATGCAGAAGCAAGCCCTCACGAGAGAGCGGAAGACGAAGAGGTCGAGGATGATAATTACATACCTCCCTCCGAAGACGAAGCAAGCCTCGACGACGACGAATTCGTCGTGCCTGAGGATCCCGTCGAACAAGAGCGTTTCAAACGCAGGCTAATGGCCACAGCAAATAGCCTAAAGAAAAAGCAGCAACAGCTTCAAGCTGATCAAGACCTGCTGGCCGATAGATGGACCGAGATCCTCGCGGCCGAAGAGTATGAACTCGAACGCCCCTCCAAGAGCTACCCAAAACTCATTTTGCTCCCCCGACTAGAGGAGGAAGCATACATACCTTCATCACCAGCGCACAATACGGCCGACCGACCACCCCGTGGTCGCGACAGAGAGGCATCCAGGCCCTCCATCAAGACCGTACCCCGGCACCGCTTGAAAAGTACGAAGCCACGAGGGAACGCGCCGGACTTGCGGGATATATTGGAGGACAAGGCAAGACAATCCAGATCTATCTATGGATCACGTGGGCGCCCCACGACCCATGACGAATACCGTCGCGCCGGATACAACAACTCCGGCCGGGCCGAACACAGCAGACAACGCTCTCTTGAGCTAAGTTGTGATATTGCTCAATATAGAGGCGCCGCACACCCACTATGCTTCACAGACGAAGTAATGGATCATCAAATTCCTGAAGGGTTCAAACCCGTCAACATTGAATCCTACGATGGCACAACAGACCCCGCGGTTTGGATTGAGGATTATCTCCTTCATATCCATATGGCCCGCGGCGACGATCTCCACGCCATCAAATATCTCCCGCTCAAACTTAAAGGACCAGGTCGGCATTGGCTTAACAGCCTGCCCGCAGAGTCAATTGGGTGTTGGGAGGACCTGGAAGCCGCATTCCTTGACAACTTCCAGGGCACATATGTGCGACCACCAGACACCGATGACCTAAGCCACATAATTCAGCAGCCAGACGAATCGGCCAGACAATTCTGGACACGGTTCTTAACAAAGAAAAATCAAATCGTCGACTGTCCGGATGCAGAGGCCCTCGCAGCCTTCAAACATAACATCCGCGACGAGTGGTTGGCCCAGCACCTCGAACAGGAAAAGCCGAAATCTATGGTAGCCCTCACATCACTCATGACCCGCTTCTGCGCGGGAGAGGACAACTGGCTAGCTCGCAGCAACAACCTTAGCAAAAATGCTGGAAGCCCAGATACTAAGGACCACAATGGCAGGTCGCGTCGAAACAAAAACAAACGCCGCGTTAACGGTGACAACAATGAGGATACGGCAGTCAACGCCGGATTCCGAGGCTCTAAACCCGGTCAGCGGAAGAAGCCATTCAAAAGAACCACTCCGGGTCCGTCCAATTTGGACCGAATACTCGACCGCTCTTGCCAGATACATGGCACCCCTGAAAAGCCAGCTAACCACACCAACAGAGATTGTTGGGTATTCAAGCAGGCAGGCAAGTTAATTGCCGAAAACAATGACAAGGGGCTGCACAGTGATGACGAGGAAGAGACCCAGCGGCCGAACAGTAGAGGACAGAAGGGCTTCCCCCCCACAAGTGCGGACGGTAAACATGATATACGCAACCCATATACCCAAGAGGGAACGGAAGCGTGCACTGAGGGACGTATATGCGATGGAGCCAGTCGCCCCGAAGTTCAATCCATGGTCCTCTTGCCCGATCACTTTCGATCGAAGAGACCATCCGACCAGTATCCGCCATGGCGGATTCGCCGCATTGGTTTTAGACCCAATCGTCGATGGATTTCACCTCACGAGAGTCCTGATGGACGACGGCAGTAGCCTGAACCTGCTTTATCAGGATACAATGTGCAAGATGGGCATAGACCCCTCAAGGATTAAACCTACAAAGACGACCTTCAAAGGCGTCATACCAGGTGTCGAGGCCAATTGTACAGGCTCAGTCACACTGGAAGTGGTCTTCGGATCACCGGATAATTTCCGAAGCGAGAAGTTAATCTTCGACATAGTCCCGTTCCGCAGCGGCTATCACGCTCTGCTCGGACGAACCGCGTTTGCAAAGTTCAACGCGGTGCCGCATTATGCATACCTTAAGCTCAAGATGCCAGGCCCTCGTGGAGTCATCACGGTCAATGGAAATACGGAACGCTCCCTCCGAACGGAGGAACATACAGCGGCTCTCGTGGCTGAAGTACAGAGCAGCCTTCTAAGGCAGTTTTCGAGTCCGGCCGTTAAACGACCGGACACGGCCAAACGCGCCCGGAGCAACATCAACCAAGACCACCCGGCACGTTCCGAGCACGCGTAGCAATGCGGCCCCAACCCCAACCCTCGCATGATTGCAAGACCAGCTCTCCGCGTACATCATTACGCTCTGGAGATACCATGGGCATAGGGGGAGAGGCACGACCACAACAGACCCAGAGTGCGGCTCAACCACACCAGGGGCTCCCAAGTGCGTCACTCTTATTATTTTTAATTTTTCCTTCTTTTTATACACAGGACTCCATTCACCAGAGGCCCTGTCCGGAGGCGAGCTGCCGAACTCACGATGCAACAGCCAGGGAGGGACAAAGGCTGCGACGAACAATCAGGTGGTCTCCATTATGAGCATTAAATTTGTTAAATCCACCACTCCGCAGCCTACCCCTGGAAGGAGACACGTCTAATTAGTCCAATCCTTTGCTTACCACACTATTTGTATCATTCCGCACTCATAGCAGAATCACTTGAATAAATACTGCAGCACCTTTTGCCTATAATTGCATTACTTTACATATATGTTCATTAATGACATCTTGCACCCGTATATTTTGGTATGGCCGAATACACCAGGGGCTTATTGTGGGGACCCCGGCTCATAAGTCATGATCACCGAATGCACGTGTACAGTGATCCCAGAGATCAATGCTCACTGAACACACAGAAGCTGAATAACAAGAGTCTTACATCCATACATACCGTATTACACAAGTAGGACCATTATGGTCGAGTCTTGAGTATAACATCGCAGCGGAAATCTTCGTCGATAACTTGGACCCATGCCATCTGCCTTAACCCTACAGGCATTCTGACTGGGAAACGTGCTAGCTCGCATGTTCGTCGCCGAAGTATTCTTCATCATATCCTGTTCTTTCATGCCTGGCCAATAAAATAACCAGTGGCAAGCCAATGAGTACTTTGAATGTACTCGCAAGCAACCCATGTATTGGTTCAAGATACAACAATGCATGATATAGGTAAATTTTTGCAGAAAGCTAGTTTTGAGTGCAATGACATGTTCAACAACTTGTAAGACATTGCGTTAGGAGAATTCAAGTAACCATGAGGACAGGTTACAGATATCAACATAAATAGAGTGGGCACCAACCCAACTCAATCATGTCAAGTCCTTTGACTTGACCCAAGTAGTTTTATCAACTCACACACACACGGTTGTAAAACACTGGACATAGTTTAAGCAGCACCGCCCAACTGTCCTTGACCGTGGACACGGCTATTCGAATAGTTTTACACTCTGCAGAGGTTGCACACTGTACCCACAAGATCCGGGGAACTTCCGTGTCATCCACGACCCGCGATACCTCAAGTACCCGGGGTAGGCACCCGATCACTACCTTTCCCTAGACGACACTAACATGGAGTCCACTCGATTGGTAGTAACCCCCGTGCCCAACATTATCACATAACATTTTTGTTGGAGCCACGCTCCATAATCATCTCACATCACAAGCACGGGGTACCAACGGTGTGTCCGGTGCCCCATAAAAATGTTCTTGGCCGCCCTACCTGGCACGACCCCGTCCCGAGAGAGAGCACCAACTCTCCCCCATCACTAGTAATGCGGGCTCCAAGCTAGTATCGGCCTAGGTAATCAATAATGCCCTTTCCCATATAAGGGTAGAGTGGTTGCGCATGTAAGGTTGGGACAGTCATCAAATCTTAAATCTAATCCGTTTTCGAAAACAACACACACACTCACCTCGGTACACCACTTCATCATCAAGTGGTTACCCATCTCATCATCTCCCTCGGGCATAAGTGGCACCCGACGGGGTTTTCGAAAAGTCTTTTGAAAATACTTTGTCTCCTTCATCATGCATATACCCGTCCCTTTTTGCGTAGCATCTACTTTAGCATCCTATCTACTCCCACCGGCATAACCCTCATAAGAAGGTAGGGTCATGCACAATTCAAGTATCAACGAGGAAGTAATGGTGGGAACCCATCAAAGTGGTTAGTACCTCATCATGATTCTGTTGCAACAACAATATGTGCTATATGACATGCATAAAAAGGGTTTCATAGACATGGTCAAAGGGCTGCTTCCCTGTTTTAACAAGGTCTTCGAGGTCTTCAAATATCTCTGGTCCAGCTCCAAGTATTTCGTCTACTTCGTCAACTATCGTTGAGAGCAACCATAATAAGCAACACAACAAGGCAGGAAATAAAAGTGCTCTAAAAATATGAGTTGGACTTTTGTAGGATACCTCTGGTCATATGAGGGATGACCAAAGTGGTTTCATTAGGATTTGATCAATGGACATCTCTGAACATTTCAATATGATGGAATCAAGGGATTAATGGATTTGCAAGAAGTGTACAGAAACATTATTTTCAAAAATGAGCAGAGGAACCCATTTGACAAAGCATGATTTTAGAAGCATCTAGGAGTTGGTTTCGCTGGATTTGGAGTTCAAAGGAATTTCCCATGAATTTGCAAAGTTGACAAATATGAAGAAATGGCTCAGTATTTTGTGTTGCACAGAAAGTATTAGTAAAAATGTTCAGAAACTAAGTTTTGAACTTATAGACATCTAGGATTTTGTATCATGGAATTTGGATCAAGCATGGGCTCTCTGTGATTTTCTAAAATTCATCACAGAAATGGAAAAACAAGATTTGATAAATGTTTGTTAAGAAAAGGTTCCTGGAAAGATGTGCAAGTTGCACCATGAGATAGATCATGATTTTATGAGCTACTAGAAATTTGAATCATCAAATTTGGAGGTAATATGAATATTTGGGAGATTTTACAAGTTTCTGGAAAAAGAAAAAAGAAAGAAATAGACAAGGGCTTTACCCTTAAGAGGCGCACAGAGCGAGGTTTGGCAGCAGCACGCCACTGGGCCGGCCTAGCGGCTCGGCCGCATGCACGCAGGGGCCACGTCGAAGGCGTCTTTCACGCGGGCGCCTCCACTTATGCAAGCTGGGCGTGGCGCTTCGGTGGCTGACGGGCGGGTCCCGCGAGCAGGTCGCTCGCCCTGCCTCGCGTCATCTTCAACCCCGCGACGCCAGGCAGAGGGCGCCGGCCTCGCTCGCCGTTGGCGCTGCTCTCCCCATCTGCGCTGGCTGGCGGTGGGGGCGGAGCCGTGCGGCTCGGCCGCGCCCGAAGGAGGAGGTAGGGGGAAGGCGGCGCCTTCCTCGTGCGTGTGCGGACGCCGTCGGAGCAGTGGCTTGGCCGCCGCCCGTGCCGGCGATTCCGACCACCTCCCGCGGTGTGCTGCACACCGGAGAGCTCAGGACGGAGTGCCGCATCCATCCAGATGCCCAAGGCATGTCGGGGAGGTCTGAAGAGGTGGAGAGCGGGATGGCCGTGGAAGAGGCCGCCGGCCATGGAGGTGGACAGAGGGCACGAGGGGGCGAGAGAGCTTGTCCGGGAGGTTTCTGGGGGAGAGGGAGAGCAGGAATAGTCCAGATAACTCGAGGGGGGCTCTATACAGAGGGGGCGTTGGTGCACAGTGGGCGCGGTCTAGGGCGCGCTCGGTGAGCTCCGTAGAGGGAGAAGGAGGGCCAGGGAGGAAGGTCCCGGCAGTGTTGCCTGTCTGGGGTGTTTGTAGAGATGGTCTACGTCCAGGGGAAGGGAGATATGGAGCGGGGAAGTGACAGAGAGCTCGCGCGTGTGAAGCCGCTCACTGGAGCTGGCGCGCGTGCGAGGGAGGCGATAGGAGGGAGGAGGAGGAGGGGGACAGAGGCGTGGCGTGCTGCGGACGCCGAGGCGCATCGTCGGGCGCACTAGGGAGGCCCGAGGTGGCCGGAGGTGCTTGGCAGGGGGCGGCCACAGTGCGGGAGCACACTGTAGCGCGCTCCAGAGCGTGCAAATGTTCGGCATGCCATTTTATATGCACAGTGGGCACGTCCATTGGTGTCTAGAAGGTGTGGGAGAGAGTAAAGAAAGGAGAGGGAGCCTTGGATGCTCTGGAGGGGCTCTGGTGAGAGAGGAGGGGTGAGAGAGAAGGGTGTTGTGGCTGTCCAGAGGGGTAAATGAGGAGGTTTCACCCCTCAATCATTGAGCTGAGGCCAAGGGAGAGGTACTGGAGGTAGAAGAGGGTCAGGAGTAGCTGTGGTACAAAGTTGAGCCCATGGAGATTAGTGGAAATGGCCAAAACATGCATTTTAAATTTCTGCCAGAAGGTGTTTGATGGTGGTTTGGGCAAGCAAATGGATTCCAAATGATATGAATATTAACAGGATAAAGTGTCATATATAAATGGGGTTGATCACCAAGTTGGAGCTCATTTGGAGGAAGTTGACAATGCAACTTTGGTAAACCCTAGAAATTAGCAGAAATGGCTTTACCAAGATTTAGTCATGCAAATCAATTCTCCTTGATGCACCACTTGGTTTAGTATCATCATTTGAGGTTCTGAACATGCCCAAAAAAGTTGAGATCAAAAGGAGAAAGTTGCCAATGTAGAGTTGTTCGAATTTGGTTCTGGACAGGAAGGGTTTTGGGGCACTTTGATCAAGTTAACTTGTTCTCCAACTTGTGCCATTTGGTCTAGATTAATTATTAGACCATTTGAGCATGTTCACAAGGTTTGAGAACATTTTGACATGTTTGGCAATGTAAAGTTGCTCAAACTTCAAAATGGACAGAAATGGTTTTGAGGGGATTTCATGGAGTTATACTATTCTCCATGACATGATACTTGTCAAGATCATTAAACATGTCATATGTGACATGCTAGAATTTTCTTCGAATTTTTGGAGAATATTTCCTTTGTAAATATTTCAAATGCTTAAAATATTCAGAAAGGGTTTTTGAGGTATTTGACCAATATTTTGAACATGACCATGCGTTGAAACTCTTATATATGGACACTATATGTCCAATGAGTTTCCCTGATTTTTGTCAAATATTTTTAAAACAATAAAATAATTTTTCTCTATTAAAGACTGTTTCTGGCCTTAAGAAAAAGCTTTTAAATAAAATAGGAAAATAACTTTTAAATTTATATTTTTGTGGTTTCTGGGTATCCTATATCGAATAGGAGTCAAATATATTTTTGGAAAGATTTTTACTGCCCTTAATTAACTACTTGCAGTGCAACCTCAATTCAGGGGTTTTTGAAAAACTAATTTTTGAAAATACTATTTGGCCAAATTATTTTTGTAAGAAATTATTTTTATGTCCTATACACATGGTATGATCATTGGTCAAGGTTTTTGGATCAAGGGGAAGGAGTATAAGGGTTGGAGAATTTATTTGATTGTTAGAGCACTTGCAAACAACAGACAAACATTCAATCAAAGCAAAGACAAAACACTCAAAAAATTTTGTCAAACCACATTTTAGCATGATTTGTTGACTTAAGTGTTGTGGCATGAAAATCAGGGTGTGACACTTATGTTCCCCGCATTATGGTGTGATAAGTCCGAATACTTTCACAAGTGCGGCACCCCAAACTTATAGCATTATATGAATCGGCTCCGAATCATGTCTTGGGTCAATAGTTGGGTTTGCCCGGCTCCCATGTTTTGGTACCTTACGTTCCGTTCTATCGGCTAAGGTAGCACTAGGAGAACCACTGCGATTGCGCCCCGGTTGAGCTGGGCGAGCGCCTCAGTGGAGAAAGCTAAAACTGACTGTCATGATAAGGCGAGAGACTGATCGCTATTCGAGAGGTCTTTTCGAGTCCCTAAAGACTTACGCCGATTCGAGCGAAGAACCGGATAATGTCCGGCCAAGGCGTGGATAGCGCCCCAAACTCGGTCTTCCGAATACTAGGGGCTTCACCGAAATTTAAAATTATAGAATTCTATGGCTAAGTGAGAGTGTTCAAGCATTATAAGTCTGGTTGCCTTGTTCGTCGTGTTGAGCGCCTCCCTAGATGGACCCAATATGGGAACAACAGCGCTCAAGTTTATCCCGAAAACCCCAGCACTCGTGGCATGGGGGCTGAAGCCGACGACTTGCCATCTCTCAGATTTAATAAACGGCCGCACAGAAGGTAATATTTTAAATTAATAAGCGTTGCTTAGCGCATATGAACTAAGTTTTCAGCGCACAGGATAACACATAGCGAGTTTACTCAAAAATTACATCTCTGGGGCACTCATTCGCAATCTTGCGGGCACCCTTCAGGACAGTCTTATAGTACATCTCGGGCGTGCGATACTCCTTGCCCGCTGGCGGCGCGTCAGTGATAAGCTTCTCCGCATCCAGCCTGCCCCAATGCACCTTTGCGCGGGCAAGGGCCCGACGAGCACCTTCAATACAGGCGGAGCGCTTGATGACCTCCACCCAGGGGCACACATCCACCAGCCGCTGCACGAGGCCGAAGTAGCTCCCAGGCATGGCCTCTCCAGGCCACAGCCGGACTATGAGGCCCTTCATGGCCTGCTCGGCTACCTTGTGGAGCTCGACCAGCTGCTTCAGCTGGTCGCTAGGGGGCACTGGATGGCCGGCCTCAGCGTACTGAGACCAGAAGACCTTCTCTATTGAGCTCCCCTCCTCGGCTCGGTAAAATGCGGCGGCATCAGATACACTGCAAGGCAGATCTGCAAAAGCCCCTGGAGAGCTCCGAATTCGGGTAAGTAATAGGTAATTTACATTAACATGCTTGCTTTGCATGAAAAATGCCTTACCCGCCGCTATCTTCTTCACCGCCTCAATCTCCTAGACGGCCTTATGGGCCTCGGCCTTAGCGGCTTTGGCACTTTCAAGAGCCGAGGCAAGCTCGGACTCTCGAGTCTTCGAGTCACGCTCCAAACTCTCATGTTTTTCCATGAGAGCCTGGAGCTCTTGCCGCACCTCCGCCACCCGCGCCTCCTGTTTCTCTCGCTCCGTCCGTTCCGCGGCCGCATTACGTTCGGCCGCGGATACGGCCTCCTTCAGGGTTGCCACCTCGTTTGTGGCCCCTGCAGAACACACGTTATCCTTGTTATTTTCATTGCAACCGAAATCCTTTTCTGTAAGGTACAAATTCAAAGATGGTATTACTCACCTTCTTTGTCCTCGAGCTGCCTCTTGGCAAGGCCGAGCTCTTGCTCGGACCGCTCGAGGTCCTGCTTCAACGCACCAACCTCCGCAATCAGTGCGGCAGAAGTCAGCAGCGCAGCCTGCAAACCCATATTGACACAATTTTTAGCATTCCTGCGTATATCTTTTTTAGATCCTCAATCCGGTTTTTCTTTCCGAACACCAAACCGAGCATCAGGGGCTACTGTCTATGCGGTATTACATTACATATTTTTAACTTCTTACCTCAAAGCCTGTTAGAAGGCTACTGCAGGCTTCGGTCAGCCTGCTCTTGGCGAGCTGAACCTTCTGAATCACCGCACTCATGATAGTGCAGTGTTCTTCCTCGATGGAAGCGCCTTTGAGCGCCTCCAACAAGTTGTCCGGCGCCTCCAGTTGGACGGAGGCCGCCGGTGTCACGGTCTTGCCCTTCTTGCGAAGGGGCCGCCTGTCGGACTCCGGAACCACTGCGGGTTCCGGCATGGAGTCCGGCGCAAAGTCCGGGAGGCTGCCTTGTGGCGCCTCCGGAGCCTCCTCCTGATGGGTCCCTTCCTGGGATCCCACCTCGGCGTCCTCCGCATCGCGAGGGGTGGAGGCAGTCGGGATGGAATCTACATCCGACGGAGCCAATGACCCGCTCGATGAAGCGGGGAGATCATCATCGGCCGGACTACAGGCAGTGTGCGGCATTAGAAGGACACTATGTGACACAAAAGAGAAATTATAAATCCTTCAGGAATCCGGATACTTATGATCTTGCCGGAGGCCTGGCCCTGGAGGGCCACTCTTTGTCGCCAACGTTGGCGTTGGCGGAGCTGTCCGGGGGAATAGTCCTTCCCCTCTTGGACCCTTCGGCCTCCCCAGTTGGGGAAGCCTTCCTCTTCCTCTCTCCTTCCTCTGGGAGAGAGTCCTCTTTCTCCTCCTCGTCCTCGGGGGAGGAGTCCGCCTCGGAGCCATCGGACGATGAGTCCGATATCACCTGGCGCCGGGAACTTTTTCGATTTCCCGTGGCCTTCTTCTTGGCCTTCCTCTCCGGCACTACATAGAGTGCCGGAACCAGCAGCCCCGTTAAGCGGGCGTCCGCTGGGTCTTCGGGAAGGGGAGCCAGATAGTCTACCTGTCCGGACGTTCTCTGCCAGTCCTGTCAAAGGCACTGGGAGTTTTTAGATCCCACATAGAGTCAAACTATGAAAGAAAACAACTGTCCCATAGAGGATAACGAAGCTTACCTCACCGGCCGGGCGCTTGGTGCTGAATCCGCGATCTTCCGTCACGGACGCGGGGGCTTCTCCGCCCTTGAACAACACCCTCCAGACGGCTTCGTACACCGTGTCGAAGAGCCTGCTCAGAGTCCGGTGCTTCGCCGAATCGAACTCCCATAGGTTGAAGGCCCGTTGTTGGCATGGGAGAATCCGGCAGATGAGCATGACCTGGATTACATTGACAAGCTTGAGCTTCTTGTTCACCAGGGTCTGGAGACAGGACTGGAGTCCTGTCAGCTCGTCCGAACTGCCCCATAGCAAGCCCTTCTCTTTCCAGGAGGTGAGCTGCATCGGGATACCAGATCTAAACTCGGGGGCCGCCGCCCATTTTGGGTCGCGCGGCTCGGTGATGTAGAACCACCCCGATTGCCATCCCTTGATGGACTCCACGAAGGCCCCTTCGAGCCAGATGACGTTGGGCATCTTGCCCAGCATGGCGCCTCCGCACTCCGCTTGGACGCCCTTCACTACCTTCGGCTTGACGTTGAAGGTCTTGAGCCACAAGCCGAAGTGGGGCTGGATGCAAAGGAAGGCCTCGCACATGACGATAAACGCTATGATGTTGAGAATGGCGCCAGATCGTGGAAATCCAGGCCGTAATAGTACATGAGCCCCCGGACAAAGGGATGCAACGGGAAGCCCAGTCCGCGGAGGAAGTGGGGAAGGAACACGACCCTCTCATGGGGCCTGGGGGTGGGGATGAGCTGCCCCTTGTCGGGCAGCCGGTGCGCGATATCGCCGGAAAGGTATCCGGCGCTGCGCAGTTTTGCGATGTGCTCCTCCGTAACGGAGGAAGCCAACCATTTGCCTCCCGCTCCGGACATGGTCGGAGAAGGTCGAGACGGGATGCACGGGCTTGGACGCTGGAGCTCGAGAGTGCGTAGAGATGGATAAGCAAAGGAGGAAGAAGGCGTAGGTAAAAAGGGTGGATCCTTATCCCCTTATATATGGGCGGACGAAAACTATGCATCCCCACCGGCCTGGTAAAACTCGCTTATCTCCCAAGCGCCACCATCAATGGCGCGGTTGGGTTACCCACGTCCGTATTGATGAGAATCCCGGAATAAGGGGAACACGATCTCTGCTTCGACAAGACGTGCCAAGGAAACCGCTTCGCTAAATGCGCTGAGGTGGTATGATAAAAAAAGATTCCAGTAAAGGCTTGGTGGTGGTGTGACGTCATGCCACAAAACACGTCAGCAAATTGAACTTGTGAACATAATATTCTCTCTACGGTGGTATGTGGAATTTATTTTGCAGAGCCGGACACTATCCTGGTGTTCACAATCTTCTATGAATTATTCGGAGGAGGAACCCGCCTTGCAATGCCGAACAATATGCGCGCCGGACTCATCGTCATTGAAGCCTGGTTCAGGGGCTACTGAGGGAGTCCTGGACTAGGGGGTGTCCGGACAGCCGGACTATCATCGCGAGCCGGACTCCAAGACTATGAGGATACAAGATTGAAGACTTCGTCCGGTGTCCGAATGGGACTTTCCTTGGCGCGGAAGGCAAGCTTGGCGATACGGATATGTAGATCTCCTACCATTGTAACCGACTCTGTGTAACCCTAGCCCTCTCCGGTGTCTATATAAACCGGAGGGTTTTAGTCCGTAGGACAACATAACCATTACAACAATCATACCATAGGCTAGCTTCTAGGGTTTAGCCTCCTTGATCTCGTGGTAGATCCACTCTTGTACTACCCATATCATCAATATCAATCAAGCAGGAGTAGGGTTTTACCTCCATCGAGAGGGCCCGAACCTGGGTAAAAACATCGTGTCCCTTGTCTCCTGTTACCATCCGCCTAGACACACAGTTCGGGACCCCCTACCCGAGATCCGCCGATTTTGACACCGACAACGGCCATATCCAAGCCAGAGGACAAAAGACCACACAACCCTGTTGATCTGTACGTATATCTTCCTTCTGAATATATGTTCATTCAATTGATCCCTCCCACTTCCATGTTGTCGGCATCCTGGATTCGGGGGTATCCAGCCCTGCCTGCCTGCGGCCTACCATGTGGCTTCATCGACAGCCTGGTACAGCCCAGCTTCAGCATCAACAACACAAGACCCTCGCGAGGGGCCAAGCCTCGCGAGGCGGACGACGCCAAGACCCCCGAGGGGATCGGCCTCCTCAGGCTGGCTCCTGAGGGGCGGAGAGTTCTATGCAGGTTACCTCATGAGGCTCAGCTAACGCGAGCCATGACGACCAAGGCCGGGCGGGCGCCAGGTGGGCGCAGAGCACAGGTTTCCTCTTCAGTGCAAAGGAGGAAAGACACAGGCACGGAGTCCTGAGGAATCAGCCAAAGGTTTCCATTTTAGTGCAACGAGACCGAGACCGACAGGACGGTAGGACGGAGATCATCGACGAGCCCACCACAACGTCACGACCAGAGGCTTTTCGCAGGCAAAGACTACTTTTGTCATGATAGACTGTACTACTTGTCCCCTTTCAAATCCGGCCATTGTGGAATCCCTTCCCGCCAACATTTGGGAAGAGGACCAAGGCCACTATAAATAGGACTAGCCACCACCATAGAAAGAGGGGAGAACCAGAAGAAGTAGGACTAGCATACACCACACTGGCTCAAGAACACCTCACCTCCTGAGGCTTGTTCATCCACTGTACTAGTTCATCCTCAGCACTTCGAGGCAATCCACCAAAATGCTGGAGTAGGGTATTACACCACAAGGGTGGCCTGAACCAGGATAAACTATTGTGTCCCTATGTACCTTTGAGCTTGACGCGCTAGGCTTAGGAGCGTCACGAGTAGGCAGGCAGGGTAGGTTGAGATCTCCGCACGCACCCCAGAGTTCGAACCTCTCAAGGGTTCGCGGATTCCATAATCCGACATTTGGCCCTCTAGGTAGCGGTGCGTCGGATCTTCTTTTCCGTCGACCAGTCCTCTGCTGCTCCACCAACGCCATGGCCGACACCCCGAGAGCACACGTCGAGCACTCGGCCGTCCAGGCCTCCTCGGCAGCGCCCGCCGACGAGGAAGACCTCCACTCCACTCTACTCGCGACCCGCATTCTACCAGGGGCGACTGGCCACCGGGGGCGCGCGGCGCAACCTTCTCCACTGGCGCCGCGCCGCCGCCGTGCCGCCGCCGCGCGATCTGCGAACTACGCTGCAGCAACCGGTCCGCACACACGCAGGGAACAAGCAAACATGCCGGCGGCGGTCATCGTGGCCAGAGAGCTCTTACGATGCAGACTGATGGAAAGCGGCCGCGACACCCTAGTAGAACGGGTCGCCGAGCTGCTGGATGCGGCGTGCAGGAGGGCGGCACCGTTCTGCACCCTGCCCACGTTGCAGGCGGTGGTGGGGGCGCACGCTCATCCCTGGCACAACTGCCTGCCCCCTCCCAAGGGCCCTGGAGGGCCTCTCGACGCCAACCAGCCCCACGGAGCAGCCCGCGTGAAAGTGTAACTATCCCTATGTGGTTATGGTAATTCCTAACAACATATAGCTCATTGAGCTAATGCTATTTCATGATAAATATTTCAGGAAAGCTCAATGATTGGCATGACATGGAGGAGAAAAGTGGACCCCTCAAAATGCTAAGGACAAGAGGATTGGCTCAAGCTCAAAGCTCAAGACTCTACATTTTCTATTTTAGTGATCCAAGATCACATTGAGTCTATAGGGAAAGCCAATACTATCAAGGAGGGATGAGGTGTTGCTTAATGAGGCTCTTGCTCAAAACGCTTAGTGATATGCTCCAAAGCCCTCAACTACTTTCTCACATCCACATATGACCTAAACCAAAAGTCAAACCCGGCCCCACCGATTCTTCCTATCTGGCGCCACCGAGTTCAGATGTCATAGCCACTGCCACAAACCCTAGGAAAATCGGTCTCACCGATAGGGATCTCGGTCTCACCGAGATGGGATTGTAATCTCTTTGTTTCCCTTCGTAACATTTCGGTCCCACCGAGATAAGCGATTAGTCCCACCAAGATTACAATGTAAACCCTCTGTTTCCCTTTCGTAACATTTTGGTCTCACCGAAATGAGCGAATCGGTCCCACCGAGTTTACCTGACCAACTCTCTGGTTAGCTTATTACCAAAATCGGTCTCACCGAGTTTGTGTAATCAGTCTCACCGATATTACGTTATGCGCTAACCCTAACCATATCGGCCCTACCGAGTTGCATGTCGATCCCACCGAAAATCCTAATGGTCACTAGATTTGCTGAATCGGTCCGACCGAGTTTATCAATTCGGTCCCACCGAGATTGGCAAGTTGTGTGTAACGGTTAGATTTTGTGTGGAGGCTATATATATACCCCTCCACCTCCTCTTCATTCGTGGAGAGAGCCATCAGAGCGAACCTACACTTCGAACCTACATTTTCTGAGAGAGAGCTGTCAGGACCCCGACTCGATGTCAAATCGATCTAGCCGGTAACACCTCATATCACTTTGCGGCCTCACGCACGGTATCCCCACGGGTGTCGCCTTACCTTTGCCCGGGACCGTTTGCGCCTTTTGGCACACGTATATGATAGTGTCGCTAGCATCCATATGATAAAGAGCCCGGGCTGACATGACTAGTCGTAAACCCAAAGTGGCACAGACTTACAGGGACAGGCATCCATGACCCAGCTTCGAACGTGTCGGTCATCAGCAAGTGGGTCCGGGCTGTAGCACTGGGCTAGCAGGACTCCGGTAAACCGGGCTGTAGCGGGCTAACAGGACTCCGGTACTCAAAGCGTGACATTTCCCCGTAGGGACAGACACAGGAACGAAGAAGGACACATGCCGGCCAGCCTAAGTGTTCCAGAGCAGTAGCAAGCTACCATGGCTCTGCGGTAACACTAGGAGACATTTCCCGGTAAGAGAGGCTACTAAAGATAAACGACTAGATAGTCAGATCCCACACATACCAAGCATTTCAATCATACACACAATATGCTCGATATGTGCAAATACAACGAAGCATCACAACATGACTCTACGACACAAGTACTTTATTTAAGGCTCAGAGAGCCATACATAACATACACAAAGGTACGGGTCTCACGACCCAACATTCAAGTCATACAGTCATACAAACCAGCAGCGGAAGTAACTTGTCTGAGTACAGACAACTTAGTAAAATAAAAGAGGCTTGGAAAGCCTAGCTATACTACATGGTCCTTCACAAGCTCAGGGTCACCACCTGGGTCTTTAGCCTACTCGTTGATGTCAACGTCTACATAGAACCCATCAGAAGGGGTTGCAGCGTCTTCTGTAAAAATGTAAATTATAGCAACATGAGTACAAAGGTACTCAGCAAGACTTACATCAGATCCTACATACATGCATGTTATCAAGAAGGGTTGGTGGAGTTATTGCAGCAAGCCAGCTTTGACTCTTGGCTAGACTATCCTACGATACTCCAACTTGAAATGGTTTTGCGCACACGAGTCCACTACTCACCACTTCAATACACTACCGAGGATCCACCTCCGTCTTCCTACGGAAGAGCCATCCTCGGCACTCACACTTATCTTGAGGCTTTTAGTAGTTTCCATTTACTTGTCTATGAACTGTATAGGCAACCAAGTAGTCCTTTACCGCGGACGCGGCTATTCGAATAGATCATGTTAACCCTGCAGGGGTGTACTTCTTCATACACGCTCTCACCACTTACCGTCGTTTACACGACATGTACTCGGCAACCTTCAAGCGGAAGCCCAACGTGGGTGTCGGCCACGACCTACCTAATCACCTAAGCCTCCAGTCCAGGTTTATCGCCTATTCAGGTTCCATCCGCAGGGAGTCCGGCCGAGGTTTCCCATACGGCCCCGAACGATGTGAACAGGGTTCCCGAGATACCTAACGGGTATTTGGTACACCCGACCACGTACCTACCGCATCACAGCCCACCCCTACGGTCAGCGCTGTCCACGGCCTCCAGTAGGCTACAAACACCAGAAACTACTTGCAACTCCTGGACGGAGAACTAGGGTGAATAAGAAGCCGAGAGGGTCCATTGGTTTCGGGCCCAATGCATGGTAGTAGCTGATTCTTAAATCACACATACAGATCTCAGTGCTTAAGGTCGGCTTCAATGAAACAACCCACCATGTACTCCTACATGGCCTCTCATCGATACCTTTACCAAATCGTGTTCACCACACCACTCTCATTACCGACATAATCATTTCACTCTAGCCCATCACCCAGATGAACCAGACCTGACACGACTCTAAGCATAGCAGGCATAGCAAGGTAGGAACAACACATACATATGGCTCAATCAACTCCTACACATGCTAGTGGGTTTCATCTAGTTACTGTGGCAATGACAGGTCATGCAGAGGAAATGGGTTCAACTACCGTAGCACACAGCAGTTTGAAACGCGTTGTCTTAATGCAGTAAAAGAGAGCAGGAGCAAGAACATGGGATTGTATCGATATGATCAAATGGTTGGTTGCCTGCCTGATGGTTCGATGCACTGCTACGGTTCTTCGTTAGGGTAATCACGGTACTCCTCGGAGGCGGAACCTGTCGCAAAGGACACCGATACACAACCATCACCAAACAATGTGCAACAATATGACGCATGCATGAAACATGGCAATATGAGTGTGTTGGGCTAATGCAACTAAAACCAGAAGGGTTTGAACAAATTTGAATCAAAGATTCAAATTTCAAACTCAAACATGGCCTTTTAAAGTGCTTTTCCTTGTTCTGCTTAAAACATCAATTTAACTTGTTTGATCATGCATGAAAATAGTACAGATGGATAGCTTGGATTTTTCTGATCATTTTTCATATATAATTTGTCCAATTTGGAGTTAAGAATAAAAGTTATGAATTTTTGAAGTTTAAATAATATTCTGGAATTTCCTGATTTAATTTAAATCCAGAAATATAAATATTGCGCCAGCATGACGTCAGCATGATGTCATTGGTCAACTGCGGCTGGCTGAGGTCAAACCTGACGTGTGGGGTCCACACGTTAGTGACAGGGGGGGTTAAACAGGGTTAATTTAATCCTAATTAGTAATTAGTGGCGCTGGGGCCCACTATCAGTGTCAGGGGGGGTAGTTAGTTTAACTGATTCGGTTAGTGCTAATCCTAATTAGCTACAGGGCTGGGCCCACCTGTCAGGGACACAGGGGGGTTCCTGCCGTGGTCAAGGTGGGTCAAACCCACCGGCGACATGACGCCGGCGAGGCCCGAGACGGCGGCGCGATGCGGGATCGCGCTACAGGGCACGAGCGAGGCCGTGCTTGGGCTCGTTGGAGAGCCCTTGCTCCCGCGCGTCGAACGGTGGTGGTGGCCGTGCTTGGGGTGGCCTGTACCGTCGATGGCGACGACCGTGGTGGCTGCCGGAGCTCGCTTGCGGTCAGAATCGGCGCTGCTGCTCGCAAGCGAGGGAGCCGAGGCACTGGAGGGGCTCTACGGGTCCTTTCGGACTTGTTGGACTTGCCGGGGTGACCAAATGGTCACCGGAGCTGCGTCGACGGCGAACTCGGCGACGGCGGAGGTTCGGCCGTGGTGGGCAGGAGGCTACGGTGAGGGAACGAGGGGGAAAAGAGGGGGAAACGGTGGCGGAGCTCACCGCGGTGCTGCAGGGATGGTTAGCGGGCTCGGGGACGGCCGGAGTGCAGCGAATCGACGGCGATGACCTCCGGTGGCCGAGGAGGGGAACGGCGACGTAGGCAGCGATGCAGGGCTTCCAGAGGCCCGTGGAGCGGTGGGGAGGAAGAGGGGGTCGAGGCGGAGCTCCTGAGCTAGTCGGGGGAGCGAGGGGTGGCCGGTGACGGCTGCTATGGCGAACGGCGGCGAGGGTGGTGTTCGGCCGTGTGAGAGAGAGAGCGAGGGAGAGGAGGGAGGAACTGAGGGAGAGTGAGAGAGAGCAGGGGGGAGGCGTGGCGTCGTCCGGGGCATCGAGCGAGGAGGGGAGGGCAGGCAGGCAGCCGAGAAGGTGGCGTGGCGCGGTGGCGCGCGCGCGCCGGCCACACTCCCCTCCCTCTGTCGAGGACGAAGACGACAGAGGAGGGAGGCGGGCTGGGCCGCCTGTTGGCTGGGCCGGCCAGCTGGCTGGGCCGCACAGTGGAGGAGCCCAGGTAAGCTCCTCCTGTTATTTATTTTTCTGTTTTCTAATTTCTGACATTTGTTTTGATTTAAATAATATATTAAATCATTTATTTAACTTATGCCAATTTTTGCAGGAGCTAGATATATTATTCCAGAGCTCCTTTATAATTGGCATAATATTTGGACATATATTAATATATATAGCTAATATATTTCCAATGCAAATATTTATGCATTAATTCCAAATGCCCAAAATAAATACCTATGAGCTCTTAAAAATATTGGTTTGATTTTTATCTCTGTCCAATATTTTCAGAGAGCAACATGAGCATTTTCTTGGACCCTTTTGGAGAAATTTTTATTTGGATCATTTTCAGGAATGATTCTGAGGGTTTCACAATCCCCATTTCAAGTTAAATGGAAATTTTAAACATGATGCACACACTCTGATGCATGACTAGCTAGGGTGTGACAACTCACCCCCACTCAAAAGAATCTCGTCCCGAGATTTGGGTTCCTCCGGGAAGAAGGCGGGATACTCAAGTCGAAGACGATCCTCCCTTTCCCAGGTTGCTTCATCCTCAGAATGGTGCGACCATTGAACTTTGAGAAACTTGATATTATGACGCCGGGTGGTACGTTCGGCCTGATCGAGGATACGAATGGGGTACTCTCGATATGTAAGATTATCTTGGAGATCAAGCGTTTCGTGGTCCACTTCACGGATAGGATCCGAGAAGCAACGCCTGAGTTGAGAAACGTGGAAGACATCGTGGACTCTGGAGAGGTGCGGAGGTAGTTCCAACTGGTAGGCAACTTCTCCTCGTTTGGCGAGAATGCGAAAAGGTCCAATGTAACGAGGAGCCAATTTGCCTTTGATACCGAAACGATGGGTTCCCTTCAGAGGGGTGACCCGAAGATAAGCCTTCTCGTCAACCTCGAAAGTCATAGCCTTATGTTTTCGGTCATATTGACTCTTTTGACGAGATTGGGCTATTTTCAACTTTTCACGAACGATACGAACTTGTTCTTCTGCTTCCTGAATCATATCCGGGCCAAAGAATTGTCTTTCCCCGGTCTCTGACCAGTTAAGGGGTGTTCGACACCGTCGTCCATAGAGAACTTCAAAAGGGGCTTTACCCAAGCTAGATTGATAGCTGTTGTTGTAAGCGAATTCGGCAAATGGAAGGCACTTCTCCCAGTCCATTCCGAATGAGATAACAGAGGCTCGAAGCATGTCTTCTAGAATCTGGTTGACGCGTTCCACTTGACCACTCGACTGAGGGTGGAAAGCGGTGCTAAAGGAGAGGCGGGTTCCCATAGCATTTTGGAAGCTTTCCCAAAATCGAGAGGTGAAAAGACTTCCTCGATCCGAGTTAATTTCCAAAGGAACACCATGGAGAGACACTATTCGGGAGATGTATAAGTCTGCCAGCTGACTAGCAGTTATACTCTCACGAACAGGTAAGAAATGGGCTACTTTGGAAAGACGATCGACCACGACGAAAATAGCATTATTCCCTCTCTTGGTCCTGGGAAAACCGGTAATGAAATCCATACCAATTTTATCCCATTTCCATTCAGGAATAGCTAAGGGTTGAAGGGTGCCAGCAGGCCGTTGATGCTCTGCTTTTACACGACGACAGACGTCGCAATTTGCAATAAACTGAGCAATTTCTCTCTTCATCCTAGTCCACCAGAACCTCTGGCGTAGGTCCTGATACATCTTAGTACTACCGGGATGAATGGTGAGAGGAGATTCATGAGCTTCCTTAAGGATCAAACGCCTCAGGTTGCGCACTTTGGGAACCACTAGTCGATCCCCGAAGTATACGACCCCTTGATCATTAATGGAGAAACAATTCGCAATTCCCTTCTGGATGTTTCTCTTGATGCGGGAGATTCCCGGATCTACTTTCTGTGCTTTGATAATTTGATCCGTAAGGGTAGGTTTTGCCACCAAGGTGGAAAGAAAACCTTGAGGTACAATGTGAAGGTTAAGCTTCGGAAATTCCTCATGGAGAAGCGGTTGACTTTGTTGTAACATCAGGTTGTTACAATAAGATTTATGACTTAGCGCATCAGCCATGACATTGGCTTTCCCTGGGGTGTAGGTTATTCCTAAATCGAAATCTGTGATCAATTCAACCCAACGTCTTTGCCTGAGATTCAGATCCGGTTGGGTGAAAATGTACTTCAGACTTTGGTGATCAGTGAATATTTCACAACGATTACCGAGGAGGTAATGTCGCCAGGTCTTAGGTGCATAGACTACGGCTGCAAGCTCTAGATCATGAGTAGGATAATTCTCCTCATGTGGGTGCAATTGCCGTGAAGCGTAGGCAATTACATGTCGATCTTGCATAAGGATGCAACCTAGTCCTTGTCGCGAGGCGTCGTAGTAGATAACAAAGTCTTTGGAGAAGTCTGGCGGTACCAGTACGGGAGCAGAAGTCAGGCGTCTTTTCAGTTCCTGAACGCTGTGCTCACATTGTGGAGTCCATTCGAACTTCTTATCTTTCTTGAGGAGTTCGGTTAGAGGTTTGGCAACTTTGGAGAAGTTCTCGACAAAGCGACGACAATAGCTCGCTAGGCCCAGAAAACTCCGAACTTGCTTGACTGATTCAGGTGGAGTCCAATTAAGGACGGCTTGAACTCGCTCAGGGTTAACAGCAATACCTTTACCAGATATTACATGACCCAGATAGGTCACTTCTGACAACCACAATTCACATTTAGAAAATTTGGCATAAAGGCGATGCTCTCGAAGTTTCTTCAACACTAGCCTTAGATGTTCGGCATGTTCTTCCTCGTTCTTGGAGTAGATGAGTATATCATCGAGGTAAACCACGACGAATTTATCCAAATACTCCATGAAGATTGAGTTCATTAACCGAGAAAAGGTGGCTGGAGCGTTGGTTAAACCGAAGGACATGACGGTGTACTCGTATTGGCCATAACGAGTAACAAAGGCCGTTTTAGGAATGTCCCCGTTTCTGATTTTGATTTGATGGTAGCCCAACCTCAAATCCATCTTGGAGAAGACTGAGGATCCAGCGAGCTGATCATACAGGTCGTTGATCCTGGGAAGCGGATATTTGTTCTTGATTGTAACCAAGTTGACAGGTCGGTAATCTACAACCATCCGGTCCGTACCATCCTTCTTCTTGACGAATAGGACGGGGCAAGCCCACGGAGATGAACTAGGTCGGATGAAACCCTTTTTCAATGACTCATCGAGTTGTTTCTTAAGCTCGGCTAGCTCTAGTGGTGCCATCTTATAAGGTCTTCTAGCAATCGGAACGGTTCCGGGGATGAGGTCTATTACAAACTCAACATCCCTGTCAGGTGGAACACCTGGCAATTCCTCTGGAAAGACATCCGGGAAGTCACGGACTACTGGCACGTCCTCAAGGTCTGGCAAAGGGCTGGCGTTAAGAGAATATAATTGTCGCTTGGCTATTCGGGTCAAGACATTGACTATCTTCCCCGAAGGATGGGTGAGTTGAACAGTCCTAGAGAAGCAATCAATTTGGGCATGATGAGCTGACATCCAGTCCATACCCAGAATGATATTAATATCTGAAGATTTAAGGGCTATCAAAGACGCGAGGAAAACAAGTCTGTCGACTTGGATTTCATTTCCATAACTTACCCTAGAGGTCTGCCATCTAGAACCAGGAGTAGAAATTTCCATAGTGGATGGCATGTCACAGAATGCAACGTTATGCAAACGAGCATAATTTTCGGATATAAAAGAATGAGAGGCTCCTGTATCGAAAAGAACAGATGCCGGGTGGCAATTAACAAGAAGCGTACCGAGAACGACGTTGGGATCCTCTTGAGCTTCTTCGGCAGAGATACAGTTGACATGGCCACGTGAAGCGGTGACCGGCTTGGCGTGGAATATTTTTCCTGTCGGCTTGCCACGGCCAACAGCTTTAGCAGACTGGTTGGGGTTGGTCTGGGGACACTCACGCATATAGTGACCAGATTCCCCACACTTGAAACAGGTCACGAAACTGGTACGTGGAGGAGCATTGTTAGTTGGACCCCCATAGGGCTTGGCCGGTGCAGACTGTTGAACAGGGCGAGGCGCCTGGAAAGATGGCCTCGGTGTGAACCTGGGTGGCAGGGCGGTGTTGGGCACCCACACGCGGCGCTTCTGAGGACCAGCACCAGATGAGGAACCCATGTCACGGCCATGCTTGCGTGTTGCGTCATAGTCAGTCTGAACAGTTTCAGCACTGATGGCTTTGTTGACAAGTTTCTGAAAAGATGTGCACTCATGCAGACGGAGGTCGCGGCGAAGCTCAGGACTAAGTCCCTTACGGAACCTTGCTTGCTTCTTGGCATCAGTAGACACTTCCTCGGTTGCATATCGTGCGAGATTACCAAACTCCCTGCTGTAAGCATCCACAGAAAGTCGGCCTTGGGTGAAACTGCAAAATTCTTCACGTTTACGGTCCATGAGACCCTCCGGAATGTGATGTTCACGGAAAGCCTCACTGAACTCAGCCCAAGTAGTGACATGGCCCGCTGGGCGCATAGCTCCATAATTCTCCCACCATAGACTGGCAGGGCCTTCAAGATGATATGCAGCAAAGGTGACCTTGTCAGCCTCCGCTACCAGCGCGGAACGCAGTTTGTGAGAGATACTGCGAAGCCAGTCATCAGCGTCGAGAGGCTCGACGGAGTGGTGGAACGTGGGTGGATGCAATTTGATAAAATCACTGAGTGACACCACGTTAATCCTCTGATGGTGTGTTGTATTCTGTTCAATACGCTCCAACAAACGGTTGGTCTCCCGCTTGTTTCTCTCAGCTTCCATCATAACCTCGGCTAGGGAAGGAGGATGAGGCAGATTTTCATTCCTGCCTTCACTGCATTCGGCCTGCTCTTGAGAAGCAGGGTTAGCGCGCGTGTTGACCATCCTAGGTAAAACAAGACAATGATTTAGTCAGGATGATAAAATTCCAACATAGGATACAAAATGTAAGGAATAACTCGGAATGCAAGATGATCATCCGTATGACATGGTAGATACAGAAACTGCTTCTTTTATTCCATCGTCATACACACCATACAGGGTTTAGTACAAGACCAAACAAAGTACTATTACGGTGAAAAGAGGATTACATCTCATCGGAGGCATTCCAAGCTCCTATACATTATTTTTCTACACCTCCGGAAAGAGTACAAACTAGGTCACATCCCACGAGTCACGCAGGACGATAGACGACACAGCTAGTGCGAACTAGTGATACTACCACTAACTCAGACCGATCCGTAGTAGTCCTCGTAGAAGTCACCTCCATAGCCTGGAAGCTCAACATGATCATCCGGAAACAGACGATCTCGCGGAGCTTGTGGACCATAGGGGCTAGGATGAGGCCTTGGACCAACAGACGGTGGCCTGCGGGGACCGCGAGGTGGGGTGATGCCTCCTACATCACGCCAACCCATCACGTCTGGCAGAGCAGATCTCACAGGATAGAGATCGCGCATATCCAAATATCCAGCTTGCACCGCCGGTGCGAACCAAGTCAAAGTGGCCCAGTGGTCAGCACGGGTATTAAAGAGCTCTAACCTCAAGGCCCGATTTTCACGGTCCTTATCCTCGAGCATCTCAGCAGTAGTGTGAGTCCGTGAATCCTCCTGGGTGGGGTCAGCATAGATAGCCTGGAGATACCCTTGTGCTCCCGGAAGTGATCCTGGCATATACCGGAAATCAGAGTCCCGAAATAGACCAGATCTGACTCGCATGATGGTCATCATAGAGTAGGCGGCGTCCTGCACAGCCATCTCAATAGTAACCCCGAGTCCATAGGAGCAGTGAAGAGGCTCGGTGGATCCAGGATAAGATGGAAATATCCTGACAGTGCAGAGATACTGGCTTTGATTAAAGTCTCGGAATTGCTCTTCGACCGTGTACTCAGGATACCAACGGTATCCAGCCTCAGTCATTACCCTGACCAACTTGGCAGTATGGCCGGGTACATCTAGGCATCGAGTCAGGCGAACCACTTGATTGAGGTCGCGAGTGGCCATCTGAAAGCACAATCATAATGCAAAGGCATTAGAATTTCTAGCAAAATTTCGGCAGCATAACAGCTGTAAATGCTCAAGAAGGATTTTGAGACATTTGACAAAGGATTTCGTACACACTCAACATCATCATATCAAAGTTCTGAAACCATTCTAACAACATAATGTGGTAGTAGAACTGAACTAGGCTTGTATCCATCAAACTTATAAGGTACTACTGATTAGTAACTCGTGATCCTGATAGAGAGTATAGATCCTAATTCCTTAACCCCCGGTGGAAGAATGGACTGACTCAGATCAGAATGTCATAAGATAAAGGAGTAAAAAGAGCCTTACGTTCCAACCCACAAACAATTCCCCTACATATAACTAAAGAATTTCTAGACTCAACATCGACCAGTTTGGCTTGGAGAACCTACAGGCAGTCCGGCTCTGATGCCAACGCTGTCAGGACCCCGACTCGATGTCAAATTGATCTAGCCGGTAACACCTCATATCACTTTGCGGCCTCACGCACGGTATCCCCACGGGTGTCGCCTTACCTTTGCCCGGGACCGTTTGCGCCTTTTGGCACACGTATATGATAGTGTCGCTAGCATCCATATGATAAAGAGCCCGGGCTGACATGACTAGTCGTAAACCCAAAGTGGCACAGACTTACAGGGACAGGCATCCATGACCCAGCTTCGAACGTGTCGGTCATCAGCAAGTGGGTCCGGGTTGTAGCACTGGGCTAGCAGGACTCCGGTAAACCGGGCTGTAGCGGGCTAACAGGACTCCGGTACTCAAAGCGTGACATTTCCCCGAAGGGACAGACACAGGAACGAAGAAGGACACATGCCGGCCAGCCTAAGTGTTCCAGAGCAGTAGCAAGCTACCATGGCTCAGCGGTAACACTAGGAGACATTTCCCGGTAAGAGAGGCTACTAAAGATAAACGACTAGATAGTCAGATCCCACACATACCAAGCATTTCAATCATACACACAATATGCTCGATATGTGCAAATACAACGAAGCATCACAACATGACTCTACGACACAAGTACTTTATTTAAGGCTTAGAGAGCCATACATAACATACACAAGGTACGGGTCACACGACCCAGCATTCAAGTCATACAGTCATACAAACCAGCAGCGGAAGTAACTTGTCTGAGTACAGACAACTAGTAAAATAAAAGAGGCTTGGAAAGCCTAGCTATACTACGTGGTCCTTCACAAGCTCAGGGTCACCACCTGGGCCTTTAGCCTACTCGTTGATGTCAACGTCTACATAGAACCCATCAGAAGGGGTTGCAGCGTCTTCTGTAAAAATGTAAATTATAGCAACATGAGTACAAAGGTACTCAGCAAGACTTACATCAGATCCTACATACATGCATAGTATCAAGAAGGGTTGGTGGAGTTATTGCAGCAAGCCAGCTTTGATTCTTGGCTAGACTATCCTACGATACTCCAACTTGAAATGGTTTTGCGCACACGAGTCCACTACTCACCACTTCAATACACTACCGAGGATCCACCTCCGTCTCCCTACGGAAGAGCCATCCTCGGCACTCACACTTATCTTGAGGCTTTTAGTAGTTTCCATTTACTTGTCTATGAACTGTATAGGCAACCAAGTAGTCCTTTACCGCGGACGCGGCTATTCGAATAGATCATGTTAACCCTGCAGGGGTGTACTTCTTCATACACGCTCTCACCACTTACCGTCGTTTACACGACATGTACTCGGCAACCTTCAAGCGGAAGCCCAACGTGGGTGTCGGCCACGACCTACCTAATCACCTAAGCCTCCAGTCCAGGTTTATCGCCTATTCAGGTTCCATCCGCAGGGAGTCCGGCCGAGGTTTCCCATACGGCCCCGAACGATGTGAACAGGGTTCCCGAGATACCTAACGGGTATTTGGTACACCCGGCCACGTACCTACCGCATCACAGCCCACCCCTACGGTCAGCGCTGTCCACGGCCTCCAGTAGGCTACAAACACTAGAAACTACTTGCAACTCCTGGACGGAGAACTAGGGTGAATAAGAAGCCGAGAGGGTCCATTGGTTTCGGGCCCAATGCATGGTAGTAGCTGATTCTTAAATCACACTTACAGATCTCAGTGCTTAAGGTCAGCTTCAATGAAACAACCCACCATGTACTCCTACATGGCCTCTCATCGATACCTTTACCAAATCGTGTTCACCACACCACTCTCATTACCGACATAATCATTTCACTCTAGCCCATCACCCAGATGAACCAGACCTGACACGACTCTAAGCATAGCAGGCATAGCAAGGTAGGAACAACACATACATATGGCTCAATCAACTCCTACACATGCTAGTGGGTTTCATCTAGTTACTGTGGCAATGACAGGTCATGCAGAGGAAATGGGTTCAACTACCGTAGCACACAGCAGTTTGAAACGCGTTGTCTTAATGTAGTAAAAGAGAGCAGGAGCGAGAACATGGGATTGTATCGATATGATCAAATGGTTGGTTGCTTGCCTGATGGTTCGATGCACTGACACGGTTCTTCGTTAGGGTAATCACGGTACTCCTCGGAGGCGGAACCTGTCGCAAAGGACACCGATACACAACCATCACCAAACAATGTGCAACAATATGATGCATGCATGAAACATGGCAATATGAGTGTGTTGGGCTAATGCAACTAAAACCAGAAGGGTTTGAACAAATTTGAATCAAAGATTCAAATTTCAAACTCAAACATGGCCTTTTAAAGTGCTTTTCCTTGTTCTGCTTAAAACATCAATTTAACTTGTTTGATCATGCATGAAAATAGTACAGATGGATAGCTTGGATTTTTCTGATCATTTTTCATATATAATTTGTCCAATTTGGAGTTACAGAATAAAAGTTATGAATTTTTGAAGTTTAAATAATATTCTGGAATTTCCTGATTTAATTTAAATCCAGAAATATAAATATTGCGCCAGCATGACGTCAGTGGTCAACTGCGGCTGGCTGAGGTCAAACCTGACGTGTGGGGTCCACACGTCAGTGACAGGGGGGGTTAAACAGGGTTAATTTAATCCTAATTAGTAATTAGTGGCGCTGGGGCCCACTGTCAGTGTCAGGGGGGGTAGTTAGTTTAACTGATTCGGTTAGTGCTAATCCTAATTAGCTACAGGGCTGGGCCCACCTGTCAGGGACACAGGGGGCTTCCTGCCGTGGTCAAGGTGGGTCAAACCCACCGGCGACATGACGCCGGCGAGGCCCAAGACGGCGGCGCGATGCGGGATCGCGCTACAGGGCACGGGCGAGGCCGTGCTTGGGCTCGTTGGAGAGCCCTTGCTCCCGCGCGTCGAACGGTGGTGGTGGCCGTGCCTGGGGTGGCCTGTACCGTCGACGGCGACGACCGTGGCGGCTGCCGGAGCTCGGTTGCGGTCGGAATCGGCGCTGCTGCTCGCAAGCGAGGGAGCTGAGGCACTGGAGGGGCTCTACGGGTCCTTTCGGACTTGTTGGACTCGCCGGGTTGACCAAATGGTCACCGGAGCTGCGTCGACGGCGAGCTCGGCGACGGCGGAGGTTCGGCCGTGGTGGGGAGGAGGCTACGGTGAGGGAACGAGGGGGAAAAGAGGGGGAAATGGTGGCGGAGCTCACCGCGGTGCTGCAGGGATGGTTAGCGGGCTCGGGGACGGCCGAAGTGCACCAAATCGACGGCGATGACCTCCGGTGGCCGAGGAGGGGAACGGCGACGTAGGCGGCGATGCAGGGCTTCCGGAGGCCCGTGGAGCGGTGGGGAGGAAGAGGGGGTCGAGGCGGAGCTCCTGAGCTAGTCGGGGGAGCGAGGGGTGGCCGGTGACGGCTGCTATGGCGAACGGCGGCGAGGGTGGTGTTCGGCCGTGTGAGAGAGAGAGCGAGGGAGAGGAGGGAGGAACTGAGGGAGAGTGAGAGAGAGCAGGGGGGAGGCGTGGCGTCGTCCGGGGCATCGAGCGAGGAGGGGAGGGCAGGCAGGCAGCCGAGCAGGTGGCGTGGCGCGGTGGCGCGCGCGCGCGCCGGCCACACTCCCCTCCCTCTGTCGAGGACGAAGACGACAGAGGAGGGAGGCGGGCTGGGCCGCCTGCTGGCTGGGCCGGCCAGCTGGCTGGGCCGCACAGTGGAGGAGCCCAGGTAAGCTCCTCCTGTTATTTATTTTTCTGTTTTCTAATTTCTGACATTTGTTTTGATTTAAATAATATATTAAATCATTTATTTAACTTATGCCAATTTTTGCAGGAGCTAGATATATTATTCCAGAGCTCCTTTATAATTGGCATAATATTTGGACATATATTAATATATATAACTAATATATTTCCAATGCAAATATTTATGCATTAATTCCAAATGCCCAAAATAAATACCTATGAGCTCTTAAAAATATTGGTTTGATTTTTATCTCTGTCCAATATTTTCAGAGAGCAACATGAGCATTTTCTTGGACCCTTTTGGAGAAATTTTTATTTGGATCATTTTCAGGAATGATTCTGAGGGTTTCACAATCCCCATTTCAAGTTAAATGGAAATTTTAAACATGATGCACACACTCTGATGCATGACTAGCTAGGGTGTGACAAGAACCACCTACTCATGTGCTGAGACCAAGATATTCCATTCCTACCATATGAATCTTGATCTCTACCCTTCCCCAAGTTGCTTTCCACTCAAATCTTCTTTCCACCAAATCCAAATCCTGTGAGAGAGAGTTGAGTGTTGGGGAGACTATCATTTGAAGCACAAGAGCAAGGAGTTCATCATCAACACACCATTTGTTACTTCTTGGAGAGTGGTGTCTCCTAGATTGGCTAGGTGTCACTTGGGAGCCTCCGACAAGATTGTGGAGTTGAACCAAGGAGTTTGTAAGGGCAAGGAGATCGCCTACTTCATGAAGATCTACCGCCAGTGAGGCACGTCCTTCGTGGGCGACGGCCATGGTGGGATAGACAAGGTTGCTTCTTCGTGGACCCTTCGTGGGTGGAGCCCTCCGTGGACTCGTGCAACCGTTACCCTTCGTGGGTTGAAGTCTCCATCAACATGGATGTACGATAGCACCACCTATCGGAACCACGACAAAAACATCCGTGTCTCCTATTTCGTTTGCACTCTCCAAACCCTTCCCTTTACATTCTTGCAAGTTGCATGCTTTACTTTCCGCTGCTCATATACTCTTTGCATGCTTTCTTGAATTGTGTTGAGATTTCTTGACTTGTCCAAAGTTGCTAAAATGTGCCAAGAACTAAAATTGGGAAAATGATAAGTTTTTATTTGTTCAAGTAGTCTAATCACCCCCCTTCTAGACATACTTTCGATCCTACAAGTGGTATCAGAGCTTTGGTCTCCATTTGCTTTGATTTCCATAGCTTTTGGTAGTCATAGCCTTGGTTTCACAACCTAGGAGAGTATGGCGTCTAGCGAGGGAAATTACCACCGTAGAGGTCCTTACTTTGATGGTACTAATTTTGCTAGTTGGAACCATAAAATGAAAATGCATATTCTTGGACATAACCCCACCGTTTGGGCTATTGTGTGTATTGGCTTGCAAGGTGAATTCTTTGATGGGAGAGAACCGAACCGTGAAGCTACCGCGGAAGAATTGAAGATACTGCAATACAACGCTCAAGCTTGTGATATCCTCTTCAACGGATTGTGCCCCGAAGAATTCAACAAAATCAGTCGTCTTGAGAATGCAAAGGAAATTTGGGATACTTTGATTGATATGCATGAAGGTACCGACTCCGTCAAGGAGTCCAAGTTGGATGTGCTTCAAAGTCAACTTGACAAGTTCAAAATGAAGGATGGTAAAGGTGTCGCTGCAATGTACTCTAGGCTTGCTCTTATCACAAATGATATTGCCGGCTTAGGAAGTGAAGAGATGACTGACAAAGTCATCATTAAGAAGATCCTAAGAGCTTTGGACAGAAAATATGATACCATGTGCACATTGATCCAAATGATGCCCAATTACAAATATCTCAAGCCAACAGAAGTCATTGGAAGAATTGTTGCTCATGAGATGTCACTCAAGGATAAGGAGGAGCTCCACAACAAGTCAACTGGTGCTTACAAAGCCTCATGTGAAGCTCCCACATCATCAAGTGAGAAACAAACCTTCAATGAAGAATTGAGCCTAATGGTGAAGAACTTCAACAAGTTCTACAAGAGTAGAAGCAAGGAAAGAAGTTCCAAGTCAAGGTCCTACAATGACAAAAGATCTTCTAGTCGAGAGTGTAATTGCTACAATTGTGGAAGAGCTGGACACTATTCCAATAAGTGTATGACACCCTAGAAAAGAAGAGAAGACTCTCCAAAAAGGAGAAGTAGAAGAGAAGAATCACCACCAAGATAGAGGAGGAGTAGAGATGATCGTTATGAATGAAGAACATCCCGGAGAAGAAAGGATTCGGAAAGGAAGGACAAGTCATCAAGGAGCTACACAAAACGAAGACATCAAGCTCATGTTGGTGAATGGGTATCCGGCTCCTACTCCGACAATCACTCCGAGAGAAGCTATCACTCCGACTCCGAATATACTCAAGATGAAGGTGTTGCCGGTCTAGCACTTGTGCCAGCCAACTCCTATGACATATTTGATTCACCAAATGAAGGACTTGGAAGATGCTTCATGGCTAAAGGCCCAAAGGTATTACACCCCGAGTATGTTGATTTCAATAGTGATGAAGATGACTTGTTAGGTGATGATGATTTACTTGTTGACAACTCTAGTGATGAATACTATTATGAAACGTCAATTCATCATGCTAATTAAGATAAAACAAATCACAATGATAAGGAGAAGATTGAGCTTCTAACTAAAGAACAAAACACTCTTAAGTTAGCTCATGAAACTATCTTAGAAGATCATCGAGAATTTTTAAGGACTCATGAGAAGTTACGCTTTGAAAAGCTCATCCTTGAGCAAGAGCATGAGTTCTTAAAGTGAATCAATGATGATCTTCACAAGAAAAGTTCTTCTTACATTGCCAAGTGTTTACTCTTATCCACTTAGATGCCTCAAGTCAAGTCTAGTAACAAGAACAAGAAAGATTCTTCCTCTAGTAGTAACAATAATCATGCTAAATCCAATGTTGTTGCTTTTAGTAGTTATCTTGATTCCACTAATGGTTCTCTTAGCCAAGTTACACTTGAGCAAGAAAATAGCTTATTTAAGGGAATTATAGAGAAAGGTGTTTACAAGAGCCTTGTCGGGAGTAAGCAATTCGAGGAAATTGTACGCAAGCAAGGAAGGCACCGGAAGAATCAAGGTGTTGGTTTTGAACGAAAGTTCAATGCCAATGGAGTTGAGCGGGAAGAAGATCAATACCCCAAGACGAAGTTTGTTCCTAAACAAGAGAAGTATGATCCTACTTCTTTCAAAGGGACACAAGCTCAAGATGATCTTATGAAAGTGCAACTATCTGTAGGTGGTTTTGGTAATTCATAACAACATATAGCTCATTGAGCTAATGCTATTCCAAGACCATTATTTTAGGAAAGCTCAATGAATGGCATGGCATGGATGATGATAGTGGATCCCTCAAAATACTAACGACAAAGGATTGGATCAAGCTCAAAAGCTCAAGACTCTTCATTTTATATTTTAGTGATCCAAGATCACATTGAGTCTATAGGAAAAGCCAATAGTATCAAGGAGGGATGAGGTGTTGCTTAATGAGCCTCTTGCTTCATGTGCTTAGTGATATTCTCCAAAACCCTTAGCTACTTTCCCACATCCACAAATGACCTAAACCCAAAGCCAAAATCGGTCACACCGATTCTTCCTATCTGGCGCCACCGATTCCAAAAGTCATAGCCACTGCCACAAAACCTAAGCAAATCGGTCTTACCGATGGGGATCTCGGTCTCACCGAGATGGGATTGTAATATCTCTGTTTCCCTTCGTAACGTTTCGGTCTAACCGAAGTGAGCGATCGGTCCCACCGAGATTGCAATGTAAACTCTTTGTTTCCTTTTTGTAATATTTCGGTCTCACCGAAATGAGCAAATCGGTCCCACCGAGTTTACCTGACCAACTCTCTGGAAATCTTATTACCAAAATCGGTCTCACCAAGTTTGTGTAATCGGTCTTACCGAGATTACGTTATGCCCTAACCCTAACCGAATCGGTCTCACCGAGATGCATGTCAGTCCCACCGAAAATCACTAACGGTCACTAGGTTTACTAAATTGGTCCGACTGAGTCTTCTGAATCGGTCCCACCGAGTTTGGTAAAATTGTGTGTAACAGTTAGATTTTGTGTGGAGGCTATATATACCCCTCCACCTCCTCTTCATTCGTGGAGAGAGCCATCAGAACAAACCTACACTTCCAACTTACCATTTCTGAGAGAGAACCACCTACTCATGTGTTGAGGCCAAGATATTCCATTCCTACCATATGAATCTTGATCTCTAGCCTTCCCCAAGTTGCTTTCCACTCAAATCTTCTTTCCACTAGATCCAAAACCTATGAGAGAGAGTTGAGTGTTGGGGAGACTATCATTTGAAGCACAAGAGCAAGGAGTTCATCATCAACGCACCATTTGTTAATTCTTGGAGAGTGGTGTCTCCTATATTGGCTAGGTGTCACTTGGGAGCCTCCGACAAGATTGTGGAGTTGAACCAAGGAGTTTGTAAGGGCAAGGAGATCGCCTACTTCGTGAAGATCTACCTCTAGTGAGGCAAGTCCTTCGTGGGTGATGGCCATGGTGGGATAGACAAGGTTGCTTCTTCGTGGACCCTTCATGGGTGGAGCCCTCCATGGACTCGCGCAGCCGTTACCCTTCGTCGGTTGAAGTCTCCATCAACGTGGATGTACGATAGCACCACCTATCGGAACCACACCAAAAACATCCGTGTCTCCAATTGCGTTTGAATCCTCCAAACCCTTCCCTTTACTTTCTTGCAAGTTGCATGCTTTAATTTCCGCTGCCTATATACTCTTTGCATGCTTGCTTGAATTGTGTGATGATTGCTTGACTTGTCCTAAAGTAGCTAAAATCTGCCAAACTCTAAAATTGGGAAAAGGTTAAGTTTTTAATTGGTCAAGTAGTCTAATCACCCCCCTCTAGACATACTTCAAGGTCCTACAAGTGGTATCAGAGCTTTGGTCTCCATTTGCTTTGATTTCCATAGCTTTTGGTGGTCATAGCCTTGGTTTCACAACCTAGGAGAGTATGGCGTCTAGCAAGGGAAATTATCACCGTAGAGGTCCTTACTTTGATGGTACTAATTTTGCTAGTTGGAAGCATAAGATGAAAATGCATATTCTCGGATATAACCCCGCTGTTCGGGCAATTATCTGTATTGGCTTGCAAGGTGAATTATTTGATGGGAGAGAGCCGAACCGTGAAGCTAATGCAGCAGAATTGAAGATGCTACAATACAACGCTCAAGCTTGTGATATCATCTTCAACGGATTGTGCCCCAAAGAATTCAACAAAATCAGCCGTCTTGAGAATGCAAAGGAAATTTGGGATACTTTGATTGATATGCATGAAGGTACCGACTCCGTCAAGGAATCCAAGTTGGATGTGCTCCAAAGTCAGCTTGACAAGATCAAAATGAAGGATGGTGAAGGTTTCGCTGAAATGTACTCTAGGCTTGCACTTATCACAAATGAGATTTCCGGCTTAGGGAGTGAAGAGATGACCAACAAATTCATCATCAAGAAGATCCTAAGAGCATTGGATGGAAAGTATGATACCGTGTGCACATTGATTCAAATGATGCCAAACTACAAAGATCTCAAGCCAACGGAAGTCATTGGAAGAATTGTTGCTCATGAGATGTCACTCAAGGATAAGGAGGAACTTCACAACAAATCAAGTGGTGCTTACAAAGCCTCAAGTGAAGCCCGCACATCATCAAGTGAGAAACAAACCTTCAATGAAGAATTGAGCTTAATGGTGAAGAACTTCAACAAATTCTACAAGAGTAGAACCAAAGAAAGAAGCTCCAAGTCAAGGTCTTACAATGACAAAAGATCTTCTAGTCGAGAGCGCAATTGCTACAATTGTGGGAGTCCCGGACACTATTCCAATGATTGTACGGCACCCTACAAAAGAAGAGAAGATTCTCCAAAAAGAAGAAGCAAAAGAGAAGAATCACCACCAAGAGAGAGGAGGAGTAGAGATGATCGTTATGAACGAAGACCCTCACGGAGAAGCAAGGATTCAGAAAGGAAGGACAAGTCATCAAGGAGCTACACAAAACGAAGACATCAAGCTCATGTTGGTGAATGGGTTTCCGGCTCCGACTCCGACAATCACTCCGAGAGAAGCTATCACTCCGACTTCGAATATACTCAAGATGAAGGTGTTGCCGGTCTAGCACTTGTGTCAACCAACTCCTATGACATATTTGATTCACCAAATGAAGGTGTTGGAATATGCTTCATGGCCAAAGGTCCAAAGGTAACACATCCTGAGTATGTTGATTTCAATAGTGATGAAGATGACTTGCTTGTGGATGATGATTTACTTGTTGACAACTCTAGTGATGAATACTATTATGAAACGTCAATTAATCATGCTAATCAAGATAAAACAAATGACAATGATAAGGAGAAGATTGAACTTCTAACTAAAGAATTAAACACTCTTAAGTTGGCTCATGAAACTATCTTCGAAGATCATCGAGAACTTTTAAGGGCTCATGAGAATTTACGCTTTGAAAATGTCAATCTTGAGCAAGAGCATGAGTTCTTAAAAGCAATCAATGATGATCTCCGCAAGAAAAGTTCTTCTTACATTGCCAAGCGTTTACTCTTATCTACTTACATGCCTGAAGTCAAGTCTAGTAACAAGTACAAGAAAGATACTTCCTCTAGTAGTAACGATAATAATGTCAAACCCAATATTGTTGCTTCTAGTAGTTCTCTTGATTGCACTAATGATTCTCTTAGCCAAGTTACACTTGAGCATGAAAATAGCTTATTGAAGGGAATTATAGAGAAAGGTGTTTACAAGAGCCTTGCCAGGAGTAAGCAATTCGAGGAAATTGTACGCAAGCAAGGAAGGCACCGGAAGAATCAAGGTGTTGGTTTTGAACAAAAGTTCAATGCCAATGGAGTTGAGTGGGAAGAAGATCAATACCCCAAGACGAAGTTTGTTCCTCAACAAGAGAAGTATGATCCTACTTCCTTCAAGGGAACACAAACTCAAGATGATTTTCGACCACAAGACCACAAGAACAAAGGCAAGGACAAGCTTCAAGAAGAGATTGATGCATTTGAAGAAGCACCTAAAGCCTCGTTCAAGTGTGTCCCCAAGACTACGTCAAGTTCTACTTCATCAAGTACAACTACAACTCCAAGGATTCCCATCAAGATGATGTGGATCCCGAAGAAGAAGAACTAGAGAGTTCTTGAGGGTGACTCCGCCAACATTCTTCACTCATATCATTATGGCAAGAACAAGTGCAATCAACTTCCACATCTTGCACTAGTTCAAGGAGTCACAAACCCTCATGTTGGTAAGGCAAGGGACAAGGTAACCTAATGATTTCATGGACATCATCTTGTGTGTGCATCACTCTATGTCTATGGATATTCTTGTTTGTTCCTTGTGGGACTAACCCATGTAGGTAAGTTGAAAGTGCAACTCACTCCAAAGGATTGCTCCAAATGATCCACATCAACATTGAGCATCCACATCTTCGACACCTACATTAAGTCATCATCGACAAAACCCAAGGTTAGTTCATCCCTCTAAGGGGGGATCTCACATCTAGGGGGATCTTAACTCTAAGAATCGACTCAAAGCAACTCTAATGGTGTGAACATATCAATGCATTATGTAAAAGTGGTAACCCCACTTGAGCTTAAACGATGAGTATGACCTATGATCAAATTTTTTCATTTGACTCCTAAGTCAATATACTCATATATATAGATGACCTAGTCATCGCCAATTGCTTGATAGATGCTAGAATTGGTTGTGCATGCTTTGCCACATATTTCATTTGCCATTTTATTGTGTGAGCATGTTGGTGCATATTTTACTCATTCAAGGACATCCACTTGTTGTTTTGATTGTTTGGTTTCTTTTCTTTGCCAAGTGGATGGACAAGAATGCCTAAGAACTTTCTCTAGCTATCTATGCTTTTCTCGTCTTAAACTCTATTCATGCTACATCACAAAATTTCATCAAGTCAGATTCGAAACACTCTGTGTGAGGAGCACTCGGAGTCCCCGATTCGTCATAGACTTAAACTTCCAAAACCTCTTTGTGACTCTCGGTCTGACCGATTCCTACATTTCGGTCATACCGAGATCATTAAGTTGATCTGAGTTTTCAATCTCGGTGCAACCGATTTGAACTTTTCGGTCACACCGATTTTCTGTAACTGTACATAGTTATGCATCTCGGTGCCACCGAGTTGTTCCACTCGGTCACACCGACAGGGTCAGGCTATATATAGTCACGGGCAAAATTTTGGAAACTTCTCCGGAACCCCTTCGCCCGCGCAATAGCTCGCTCAGCCATCGAAGGTCTCCGGATCGTCTCCTCGTCGCCAGCAGCCTCCAGTAGCTGGTCTCCGCCGCCATCAATGGATTTCGCCCCCGCCGTTGCCGCCGTAGCGAGTCCACCGCCAATTTAGGGTATGGACACGATCTTTGTGCTATCCTTGTTTGACTCCTAGCACATTGTATTCTTATTGAATCTTGCCACGATTGAAACACTCCTATCCAGCCAAAGTAATCCGTAGAGTAGATTAGATTCAAAATTTTAGGGTTAGGTTTCCGCCGAAACCATCTCGGACCCACCGAGTTGAAAAACTCGGTCTCACCAATTTGGCTTATGCCATTGCACTAGTGACTCTCGGTCTGACCGAGAATTGCTAATCGGTGCGACCGATTTTAGGATTCTGTGAAACCCTAGCAGTCTCGGTGCCACCGAACTGTGACTCGGTCCAACCGAGATCATCAGTTTAGGTTCCAAAACTGCTTCGGTATCACCGAGTTTGAAAATCGGTTGATCCGAAATGCTTTCTGTGGAAAACTAAAACTGAATTTTTGAATCATTCTTTTGCAAAAATCTCTGCATTTTGTGATACTCATCCATTCTATCTCATCTATAACTCTTCACAGGGTCAGTAGTCAGCTTTTTGCAGCATGTCAGACCCGAGTGACAGCCAGAACAGGTCAGAAGAGCAGATTGACATGAGCAAGGGCACTAGTCCCTCAAGCTCTATAGATGAAGGGAGCAGAAGCACTCCTAGCAACTTGCCTAAGGCTGCTACCAGGCAAAGGAGGAAGAGAACTTCAGACTCAGAGGATGAGGACTACAAAGCTGAAGAACATGAGGCTACTTCCAAGAAAGTAGTGCTCAAGAAGGAATATGGATCTGCACATAGCACAAAGCCTGGACTGAAAAATAAAGTTCCTGCCAAGAGGACACCAATGCCCAAAGCCAGAAAGTCCACTCAAGTGCCAGAGCAGACAAAACCCAAAGAGGCACCTGCAAAGAAAGTCACAACTTCCAAATCTCAGAAAGTTCCCACTAGAGAGACAATGAAGTTCACCATAGAATCAGAGGATGAAGGTGCTCAGGACAAGAAGAAGAAGAGAGCAAGAACCACAACTGCCCAGGTTCTTGGAAAGCCCTCTATGAGAAGAGATTCAGAAGAGGAAGAGGTTGCTGCACCAGCACCTAAGGCACCAAAGCTTATGGGTGATGCTATAAGGTCAGGGGATGCAACATCTAAGCCCAAGGAAGCACCCAAAGCTGCCTCCAAGGCCAAGCAAGTACCAAAGAGGAATACTAGGAGTATTCCAGCTGCTGAGAAGAATAAGGCCCCAGTGCCAAATGTTGCTGAAGAAGAATATGAAGAAGGACCGGTCCTAAGGAAGCTCAAGCCCAAGATACCAGACCACAATGATGCCCATCCTGTGGCTGAGGACATGAGGATCAGGAAGGACTCAGGGTTGAGGCTGTGGAGGATGGAAGATCCATATGCCTCAAGGAGAAGAACTGCTGTTGACTACAGGTTCCACACAAAGGAACAGCAGGACTTCTATGAGACAATTCTGTTGGATAAAAAGCCCATAGTTTGTGACATGAGGTGGGTCGACTGGACCTACATCAAGGACAATGAAGAGCACTATCCTGGAGTGCAAGACAGCTTTGTTGCTTGTGGAGTTGCTGATTTTGTTGGGCAAAAGCTCACTCACTGGAATGATGAGCTTATCATGCAATTTTACTCCATAGCACACTTTTATCCAGATGGAAGAATTGTTTGGATGTCTGAAGGTACAAGGTACCAATCCACTGTTGAAGAATGGGCAAGTCTGATAAATGCCCCAAAGGAAAATGAGGATGACCTGGATATCTATGCAAAGAAGAAGATGGATCACAATTCCATGGCTCACATGTACAAGGAGATCCTAGACAAGGCAGTTGAGACACACAAGTTTGGATCAGTCCACTTTCTGCTGTCAGGGCTGCCAACAATCAATTGGATTCTGAGGCACACTCTGTTGCCCAAGTCTGGTGACCACAACATGATTAGAGGGCATGCCATCAACATGTTGCATGTGTTTGATGTGCCACAAAAGTTTAAAGTCATGAGCCTTATGATTGAAACCATTAAGAGGACTGCAGCGGATCAGAAGAGGAGCTGTAGATATGTACCTCGGATTCAGGAATTGATCAACTCAAAGATGGGCACAGGGAAATATCAGTTGGATAAGGAACATTTTCCACTTTATCCAGACTTTGAGGATAATGAGGTTGTCATGAATGAGAATGACCCATCATCAGTTCAAGCTCAAGAGAAGAAGGAGAAGGCTGATAGGATGCCAACTCAAGAGGAGGCATCTGAATATTTCTTGAAGAACAAACATGAGTAGCTTGGTTACTTGATAGCATCAACACTGAGGATTGAGAAGGGACTGTCCACCCTCACTCAGAATCAGGAGAGCCTGGAAAGAATCATGGAACTCAAATTCCATGACCTTGATGTCAAAGTAACTGAGATACAGTCAGTTGTGGAGCAGCTGCAGGGTGATATGCAGGAGAGGCAGGGCAAGACTACCACAAATGTGTTTGCCAGAGTGCCCAGAGCCCAGAGGTCAGTTGCAGTGCCAATGACAGACACTAGAGAAACAACTTCAGCACCAGCTACTGCCCCTTCAGTTCCAGTGCAACTAGCTCTAGCATCCACTCCGGCACCCTCTACTTCAACTGAAGCCTTCGTCCAAGGAGTTATCCGGACACCACCACCTGAAGATCAAGCCTGAGAGTTGATCTAGCACTATGCATTTTCTATGAACTTTTTGGTAACTTGTTGCCAAAGGGGGAGAAAAATGTATAGATCATAGGCTTCAAGAGAGAGTGTTGCTTTTGTTCTCTCTTGCTTTGATTTTGTGGTTAAACTTGCTTTTGATTGCTTGAGATACTATGCTTGTGAGACATTGATGATCATGTGTTTGATCATAAGCTACACTTATGCATGTTGATGATATTATCCTATCTATCCTATGTGATCATTCACTTTGCTTGGTGATGAGTGCATGTATTCAATGTTTATTATTTTGAGCGCTCCACCAAGATGTATGTGACATGGAAGAGTAACCCATGAGCCTAATTCATTGTGCATTTGCAGTCCAAAGAAAATCTTAACCCATGCACAAATTTAGGGGGAGCTCTTGCTTATCACATACTTCTCAAAGAAACGATGTTATTCAATCTTATTATCATTTGTCGAAGCTTTGATCTATATGTTCTCATCAATTACCAAAAAGGGGGAGATTGAAAGTGCAACTATCCCTAGGTGGTTTTGGTAATTCATAACAACATATAGCTCATTGAGCTAATGCTATTCCAAGACCATTATTTCAGGAAAGCTCAATGAATGGCATGGCATGGATGATGAAAGTGGATCCCTCAAAATACTAAGGATAGAGGATTGGCTCAAGCTCAAAAGCTCAAGACTGTTCATTTTATATTTTAGTGATCCAAGATCACATCGAGTCTATAGGAAAAGCCAATACTATCAAGGAGGGATGAGGTGTTGCTTAATGAGCCTCTTGCTTCATGTGCTTAGTGATATGCTCCAAAACCCTCAGCTACTTTCCCACATCCACAAATGACCTAAACCCAAAGCCAAAATCGGTCACACCGATTCTTCCTATCCGGCGCCACCGATTCCAAAAGTCATAGCCACTGCCACAAACCCTAAGCAAATCGGTCTTACCGATGGGGATCTCGGTCTCACCGAGATGGGATTGTAATCTCTCTGTTTCCCTTCATAACATTTCGGTCTAACCGAAGTGAGCGATCGGTCCCACCGAGATTGCAATGTAAACTCTCTGTTTCCTTTTTGTAACATTTCGGTCTCACCGAAAAGAGCAAATCGGTCCCACCGAGTTTACCTGACAAACTCTCTGGAAAGCTTATTACCAAAATCGGTCTCACTGAGTTTTTGTAATTGGTCTTACCGAGATTACGTTATGCCCTAACCCTAACTGAATCGGTCTCACCGAGATGCATGTCAGTCCCACCGAAAATCACTAACGGTCACTAGGTTTACTAAATCGGTCCGACCGAGTCTTCTGAATCGGTCCCACCGAGTTTGGTAAATTGTGTGTAACGGTTAGATTGTGTGTGGAGGCTATATATACCCCTCCACCTCCTCTTCATTCGTGGAGAGAGCCATCAGAACAAACCTACACTTCCAACTTACCATTTGTGAGAGAGAACCACATACTCATGTGTTGAGGCCAAGATATTCCATTCCTACCATATGAATCTTGATCTCTAGCCTTCCCCAAGTTGCTTTCCACTCAAATCTTCTTTCCACCAGATCCAAAACCTATGAGAGAGAGAGTTGAGTGTTGGGGAGACTATCATTTGAAGCACAAGAGCAAGGAGTTCATCATCAACGCACCATTTGTTACTTCTTGGAGAGTGGTGTCTCCTAGATTGGCTAGGTGTCACTTGGGAGCCTCCGACAAGATTGTGGAGTGGAACCAAGGAGTTTGTAAGGGCAAGGAGGTCGCCTACTTCATGAAGATCTACCGCTAGTGAGGCAAGTCCTTCGTGGGCGATGCCCACGGTGGGATAGACAAGGTTGCTTCTTCGTGGACCCTTCGTGGGTGGAGCCCTTCATGGACTCGCGCAACCGTTACCCTTCATGGGTTGAAGTCTCCATCAACATGGATGTACGATAGCACCACCTATCGGAACCACGACAAAAACATCCGTGTCTCCAATTGCGTTTGAATCCTCCAAACCCTTCCCTTTACTTTCTTGCAATTTGCATGCTTTAATTTCCGCTGCCTATATACTCTTTGCATGCTTGCTTGAATTGTGTGATGATTGCTTGACTTGTCCTAAAGTAGCTAAAATCTGCCAAACTCTAAAATTGGGAAAAGGTTAAGTTTTTAATTGGTCAAGTAGTCTAATCACCCCCCTCTAGACATACTTCAAGGTCCTACATCTTCCACCACAAGACCACAAGCAAAAAGGCAAGGATAAGCTTCAAGAGGAGATTGATGCATTTGAAGAAGATCCTAAGGCCTTGGTCAAGTGGGTTCCCAAGACTACATCAAGTTCTACTTCATCAAGTATGACAACAACTCCAAGGATTCCCATCAAGATGGTGTTGATCCCGAAGAAGAAGAACTAGAGAGTTCTTGAGGGTGACTCCGCCAACATACTTCACTCTTATCATTTTGGCAAGAACAAGTGCAATCAACTTCCACATCTTGCACTAGTTCATGGAGTCACAAACCCTCTTGTTGGTAAGACATGGTACAAGGTAACCTAATGCTTTCATAGACATCATCTTGTGTGTGCGTCACTCTATTTATGGATATCCTCGTTTGTTCCTTGTGGGACTAACCCGTGTAGGTATTGAAAGTGCAACTCACTCCAAAGTATTTCTTCAAATGATCTACATTAACATTGAGCATCCACATGTTCAACACCTACATGAAGTCATCAACGACCAAACCCAAGGTTAGTTCATCCCTATTAGGGGGGATCTCACCTCTAGGGGGAGCTTTACTCTTAAAATTGAGCTAAAGCAAATCTAATGGTGTGAACACAACAATGCTTTATGTAAAAGTGGTAACCCCACTTGTGCTTTAAACGATGAGTGTGACCTATGATCAAATGTTCTCATTTGACTCCTAAGTCAATATACTCATATATAGATGACCTAGTCATCGCCAATTGCTTGATAGATGCTAGAATTGGTTGTGCATGCTTTGCCACATATTTCATTTGCCATTTTATTGTGTGAGCATGTTGGTTGCATACTTTACTCATTCGAGGACATCCACTTGTTGCTTTGATTGTTTGGTTTATTTTATTTTGCCAATTGGATGGACAAGAATGCCTAAGAACCCTCTCTAGATATCTATTATTTTCTTGTCTCAAAGTCTATTCATGCTACATCACAAAGTTTGATCAAGTCAGATTCGAACCACTCTGTGTGAGGAGCACTCAGAGTCCCCGATTCGTCATAGACTTAAACTTCCAAAACTTCTTTGTGCGTTTCGGTCTGACCGATTCATCCATTTTGGCCATACCGAGATCACTAAGTCAATCTAGGTTTTCAATCTCGGTGCAACCGATTTGAACTTTTACCCAGACAAGTAACAATTTCACACAGTGGCAGTCAAGTCAGCAAGGCAGTGAAGCAGCATTTTCTCAAGTATGCCGCCTTTATGAGCAAAGCCAACAGCAACATCAAGAAATGATGAACCATGTTATCAATATGGGAAATCACCGTGAAACATATCAGCAGCATTCCAAATTGTCTGAACTACAAAAGACACGTCCCCCAACGTTCTCTCATGCTGATAGAGCGCTTGAGGCCGATGATTGGCTTCGAGACATTGAAAGGAAATTAATTATTGCACAATGTTTGGACCATGAAAAGGTACTTTATGCACCTCACTACCTCACTAGAGCAGCTGCATCATGGTGGGAGAATTTCCTACACATGCACCCCAATGAAAATAACATCACCTGGGAAGAATTTAAAGAAGGTTCTCGTGGGGCGCACATTCCCAGAAGCATTACGAAGATCAAGAAGAGGGAGTTTGATGACCTCAAGCAGAGAAGCATGACAGTGACTGAGTACAATAGCCAGTTTACTCAATTATCTCGTTGTGCCAACGAAGAGCATATGACTAAAAATAAAAAGATGGAAAAAAATTTGGACGGTCTGGCACCAACACTTATATGCCAGCTGGTCGTACACACCTTTCCGGATTTCAAAACACTTGTGGACAAAGCCATTACATTGGAAAATGAGCGCCGCAGCTTGGAGGATTTTCGCAAGCGCAAAAGGGACAAGACTACTCATGCTCGCAACAATCGGAACAAGACTGATTTTCAGAAGAATGGAGCAAACAAATCCACGACCAATGTTCCACGCCCAAACAAAAAAATTCATGCAAGGGAGAAGGATTTTACATATCGCCCAGGTGCTACTTGCTACGCGTGTGGAGGAGAAGGACACTATGCCAAACAGTGCCCAAAACCAAGAAACTCGGTCCCCAAGCCGAACAACAGTGGAAATAATTCAACACCCAAGCGTAACAACTTCAACCCCAATAACAATCACAAGAAGGGTCACTTGAACCATGTGACCAAGGAGGAAGCACAGAACGCCCCGGATATCGTACTCGGTACGTTCCCTATCAACACAATACCTGCCACGGTTTTGTTTGATTCTGGAGCTTCTCACTCGTTCATTTCAAAGAAATTTGCTTCGCAACATGATTTTTTGATGCTTCCCTTGGAAAAATCCATGATCATCAAGTCCCCCGGGATTAAGCAAATCACTCAAAGTTACTGCCAAGGTGTGGTTATTGAGTTTGAGGGACTAAAGTTTCAGGCAAACCTCATTGTATTGGAAAATAAGGGACTAGATGTTATCCTAGGAATGGACTGGTTAACCACCAACAAGGGATTCATCGACTGCTTCAATCGGACTGTAATTCTTACCCATCATCACGGGAAGACGATAAAAATTGCAGCTCAAGAAAGACCAATATCACAGCAACCAAGGTTGAACAAGGTGGACGTTTCAGAGTTAAGAAAAGTTCCAGTGGTGTGTGAGTTCCCCGACGTATTTCCCGAAGAACTACCAGGCATGCCACTAGACCTGGAAATAGAGTTCAGCATTGAACTAGCACCTGGAACCACCCCCAATTACAAGAAACCCTATAGAATGGCACCCTCCGAGTTGGTAGGATTAAAGAAGCAAATAAAAGAATTACTGGACAAAGGATTTATACGGGCCAGCTCCTCACCTTGGCGTTCACCAGTATTATTTTCCAAGAAAAAGGATGGGACACTGAGATTATGTATAGACCATCGAGCACTCAACATGGTCACCATCAAAAACAAATATCCGATGCCACGGATAAATGATTTATTTGACCAGCTCGCACAAGCCAAGGTTTTCTCAAAATTGACTTAAGATCGAGGTATCATCAATTAACGGTACGGACAGAAGACATCCCCAAGACAACATTCACCTCCAGATACGGATTATATGAATTCACAGTAACGCCGTTCGGACTGACAAACGCCCCCGCATATTTTGTCCACCTCATGAACAAAGTGTTTATGAAATTTACGGACAAATTTGTTGTGGTGTTCATTGATGATATTCTGGTATCTCCAAGACACCAGAAGAGCATGCTGAACATCTCAGGATTGTACTGGGAGAATTAAGAAAACATCAAATATACGCCAAATTCAGCAAATGTGAATTTTGGTTAAGACAGGTTGGTTTCCTAGGCCATATATTGACCCAAGAAGGTGTTGTCGTAGACCCGGAAAAAGTCAAGGCCGTACCTGGCTGGAAATCACCAGCCAACGTAACGAATGTACGAAGTTTCCTGGGAATGGCAGGATAGTACCGAAGGTTTATTGAAGGGTTCTCCACCATAGCAAAACCAATGACACAGTTACTCAAGAAGGATAAGAAGTTTGTATGGACTGAAGCTTGCGAGAAAAGTTTCTAAGAACTCAAAAGGAAACTAACAACATCACCAGTATTGGTTGTGCCAGACATACACAAAAGTTTTGAAGTGTATTGTGACGCATCCCGGAAGGGCCTCGGATGCGTATTAATGCAAGAAGGCAAAGTAGTCGCATACGCTTCCAGGCCACTACGAAAGCATGAAGAAAATTATCCTACTCATGACTTGGAGTTGGCAGCAGTCATTCATGCACTCAAAGAGTGGAGGCACTTTTTGGTCGAAAATCATTGTGAAATATATACAGACCATAAAAGCCTCAAATATATTTTCACACAACCAGAACTCAATTTACGACAACGACGCTGGTTGGATTTAGTGAAAGATTATGATGTTGGCATTCACTACCATCCAGGAAAGGTGAATGTAGTGGCAGATGCTCTTAGTCGGAACCCCAGCTCGGGCAACGACAGTCTACTGAACTTGGGACCCGAATATCAGCAGGAGTTCGCCAAACTCAACTTGGTGATGGTCACTAAGGGCAATGTTTCAAATTTGGAAATATATCCCACCCTAATGGAACAGGTTAAGGAGGGTCAGCATGGACACCCCAACATCGAAGGCATAAAAAGAAAAGTGAGTTCGGGCAAGGCCTCAGAATTCGTCATAGACGGTAAGGGGATATTATGGTACGGAGACAGACTTTGCGTACCAAATATAGAGGGCCTCAAATAGCAAATTCTAGCTGAAGGACACACCGCTCCATATTCGATCCCTCCTGGAGGGACCAAAATGTACAAGGACATTCAGGAAAAATTTTGGTGGCACGGTATGAAAAGGGATATAGCTACCTTCATTGCATGTTGTGATCATGTCAGTGCATTAAAGCCGAGCACCAAAAACCAACAGGACTATTACAGCCAAATAAGATACCTGAGTAGAAATGGGACGAAATTGGAATGGATTTTATTGTCGGACTACCTCGGCCACGACACGGAAATGATGCCATATGGGTCATCACAGATAGATTGACTAAGGTGGCACATTTCATCCCAGTAAAGACAACGCACACCACTTAGAAGCTTGCCAAACTTAATCTCTCCCGTATAGTTTGTCTGCATGGGATTCCAAAGACTATAATATCCGACAGAGGCACACAATTCGTCTCTAGATTTTGGGATCATTTACAACAAGCTCTGGGAACTCAAGTAGTATTCAGTACAGCATACCACCCCCAGACTGGAGGACAAACTAAACGCGTGAACCAAATTCTAGAGGACATGCTGAGAGAATGTGTTCTCACCTATGGAAAAAGTTGGGAAGAAAGCTTGCCATATGCCGTGTTCGCATACAACAACAGTTACCAAGCCAGTCTGCAAATGGCACCTTTTGAAGCCTTGTACGGGCGAAGATGCCGTACCCCATTGAATTGGTCAGAAACAGGAGACAGTCGTCTCTTCAGCCCCGACATACTCAAGGAAGCTGAGGAGCAAGTTATACTAATCAGGGATCGCCTCAAGACAGCCCAGAGCCGACAAAAGAGTTATACGATCAAAAACATCGTGAAGTCAGCTTTGAACCCGACGAATATGTGTACCTACGAGTATCACCTATGAGGGGCCTGCAATGATTCAAAGTTAAAGGAAAGCTAGCACCACGCTTTATTGGACCCTTCTGTGTGACTGCACAAAGAGGCACAGTAGCCTACCAGCTAGACCTACCCAAGGAACTGTCAGACGTCCACGAACTGTTCCACGTCTCACAGTTAAGGAAATGTGTAAGCAACCCAGAAAGACATGTATCTCATGAGAGCATTGACGTGCAGCCAGACCTCACCTACAGGGAACATCCAATAAAAATATTGGAGGAGTCTGAAAGAAGGACCCGTCAGAAAACAATTAAGTTTTTCAAGGTTCAGTGGAGCAATCACACCGAGGATGAAGCAACATGGGAAAGAGATTATTTCCTTCGGACAGAGTACCCACACCTATTTGAGGATCAGCTGAAATCTCGGGGATGAGATTTTTCCTGAGGGGGTAGGTGTTGTAACACTGCAAAAAAAAAATATTTGGTTTTTGTTAAAAATTTTATTTGATTTAAAGGAGGTCATTTGAATTTTTCTAAAAGAGGGACTCTCCTTCTCAAATCTTTTTTATGACAAATATTTTTTTTAAAGTCCTTCTCAACCTTGATTTTTGATTTTAAGGGTTTTTCATATTGTGTTGGCTCAACACAAATAATATTGGAAGGTTTTACAATTCTTTCTATTAAAAAGAAATCCTATGGATTATGGATTTATTCTTTTCCCATTTAAAAATCTCTCTTTTGCCATGACACATGTTGATACTTTTCTTTCAAATTCCACTCCCTACCTTGGGCCAAGTCAAACACCCAATTCTAGCAAGTTTCAACCTCTTTTAGATTTTCTTTCTATTTATTTTATCCTCAAATCTTTTTCTGTCTTTTACTTTGGACTCTTGGGATTTACAAAGGAAGTACTAGATCCTTTAAGTTTCTGAGCCCAAGAAAATTACCCTAGCTAGTCCTTAGTACCCTCAACCAAGATCCTTCAAGATCCGCTGGTCCACAGTTCAAAATTTTCAAAATATGCTTGCTGCAAGTTTGAACCAAATTTGCCATTTTTGGTGAAATTCATTCTTTTTCTTCTTCTAAAAATCTGAGATAAATCAGGCAGCCTCTAGATGCATCAAGAGGTCACCTCACCAAGGATCAGCTCAAGAAATTTTTTCCACGTGCCCAAAACATTTCGTCGAACAACTGGCGTGCACTGTTCCTGTCAAAGTTCAGAGTTCGGTGTTCAGTTCTGTCGTCAGAGTTGTTTTCTTTAGAGCCGCGGCGTCAATCTCACCAGTGCTCGCTCTGGCCTCTTGCTCCCTGCTGCTCCTTCTTATCCATCACGCCGCATGGTTGTTTGGATGGGCGCTAGCATCGGTGGCGACGTCTCTCGCCAACGCCGGCGTCTTCCGTGGTGGCAGAACCGCACGTGGCGGCAAACAGGGGCCAGCTCTGCCATACGGCTCCGTCCAGCACCGCCCACACCACCAGAAGCCTACGCGTGGGCGTCTTCTTCCCCGTGCGTGCTGCAGCACAGTCACCGTGGCCTGAGAAGCGTAGAGCGCGCTCTCTGCCGCCGCCGTGCCCGTGAGGCCGTTCCGTCGAAAGACTTGGAGTATCGCCCAAGTGTACCAAGATTAGGCATTGGATGAAGCCAGTGGACCAACACGAAACTGCCCAGTCACCTAAACCTTCCGTTCAACCTCTGCCTCGCCGTAATCGCTCGTCGGACATATCCCGTTCTCGGCAACTGCCTTGGACCAGCTATAAAAGGGGGCCTCGAGCTTGTTCTCGACCCAACACTACCCCTCCACCTCATCAGGACTGCGCCCAGCCACTAGGAGGACCTCGAGGAGGCCTTCTTCCTCGACTCCGGCCGCCCCGATCCGCTTCGGGCTCTGGCAAGATCCTCTCTGGTGAGAGCAACCACGCCTCCCAAACCTTGTCAGCAACCTTTTAGTGCACCCACCCTTCTAACCTGAGCCCCAATTTGAAGTTTGCAGCCCTCCTCGGCGAGATCCATCACCGCCCAAACCACCGTCTGCCGGAGTGGAGGCCTCCGTCGACGTGGTGCTCGCCGACGACCGACTCCACCACCCACAGACGCGGGAGAGCTCCGTGAGTCCGTAGGTACCCTCCACTCCCCCTTCCTCGCCGTAGATCGACGCCGGCGACCACCGCAAGCCTCGGGCGTCGGCGGGACTCTGTTTTGGTTTTTAAACCTGACGGGTGGGACCCCCTCGTCAGCTTTTTCTCTTTTTCGAAACGTTTTCTGAAAGCGCCTTCGGGCAAAATACGTTTTCTAACTGATATGTTTTCTGTCTTTTTTTAAACTAGCCCCTGGAAAGTTTCTGTTTCATCACAGATTAGTCCCTGAACTAAAACCCTTATAACTTTTAAACAAAAGATGATTTTGGTTGATTCTTTTTCTGTCATCTTTATTTTTCTATCTAGTTTTTTATCATATTTAATTGAAAATTATTTGTTACAACTTTTATGCACGCTCGGTATTTACGTTAGTATCCGTTTTTTTTAACATAGATACCGAAGGAGGTGACGGAACCGCAAACTTCACCGAGCTAGACTCCGACTACTCCGCACCAGACAAGCATGTTTGAACCTTTGATATGACGAGTGTCTTGCATGTTTGCTTGAGTAGTGTTCTCATGGCATGTTTATATAAGCATTAGTGAATGTTATATTGCATGCAAGGAAAGCTACAAGTGAGCTTCGAAATTTGATGTGTTCATATGATGGTGAGATAACCTGATCATGTGTGGCATGATGGGTTGCAAGCTGGTATTGTTGAAGCATGCCAGTCTTATGTCAACCATTTAACTCCAGTATTAATGTGGATCAAGTCATGTTCCCGTTCGTCCTTTCTTTTGTGCTGCCACATGTCTTCTGCAAAGAATGCGGTCTAGTCAGTTGCAAACCTCTTTCCTTGTACACACCAAATAGAGGGGCCGTGATGAGGGTTCCATGGTCCTGGATTAAAGCCCGTCATCCGGTCAGGGGGCATGGGTGTTTCCGGTTGTGACTGAGAGGGGGGCACCCCTTAGAGCACGCGATATAAATTTGATCCCATGTTACTCGAGGTTGTGGCCTCCCCGTCTTAAAGTTTTTCTTGAATGTTGCGTAGGGTGATTCCTGGCAGTGGAATGTGGAATGGGTGCGCACTAGTTAGATGTGTTTCTTCTAAAATATCGTAAACGGAACTAGTCCTTTGTGACTATGGAAATCCGTTGGCTGTGGGTAAAGAGTACAAACTCTTCAGAGTCAAAACCATTCGAGTAACCGTATCCATGGTCAAGGACTGTGATCAACATATCAATGTCAGTGTCAGTGTCAGTCTCAACATCCATCTCATTGACAGTCTCAGTGTCAGTTTCAGTGACAACCTCTGGTGAATAAACATGAGTGGTAAACCCGGCTGAATATTATTTCTGTGGATGGACTAACCCGTTTATTATTATGTACTGAGTATTTACTTGGGATGATTTAAATTCATGAGCTACTTGAATTCGAATCGTGAAATCCGACTGTGGCATCCTCGTTAGTTACTTTTGATATAAGCCCTTTATGTGATGTCGCTCAGACGTCCGACTGTGGCATTCTCGTTATTTACTTTCGATATAAGCCCTTTATGTGATGTCGCTCAGACGTCCGACTGTGGCATTCTCGTTATTTACTTTCGATATAAGCCCTTTATGTGATGTCACTCAAACGTCCGACTGTGGCATTCTCGTTATTTACTTTTGATATAAGCCCTTTATGTGATGTCGTTCAGACGTCCGACTATGGCATCCATGTTATTTACTTTCATTATAAGCCCTTTTCGAGATGTCGCTTAGACGTCCGACTGTGGCATGCACTGTCATTTACATTTCAATATAATCCCTTTATGTGGTGTCGCCCTGACGCCCGACTGCGGCATGTTAATTTATTTTTACCCTTTCGAGGCGTCTCTTCAGACACCCGATCGGTCTTCAGTTATTCTTTTGGGATTTCGGGAGGACCACCGCCTGACTTCCTTTTTATTTAACATGCCGTGCAAATTTATTATCTGAGTGTGCATTACTAATCTGCTCATGTGCATCATGTTTGCATTTGTTATCTCTTATGTCCAAACTGTCTTGCGAGTACATTCAAAGTACTCACCTGGCTTGTTGATTTGGCCAGATGTTGACGAAGGCGATCTTATGGATGAAGAGTACGATAGCGAGTACGACGCCTAGAGGAGTCCCAGTCAGTCCCGTGCGATCCTGGAACTGGTCACTTGTATCATATATGCTTCCGCTACCCGAATAAAATCATCGAGCCTCACTCTGGCGCTCGATGAGCTGTAAGATTTAGGAGTCATGTCACCCACTTCACTATGACATATCTGCCACCACTTTTATTATGAGTCAGTAGTTATGCCGCCATACCCTTGTGCCATATCCGCCTTTATGTACAATACTGGCGTGCTTGTAATAAATTGTTGAGCAGCCTCAGCTCAACCTTGTATAATATTTAGTACTTCTGGATTTCTGTATCAAGGATTTATCTACCAGTAAGGAGGATTCTTCTATACTGGTCGGATAAAATGGACGGTTTTTCAATAAATGTTTTATTGGAGAACTTGTCCTGACACAAGTTCCGCCTCGAGACGGTGGCGCTTCATACTGAAAGTCCTCTCTTTATTTTTTCTATGTCAAAATGACTTATGTACCAGAAGAGGGGCACCGGAGGTGGTCCCGGGTGACCACAACCCACCAGTGCACGCCTGGGGTCCCAAGCGCGCCCTGGTGTCTTGTGCTCACCAGGGTGGCCCCCCTATGATACTTATTTGCTCTAGTATTTCTTATTTATTCCATAAAAAATTCTCGTGAAGTTTCAACTCATTTGGAGTTGTGCAGAATAGGTAGCCTGGCGTAGCTTTTCCAGGTCCAGATTTCCAGCTGCCAGAATTCTCCCCCTTTGTGCATACCTTGCATATTATGAGAGAAAAGGCATTAGAATTACTCCAAAAAGCATTATTTTGAAATAAAGCAACATAAATAACATGATGTAAACATGATGCAAAATGGACGTATTAGACTCCATATGAGATTCTTACCGGTAACAAGCCCAATCTCAAGTACTCCCGGCTGTTCGGGTGTAAGTGTTTCATCCTCAGGAAAGGTGTTTGTTTGTCTAAATTTGAACCTAGAGCTCAAGGGGGCACATTTGTTGGTTATGGTAAAAACTCTCATGCAACATGGAGTTTGATGAGAATAATGGCTCCCAAGTGGAGCAAAGTGGTCTTTGTGATGTAGGTGATGAAATTCCTCCTCAACCCATAAGAAGAATGGGGATTGGTCAAATACTCCCCACCGAGGAACCCCTTGTGGACAAAGGAGAAGGACAATGCTCTACACTACTCATGTAGAGACGTCACCAACGGTAGACCCACACGCTTCCGAAGAACAAAGTGAAGGCCCTCAACCAAGTGAACAAGATCAAGGGAAAGATCAAACTCATGGTGATGGTGGTCCACTAGGTGATACCCAGGATCAAGTTCAAGACTCCGAGCAAGCTCAAGATGAAGAGGATGCTCAAGATCATGAGCAAGCTCAAGACGGTGCCCAAGATGATCAAGATGATTATACTCAATTGCCTATTGAGGAGCTATTGGAGCGCCTAGCCACCCAAGTTGCTTCCAAGCTAGAGCGTGAACAACATGTTACGGAGAATGTGCTTGGAAGCTTGATAAAAGGGGTAACTACTCGTAGACAATTGTCACATTTTTGTGAGCATCACGCGTTTGTTTCGTGTGTTGAACCCCAAAAGGTACATGAGGCACTCGATGCTGTGGATTGGCTTGAAGCCATGCATGATGAACTCAACAACTTCAAGCACAATGCAGTTTGGGAATTAGTGCCAAGACCAACGGAGGACCACAATGTCATTGGAACCAAATGAATCTTCAAGAACAAGCAAGATGAAAATGGTGTGGTGGTTCAAAACAAAGCAATATTGGTGGCACAAGGCTAATCCCAAGTCGAGGGTATCGACTACGCTGAAACCTTTGCCCCCGTTGCTCGTCTTGAATCTATTTGCATGTTGCTTGCATATGCATCTCATCATGATTTCAAATTACAACAAATGGATGTGAAGAGTGCATTTCTTAATGGTCCCTTGAATGAGTTGGCATATGTCAAACAACCCCCGGGATTTGAGGATCCCAAGCTCGCCAATCATGTATACAAACTCAAGGCACTCTATGGCCTTAAACAAACCCCACATGCGTGGTATGAGCACCTTACCGAGTTGTTGCAAGATCGTGGGTTGGAAATTGGGAAAGTTGATCCCACTCTTTTTACTAAGAAGGTTAAAGGGGATTTGTTCATATGCCAACTATATGTTGATGATATCATATTTGGTTCTCCTAACAACTATTTCAATGATTATTTTGCCGCACTAATGACCGAGAAGTTCGAGATGTCTATGATGGGAGAGTTGAAGTTCTTTCTCAGGTTCGAAGTCAAGCAAAGAAGAGAAGGGACTTTCATCAGTCAAGCCAAATATACCCAATACGTGCTCAAGAGATTCAAGCTAGATGATGTCAAGCCGGCTAAGACTCCAATGCCAACCAAATGCAAGCTTCGCATTGATCCCAATGGTAAAGCGGTGGATCAAAAAGTATATTGCTCCATGATTGGATCCTTGCTTTACCTTTGTGCATTTAGACTAGATATTATGTTGAGTGTGGGAATGTGTGCAAGGTTCCAAACCGCACTAAGGAAAGCTACTATGTGGTGGTCAAGCGAATCTTTCAATATTTAGCTCATACCCCAAACCTTGGCCTATGGTACCCCAAAGGAGCAAGCTTTGACCTCATGGGATATTCGGACTCAGATTGGACAGGAGACATTGTGGAGACGAAGTCGACTTCCGGAGGGTGCAAACTTCTTGGTCGCTCTTTGGTGAGTTGGTCCTCGAAGAAGGAAAATTGTGTGTGTCTCTCCACCACCAATGCCGAGTATGCAGTCGTCGCAAGTTGTTGTGCACAATTGCTATGGATGAGGCAAACTTTAAAGGATTCTGGTGTAACTTTGTGACAAAGTGCCTCTTCTATGTGACAATGAAATTTCCATAAGGATCTCCTACAATTTGGTGCAACATAGCAAGACGAATCATATTGAGATTCGTCATTATTTAATCCAGGATCACATCAAGCGTGGAGAAATTGAGATCATCTACCTCAACACTCAAGAGCAACTAGCGGATATTTTCATGAAGCCTTTGGATGAAGCAAGATTTCGCAAGTTAAGGCATGAAATATCATTGATTTGAGCAATGTGGCTTGAATCTAGGCACACCCAGCCGCATTCATCATATTATCTTGTTACAGATGTAGGCATGGAAATAGGGGGAGTGTTGTTCTCTGAATGACCTCTCCCTCCCCCTATTATGCATAAGTTGATCGAGTCTTTCACATTAGCCATTATTAATGGTACTTGTGCTTCAAAGACAAGTTTTGGTCATGGGCCCAAGGTTAAGATCTTCACGGTGCCATACCAATTGACTCAAACGTATGTGACTTCGGTCACCGCCCTCTCTTTGAGAGGCTTAGCTCCTTTTGGTTTAAGTTGTGCTTTCATGTTTTAGGCTTTCGGGTGTTGGACTACTCCAAGTGTCCTCTCTTCTTGGTTGCTTTTGACCTTGGAGTACTCCTTTCCTTTTGTTGTGTTATTTTATTCAACCCAAGCCTTCCTTGCCTCAACCTCTCAAATATTGCATAAGCCCTACACTACTGCAGGATGCTGCTGATGTGACACTATGATCAGAGACCCTTTGATGAAACTGTGTGCGATGCATTAATCGCAAACATTAATCGCAAACAGGGATGTTAAAAAACCATCAAATAAGATGCAAAACGTTTGTGATGGCGGAGACATCAAACACGGTTCAGATTTTAGTTACATGTGCGATGCTGGGCATACGGTTGATCCAGCAGAACTATTTGCGATGAGGTAGAACAATAGAAACGGGCATCCTTATCAATGTGTGTGCGATATACGGCATACAGTTCACTTCGATGAACTGTGTGCTATTAGGGAATGCAACAGAAACGGTCAACCAGATCAAGGTGTGTGTGATATACGACATACGGTTCACTCAGACAAACTGTTTACGATTAGGCAAGAGAATGGAAATGGTTCAGCTTAACAAGATGTGTGTGATATGCGGTATTTGCAATTAGCCAAAAGAACACAAACGATTCGTGTAAACCCGATGTGTGTGATACACAGCAAACAACCCACTTGGATGAACTGATTGCAATGAGAAATTACAACACAAACATTTACTATGGTAAGTTCGTGTGCAATTGTGTTCGTACAAAAACCTTTGAAAATGCAAACTAGTTGCTTACAGTAGCTAGGAGCATCGCACACGATGCATCTGTGAGTACTCATGTGCGATGATTTGTAAGTTACCCATAATGAACGGCCGCAAGGGTGATATGCTGATCATGGAGTCCGAGAAGACCATCGTCGGAAGGCCGCCGTGTGATGCCCTCGATTGAATCGTACACTAATCATGCACGCAGATGTGTACGATCAAGATCAAGGACTCACTGGAAGATATCACAACAAAACTCTAGACACAAATTAAAATAAAACAAGCTTTAATAAGCCGGGGGCCTCGAGGACTCGAATACATAAGATTGAAAACACAAGAGTCAGCGGAAGCAACAATATCTGAGTACAGACATAAGTTAGACAAGTTTTGCCTTAAGAAGGCTAGCACAAAAGCAACATTGATCGGAAAGGCAAGGCCTCCTGCCTAGGAGCTTCCTAACTACTCCTGGTCGTCGGCGGATACCATGCAGTAGTAAGCACCCTCGTGGTAGTAGTAGTCGTCGTCGAAGGTGGCGTGTGGATCCTGGGCTCCAGCATTTGGTTGCAGCATCCGGGAAGAATGGAAAGAGGTGGAAAAAGGGGAGCAAAGAAACCGTGAGTACTCATCCAAAGTACTCGCAAGCAAGGATATACACTACATATGCATCGGTATCAATGAAATGGGTTGTATATGTGGACTAAACTGCAGAATGCCAGAAGAGAAGGGGAAAACCTAGCCTATCGAGGACTAGCATCTTCAAGCAGCTCTAAGCATCTTGCAGCATCAGAAGAGATAAGAGTAGCATAAAGTAAAGTAGTAGTAGTGTTATCAACCTCGGCCAGAGATCCTTTCTCAACTCCCTGCGGGAAAGCAATCCCAGAGCCATACTATCCACTTATCACCTCAAGTATCCAGTTCTAGTTGTATCGATCGGGATACAACACCGAGTGTCCGTTACCGTAGGACAGGCTATCGATAGATGTTTTCTTCCCTGCAGGGGTGCACCAACTTACCCACTACGCTTGATTAACTCTGGCCGGACACACTTTCCTGGGTCATGCCCGGCCTCGGCCAAACAATATGCCGCAACCCGACCTAGGATTAATAGAGAGGTCAGCATGCCGGACTAAACCTATGCCCCCAGGGGTCATGGGCCATCTCCCCGGGAACTCCTGCACGTTGCGAACGCGGCCAGTGAGTAGACCTATCTACCTCCTTAAAAAAGGCAAGTGGTTACTAGTCCGACACGGCGCGCGCCGCTCACTCGCTGACATCTATTAAGCTTCGGCTGATGCATACTGTCAGGACCCCGACTCAATGCCACACCGATCTAGCATGTAACACCTCATATCACTTTGCGGCCTTACGCAAGGTATTCCCACGGGTGTCGCCTTACGAGGCCCGGGACCATTTGCGCCTTTTGGCACACGTATATGATAGTGTCGCTAGCATCCATATGACAAGGAGCCCGAGCTGACATGGCTAGTCGTGAACCCAAAGTGGCACTAACTTATAGGGACAGGCATACATGACCCAGCAACAAACGTGTCGGTCATCGGCGAGTGAATCCGGGCAGTAGCAACTGGGCTAGCAGGACTCCGGTAAACCAGGCTGTAGCAGGCTAACGGGACTCCGGAAGACACCGCGTGACATTTCCCCGAAGGGACAGACACAGGAACAAAGAAGGACACATGCCGGCCAGCCTAAGTGTTCTGGAGCAGTAGCAAGCTACCAAGCTCAGTGGAAGCACTAGGAGACATTTACCAGTAAGAGAGGCCACCAAGGATAAACAACTAGATAGTCAGATACCACACATACCAAGCATTTCAATAACATAGACACAATATGCTCGATATGTGCAAATACAACATGGCATCACAACATGACTCTACAACTCAAGTATTTTATTCAATAGGCTCGGAGGAGCGAGATATTACAAACATGGGTCTCATGACCCAACACTTAGAGCATACAAGTCAAAGCACAAGCGGAAGCTTAACATGTCTGAGCATAGACATCTACAAATGAAAAAGGCTGAGAAGCCTAACTATCTACCAGATCCTGCTGCGGGCACAAGATCGTAGCTGAGGTAACAAGCTAAACATCGAAGTCCACGTGGAACTACTAGTGAGACGGAAATCTCTCTGCAAAAACATAAAATAGGCAAATGTGAGTACAAATGTACCCAACAAGGCTTACATCAGATCTAACTACATATGCATCATTATCAACAAAGGGATGGTGGGGTTTAACTGCAGCAAGCCAGCTTTGACTCGGTGGCTATCCTAGTCTACGACTGCAAGTAACTCTTTTGAGGTGGCGCACACGAGTCCACATATTCACCATATCAATACACCACTATGGATCCGCTCCCGTCTCCCTACGAGAACGCCATCCATAGCACTCACGCTTATCTTGCGTATTTTAGAGTATCCACTTTCACTTGTCTATGAACTGCATAGGCAACCCAGAGGTCCTTTACCGCGAACGTGACTTTCGAATAGATTATGTTAACCCTGCAGGGGTGTACTTCTTCACACACGCTCTCACCACTTACCGCCATGTACACGTCATGTATCTCGGCAACCTTCAAGCGGAAGCCTGGCGAGGGTGTCGGCCATGGCCTACCTAAACAATCAAGTCTCTAGTCCAGGTTTATCGCCTATTCAGGTTCCATCCGCAGGGAGTCCATCCGAGGTTTCCACATACAGCCCCGAACGATGTGTACAGGGTTCCGCGACACCAAACGGGCGCCCAGCATACCCGGCCATGTGCCTACCGCATCACAGCCCACCCCTCAGGTCAGTGCTGCCCATCCTCCAGCATAGTACAAACACCAGAAACTAGTTGCAACTCCAGGACAGAGGACAAGGTTGGTTAAGAAGCCGAGAGGGTCAATTAAGGATCCCAATGAGTGGTAGTAGCTGTTCATGGATACAGAACTCAGTTCCTGAGGATGGCTTCAATGAGACAACCCACCATGTACTCCTACATGGCCTCTCACCGCTACCTTTACCAAATCGTGTTCACACACTTAGCTCACACATAGTAGGACATGTTCAACACCATTCCAATTCATCCCCGATGAATCAGACCTGACTCAACTCTAAGCAGTAGCAGGCATGACAAACAAGCAAGAATGAGTAGGCACATCTAGGCTCAAACAACTCCTACTCATGCTAGTGGGTTTCATCTAATTACTATGGCAATGACAGGTCATGCAGAGGAAAAGGGGTTCAACTACCGCAGGAAGTAACACATGAGTCGTTGTTGTCCTAATGCAGTAAAAGAGAGCAGGAGCGAGAGAGTGGGATTGTATCGAAATGAACAAGGGGGTTTTGCTTGCCTGGCACTTCGAAAGATAGTATAGTTCTTCATCGGTGTCATCGATCACATCATCGAAACCACGTCTATCGAGAGGGGACAAGTTCCGGCAACAGAAAAGGAAATACAATCACTGCAATGCACAATATGATGCATGATCATAACATGGCAACATGAGTGTGTTGGCCTAATGCAGCTACAACCAGATGGGTTTGAGTTATTTTTAACCCAAAGGTTCAAGTTCAAACTCAACTTATGAATTTATAAAGTGCATTATAATGTTTTGATATAAACAGCAGGTTTAAGTTGCCTTAACATGCATGAAACCAGTGCGGATGGATAGATTGGATTTTTCTGATCATTTTTCATATATAATTTGGTTCATTTGGAGTTATATTTGAGTTTCTATGAATTTTAGAAGTTTTGGACATTTTCTGGAATTTCCTGGATTAATTAAACGCCAGAAAAGGTTTATTACGTCAGCACTAGGTCATAATGACATCAGCTGGTCAACAGAGTCGGCCAGGTCAAACCTGACATGTGGGAGCTACACGTCAGTGACACGGGGCTATTTAGCTCGCTGACAGGTGGGCCAGGTCAACGGCCACGTCAGCAGGATCAACACTGACGCGTGGGTCCTGCTGGGTTAATCTAAACTAAACAGGAAATGAAACTACGGTTAGTTAAGGGCGTGGGGCCCATGTGTAAGTGGGTCATGAGGGGTAATTAAGCTGGGTAATTAGTGCCTAACGACGGTGCCATGTCAGCGTCGCCGGAGTTCAACGCCGGCGAGCACACAGACGCGGCGGTGTCCACCCTAGAGGCCACGACAGCGGCAACTGAGGGAACCAGGGGGTTGCCCTTGCCCGTGCGCATCTAGCAGAGGCAGCAGCAGGTTGCGGGGCCACTAGGATCGACGGTGATGGCAAAAGCGGCGGCCGGAGTTCGGGCGTCGAGCGAATCAACGTTGCAGGGAGCGGCAGGAGCCGCAGGTGGTCGCTGTCGACTCCTGGGAACGTGTTGAGCATGGTGGCGTTCTCGGTTGTGGCTCTAGGTGTCTGTGGTCACGGCAGCAACAAGGCTAGGCGGCGGTGAGCTTCGGCTTCGGTCGAAACAGCGGCTACGGTGATCGAGAGGCACGGGGAGGAGGGGAAAACGATGGCGGATGTCATAGCGGTTGCAGCACCCATCTAAGAGGGCTTGTAGGAGGCCGGTCGATGTCGGGGCATTGCCGGCAATCTAGGGAGCTGAGGGTTGAAGACGACGGCGTCGACTGTGTTAGGGGGCGCCCGACGCTGCGTATCTCATCGAGGTGGTCAAGGACGACACGCAGAAGCTCGGAGACTTGTCGGTGAGGCGTGTGGTTGCCGGTGCGGCGACGGCGTGTTCGGTGGGGCTGCGGGGAGGGAGCTAGAGGAGAGGAAGAGAGCTCCAGAGTGAGGGGAGAGGCAGAGGGGTCGAGGCCGTTCTTGTGGCGCGGAGACAGGCGAGTGGCGGGGGGGGGAAGCAGGAGGTGGAAGCAGGAGGTGGAGCTCGGGCGCGCGCGCGTCGACACTGGCAGAGGTTGAAGACGGTGGGGCTCCTGGTTGGCTGGCCAACAGTGCCAGGCCAGTGGGCTGGGACGGCCACTTGGGCCGCCAGGTGGGCTGTGCAGGTAAGCCAGTAAGTCTCTCTCTCTTTTAATTAAATTATGTTTTCTATTTTGTTATTTTGTTCTGGGCTTTATTAAAAATGCTAGAGCATTTCCAAAAATTATGAAACTAATCATGGCTACTGTTTAGAATATATCCAACAGTGAACATTTTAGTTTATGATTATTTGAGCATTTAAAATATTTAATAGCATTCAAATGCCCAAATGCAAATACTATATGATTTAATTCAGAGCCCAAATACGTCATGGAAAAATGTGCAACACCTCTGGTTATTGTTTCCAGCATTTTCCAGAAATGATGAACATTTTTAAAAGCCATTTGGAATCACTGAGAATATTTTAGTTGAACATAGTGAATTCCTTTGATGCTAGGGTTTAGGCAATCCCCATTTCAATTTTCTATGAAAAGTAAACATGATGCATCACCAAAAGCTAGCACTAGGCATTGCCAGAAGCTAGGGATGTGACACATACGATGCAGAACACCCATAGTATGCCCACGTGATGGTTGGTGCTATCAGGCCAGAGGCCCCTCAGATCAAATATCCAAATTGTAGTGGATTAGGAACGCGCGGTAACAAGCAGAGACTCACGAAAGATGTGACCCCGTTGCCCCGTCTCGAGGACTTGCGGCAAGGGCTAGTAATGCCCGGCCACGCCTTGTAATTATCTCGCGGGCACCCTCCAGGTCAACCAGTCTCCACATCACTCGCGGGTACCCCTCAGGGTCGACCTGCCTTTCCAAGTCACAGTTGTAAAGTCCAAGTATCTGTGTGTCCAAACATCAAGGGGAAAACCCGAGGAATCACCCCCGACGGATTCCACTCGATGTAATCATCAAGGTGAATGTAATAGGATCCACCCTCGAGCACTACAAAAAAATACACTTCCATGATGATACGTGTTTGTCACAGTAGGTCACGTTTTTTGTCATGCATGTACATCCATGACGATTTTATGACAGAATTAAGATAGTCATACCTGTGCTGTCGTAGAAGTGTTCCATGACATTACCAAAATTATCATCATGGAAGTGTCCACTTCCATGACGATAAATTGCGCATCACAGAAGTGCTTTCGTCAAGGGTGAACGACACGTGGCATCCACCGTAACGGAACACAGTTAAGCTATCGGGTCGGGTTTTGGATCCGATAACCCGTTAACAGCCCCGACCAATGGGGATTTTCCACGTGTAAAATCATCATTGGCTGGAGGAAACACGTGTCGGCTCACCGTTGGGACAGATGTCATCTGCTCATTGGACCAAAGGCGCCTATGATATGGCGACACGTGGCACGGCCCAACAGAGGCCCATTCTTGTGAAAAGGCCGGCCCGTTTGACTTGTTCAAAAGGTGGCGGGCCGGCCCACAGAAAGCCTGTTAACGGCTTGTTCGCATATAGCCCATTTACAGCCTGCTAACCCAGGGCCCGTTACGCCCTATCCAAATTAGGCCCAGTAGCGTCATCTGGGCCGTCCAATATGATTCTAGCCCATTTTAACTTCCGGCCCATGTGTGGCCCATGACTTCTTTCGGCCCATATGAGGCCCTTTGTAACTCTTGGCCAATTACCGGCCCGTGGTGAACCTGGCCCGTAATTAATAGTTTATCACTTTATACCCATTAACGGCCCGTTATTCTATTGGGCCGTTTCCAGCCCAAGTTATCTTTCGGCCTTCTCAGGGCCCATTGATTCTTGGCCTCATTTCCAGCATTCGGTTACATATGGCCCGTTAATGTCATTTTCTGCTTGTGGGCCAAATTCAGCACGTCGTTACAGTCGGCCCATTTACGGACCATTAATACGTTGGGCCGTTTTTCATGTCAAAAACACGCGTTGGGCTGTTTTCATAGAGTTATCAAATACGGTCTATTAATGGCCCGTTATGGTCCATGAATTGTATGGCCCATGATTGGCGAAATGATGATACGCCCTATAGAAGGCCTATGGATCTATGGCCCATATGAGGCCCATGGATCTACGGCCCGTAGAAGGCCCATGGGTCGTACGACCCATAGAATGCCCATGGACCCTATGGCCCGTAGAAGGCCCATGGACCCTAAAGCCCGTATAGAAGGCCAATGGATCCTACGGCCCGTATAGAAGGCCAATGGATTATACGGCCGGAAGAAGGCCCATGGATCATACGGCCTGCAGGAGGCCCATGGTTACAACAGTCCGTGTGTTGCCATGATTATTTTGGCCTAGTTACCAAAAACACAGAAAAAGAACTGCAATGACTACAAGCAAACAACTAAACAAGACAATAAGGAAATAAATAAGCAAGCAATTAATGCTAGCCTATTACCGCTATTACACATATTACATCCACTGGGCATCAAAGTTTGCCACCAGTGCAAATATAGGGAACAAAGCAGCATATTAAATACACTGGCCATCAAAATTGGCCACCAGTGCAAATAAACGCGGTAGCAAAACAAGAGCATAACTGAAACAACCTCATAAGAGCTCAAGAAACGTTATCCTGGGTATCCACCATGCTGGCAATAAGCTTAGCAAGCTGATTAGCTTTGTCCTGTTTGGCGCTAAAATCCTCCAACGCTTGCTGTTGCACCAGAAAGTATGCATCTGAATGCTCCAGGGACTTCCGCAGTCCTTCCGCTTCTTGTCGCAGCATAGCTTATCGATGTCTTTCAGCTTGTAGTTGAGACTCAGGAAACCGAACTGATTCATACAGTGAGTTTGAATAGCTTGTGCAAGCGGTAGTGGCTAGTAACTCGAACACTAAACCAAGACAAGACTTTGGGGTTGTCTCGCTGTCTTCAAGATAGTCTTCCTTAGCTGTTTTATCAGCTTTGTTGGAGACTAACAAGGATGTGTCACTATCCTGAACCTTATCTGCATTACTTCCTTTACCATTGCTTAATAAGGCACTCTTCCCCAATATTCTGTCAGCATTCTAAAAGAAGAAACAAGCAGACACATAACAAGTTTAGCATGTACTAGTATATGAAACTCATTTTGGTGAACCGGTTCATTAGTAAGGTGGACAGGATTAAACTACCAAGCCTTCTATTGCCAAGTACTAGTACATAATAAAAGCATCAAACAAACATATATCTATGTCCTATGGTCACTGCATTGTCTTGCCAAATCAAAATAGAGACACGGTTCAAATCATATCAGCTCAAGACAAAGCAGCAGTGAAAGAATACAAAGCGTGGGAAACTACACGGCACAACAAGATTTCAGATGGGTACCACGGGTCTACATGTACAAGAACACTATTGGCTCTGTTGTGATGCTAGTAATGTGAATGATAGGAAAGTCAACTGTATACACAATTGAAATTGAAATCAAAAGAGCTATTGATAAGAGCAAACCTATTAAAGAAACATGCGTGAACATACCTGCTGTGCCATTGGAGTTTTGATTGGATCCTTCAATTTAAAAATAAGTTTGTATCAGTAAATACAGTGATACAAGAGCAAAGCAATCATAGTTAAAAAAGGCGCGCCTAAGCGAGCGTTTAAGCGCGCCTAGGCTCTAGGCGTTGGCAAAACGCATTGCGCATAACTACGCTTAATCTGTGCATAACTGCGCATAAGCATGCGCTTTGGTCAGTAAAGCGCAAGGCGGTGGCAAAACACACAATTAACGCCTAGCGCTTTTTTGAACTATGATAGCAATGGAATCTTAAATTAGAACAGTTGTTCTTCAGGTTTAGGCACTTGTTCTACATGAAAAGAGTACGGTAAGACGTAAGAATATAATACTTAAAAATAGAAAATGAGCTCATAGACCTTACCACATTCTTGGTTTGGGACCAGTACAGAACAAGGCGTTCCCAGTCATCGTCCAGTAAATGTGTATCAGGAGAACGTAAGGGAATTTGATGAGTTTCTTTGCCGGTGAAGTACGTTTCTTCAGGTAATTCCGATACTGCCACCAAGCATTCTTGAAGATAGCAGAGGTATTAGCACAGGTTACCTCATCCTGAGTTTCCAAATCGGTCCTTCTCTATGGAGAAAAATGAGAAAATTTGCTGTATCATAACCATCATGGAGGTAGGATGTATGGGACGAAGCAAAGTAATTGCCATGAATAACATTACTTACACATAACTCCTGGACAAACACCTGCAACTGGCATTTTCCTTCATCTTCAGTATAATATTTCCAAGATGGGAAGATACGCACATACGATTTAACAACATCAAATGCGATAGATGCTAAACTACGACTAGCTGTTTGTGCTTCCTCCACAGGAATAGGCGTACTAACTGGTGGAGTTGGGGTTCACCGTAATAGTACTGGCCCTTTGGGCACTGGGGCTGCCTTACTAACTGCTCTTGTTTGGGAGCTCTGTGGTGGAGATGGTGCTGTGTCAACATGAACTGGGTTACTATCGGCTGGGGTTGGGGTTAGATTGGGTGAAGCTGGTTCTCTATCCATCGCAGTAGGGGTACAATCTGCGACAGTTTGGGTTATGTGTGGTAGGGCTGGTTCTTGTGCATGTACAACCGGGGTGCTATCTCCACCAAGAGGTAGCACTTTTTTATTTGAAGACCGTGTTTTTATTCCGCTAGATACTGGCATCACCCGCTCCAATTCAAATGGTTGATAAACAGGAAACATAGTTGAATGTACAGACATTGTATGAGAGACAGATGCAATAGATAGTGTGAAAAAAAGAGGGCATTAAATAGTTGGCATGTATATTGTTTAACTAAAACGGATAGCATCACATAATTTCACATATATGATGTCTATCTAAACTGGATAGCATAGCATAACATAATTCAAAGATATGATGAATAACTAAACAGGATCGCATGACCTAATTCACATACATGTTATCTAAGTAATCAGGATCACATCATTTAATTCACCTATGTGATTTATATGCTAAACAGAGGGCATTCGATATGATGTCTGAACTAAGAACATGGTGTTGAATATTGTGTATATGATGTCTAAACTATGCAATGCAAGACACCGTATGCATGATATGAGCAGTATAACCGTGCCAAGTTAGAGCATACACCTCAGTGGGGGAATAGGACTGGTCATCTGTCTCTGAATCCATCTCTGAGGAGCTATCGGGACCCAACAAGAGATATGCTTCGACAGGTAGCACTGTCTTCTCTGAAGGCCTTGTTTTCACTCCAGATTTTTCCATCTCCCACCCAAATGGCTGATTCACAGGAAGAGTAGTTTAATGTACAAACATTGTCGACAAATAGAAATGTAATGAAGAAAAGGATGGGCAAGATATCATTCAAATATATGATGCTTGGTTAAACAGGATGGCATTGCACATTTACATATATTATGGCTGGCTAAAAGACATGAGACTGCATAATTCCCATATATGATATAGAAACTAAACAGGTGGCATTACAGAACATGTCTAAACTAAGCAGATGACATATATGATGTCAAAAGTAGGCACTGCAAGGCAACATATGCATGATATGACTAACATCATCATGCCAAGGTAGAGCAAACACCTTGGGGGGTAAATAGGAGTGGTCAGCTGCGTCTGAATCCGCCTCAGAACAGATATCTTCCTCTGGATTACAATCTGGAGAGGGGTGGGGAGGGTTTGCCATTGAACCCACCATGGAGCGATGTCTGCATGACATTGTATTGCCGCGCAAAACTCTTCTCTTTTTCTCTACATGTTCAGCATGACTGTGTACAATATCTAACATGCATACGAAAAAATATGGTGAGATTATGTAAGGAGAGCATGCAGAAATTTAGAGTGATGGTAACAACCAGTAGATGGATCCAAAAATAATGATAGCAGGCTGATGATTGCTTTAAATTAATAAAAAGACAGATGATGATTGCTTTTCTATTTGTTTCCCACCCAAGATGAACAACATAGGCATACCCTAGGTGAACCATATATTAGACAGACATACTATTCATTGCTGCCCCGATATGTGCCCCACAACTAATTTAGAACTCAAGTTTGAACATTAATTTGGGCCTGACTTGGGAGTCCAAGAGTTGAACAGGATGATAAAGTAGCAGGTAAAGTTTAAGCAATGCATAACATAAGAAGAAACAAAAGAGTGTGACCTCTCTTGTGGACCTGTGTACTCCTCAGGTTCATCTGCTGAGTCGATGATGGTGATGCCATTGGGGTGGGTGCCAGCGGCAGGGGCGGAGATCTGAGGCGGCAAAAGACGGTCAGGGGTCATGATGTCTGGTTTGGTGGATGCTTCTGTCGATGGAGCAACTCAGGTGAGGTGGACGACGTCGCGGCAGGAGCAGGACAAATCACACAAAGTTCCCTTCGACACGTACCTGTAACTGAAGTAATTCTATAAGGGCTCATTTGGCTTGCATGATTCTTAAAACGCAGGGATAGGAAAAACACCGGAATAGGATAGGAAAATGCACATGGTAAACAGAGCATTTGTAAACATAGGATTTCTGTCAACTTGGGTGTTTGGTTTACAGGAATTGGAAGAGCAGAGGAATGCAAAGAAACATGGCCAAAATAAAGAGAAACCATATGAAAGCGTGTACAGTTAGAATGTTATTCTGGCACTAATGCACTTGGTCTTGTTTTCATGCATAGGATTTTGAAAGGTAGGTCCAGGTGGATGTTTTGCTTCATCCCTTTCAACAAAATGCATGAATAATTGAATAGTAGACTGCCATTGGAAAATTCCCTATTGCTATGTTTTTCGTTGAACCAAAATAGCCCTAATGGATCGACATGAATGTGTAGTAATAAGTGATGCAACAAGTGTACAACCTCTTTGCCGTAGCCGTATCGCCCTCGGCATCATTTGGTTGGTCGCTGAAGCAGTTGAGGCAGAGGTGGCTGTCGGAGGTGTGAAGGAAGATCTAAGGAATCTGTAGACGGCATCCAGGGCACTGCTCTGTTGTGATGGATCGTTCTGTCGTTGGAGTAGCTCCGGTGAGCCGTAAGACGTCAAGGCTGAAGCAGCACAAGACGGACATCATCAATCTCAAGTGGGATTCTAATAGCATCTCCAATAGATGATGTAAAATGGATGTAAAATTAACATCACCAAAAACCACCTGGCTACAACAGATGAGGTAAAAACTGTTGACTCTGAACTTAACTGTCGAAACTGAAATTTACTGTGGAATATGAATGCTACTGTCAAAACTGAACGCAATGGTAGCAGAGAGGCACTTGACATGTAGTTTAGGGAGGGCCTGCAGTTCATCTTCAACCTGCACCCCCCTGAGCCACTTGCCACCACCGGCCGAACCGCCGGCCCCAACGCCGCCTCGCCGCCCCGAAACAACTGGCCACCGCCGCCTCGGCCAGCCCTCTAGGCCCCCCACCCCCCCACCCTGAACCCTAAGATAGATAGTGGGGTGATTCTCCGGCGAGCCCCCGTCCCCGCTGCGGGTG
>NC_041381.1:543343739-543347693 GCF_002162155.2 Triticum dicoccoides | reverse complement strand
GATTCAGTGGACTGAAGTGTGGCTTAATCGGAGCAGAGCAGCAGCACGAGCAAGGGGGAGAGCAGCAGCAGCAGCTGGGCGAGCAAGCGATCGAGCGAGAGCCGGAGCAGCAGCAGCGCGAGCGAGCGAGTGAGAGCCGGAGCAGCAGTAGCAGATCTGGCTGGTATAGATGCCGCTGACGAAGGGGGCTCGCACTGGGGGAGAGGCGCCATGGAGATGTCGCCCGCGGAGCCGGCTTCAAGGTAGCCACTCCATGGGGGTGCGGGATGGAGCACTGTCAGCGCCGGGAGATCGAGTTAAGGAGAAGGTGTGATGCGATGAGTGTACAACCTCATTGGTGGCGCCGAGTAGGCCTCGGCTTCGTCCGAGGAGTCGGTGAGGATGCTGCGGTTCCGGTGGAGCAGGTTAAGGCGACGCTGTGGGGATGGAGCAGCCGCGATAGACGAGGCGATCGTCGGAGCAGCTCCTTGGAGGTGGAGGACGGGGCGGCTGAACTGGCGGGACGGCGAGATGGACGACGGATCCTCATCCGGGGAGGTGGATGAGGGACATCGAGATGTTGCGGTGGACGACGTCGTCGGGGAAGAGGCTCCGGCTGGGCAGTGGTGACGTGGCAGACGGAGGAGGGTGGGGTTTCACGGCTGGAGCGGAGAGGTTATGGCGGCCTGGGATTTCGAATGGCGAAAAGGGGGCGATGGGAGGGGGTGAAGCTTGACTTAGGGACGCGCTTGTCCAAAATGTAGGGTGTGTTACAAAAGTACCCCCCCCCCCACCGATTTGAACTAGCGGCCCTTTCGGCTCAGGGTTAGATGGGAGATTTCGCATGTCGGGATTTGGCAGCTGGAGGGAGTTTTCGCGTGCGTTGTAATTTTGGGATAGCAAGGCGCGGGTTGTGAAGGCGCCAGTTTTGGGAGCACGATATCTGAATTTTCGGGATATAACAAGACGCGGGTTGAATTTTAGGGACAAGCCTAACTTGTAGTAATATTGTACTTGTATGTACCAAATCAATTCGCACTTCCCTCAACCAAAAAGAAAACGAAAAAAATAAAACTATTCACACCACAAAGAGAGAGTCTTGCCCCGTTTTACTATACAAATGCTTTTCAAAGCTACTCCCTGCTTCCATCTATATAGGGCCTAATGTGTTTTTCGATGCTAACTTTGACCGAATATTAGAGCAATGATATATGACATGCGACTTACACAAAGCACACCGTTAACTTCGTATGTGAAAGGTTCTTTCAATGATATAATTTTCACATTGTGCATGTCATGTACTATTAATCTTGTCAATAGTCAAAGGCGGTCTTAAAAATCTCATTACGCCCTATATAGATGGAAGGAGGGAGTATGAATCCATGTTATGTCCGATTAAAAATTTTTCGCTTGCTGTATAATGCATGTAACCTACTCATACCAAGATTTTAGTGCATTCCAAATGTCTATACTACTGCTGCAATTCGAACTAAATTTGAATTCGTTTCTCTATTTCAATAAGAATCTACAATCATGATTGTTGCCAACTTCAACCATCATTTTTGTATTACCTTAATAACACACCACATGATTACTATAGAGATGGATATGAACTATGTGTACTACATGAACTCGAATTCTATTTTTTGAATACACTTGATGTTGATTCCAAATAATAGTACATTTGATGTACTAACTATATATTCATAATCTAAACCATGTTCCATACGTACACCGTGTTTATCACACAAAGTATAGTGCCCCGCCCCCTACATTATGACAAGTATTTAGACCTGAGTTGCAAAAGCCACACATTAGCCCAAATTAAATCAATGTTCTACATTATGATATCTTCTTCAAGTATCCGTATCCACTTTTTTATAATGAATTATGATCTTTGTTCGTATTTTACACCTTCATGATCCTCTTCTATTTGTAGCTAGCTAGCGCTAACTTTCTGTCGTGCATGCACATGCCCGCCCCCCTCACACACCCTTAGTGTCCCCTCCATCGCGCACATTCATTATTTCTCTTTAGGTCATCCACCAGCGGTGTGTGTAGGCCCCCGGCTCCTTCTTTCTGGCACACACCGGTCGATATACCTCTCTAGCCAAGTGTGCCTACAAAAAAAACATATATACTTCCCCTCTTCTCTTCTCACCGTCTATGCCCCCATATGTCCAATACGATTCCACGCAGGTGCACACTCCCGCCCCTCTTTTCATTAATCACATGCTCGCACACTCCTCCCCCTCGACATGGTAGGCCTCTCGCACCACCTCCAAGCCACACCCTCTCCCCCTGTCTGCCTCTCCGGACCTTATTTGCTTCTAACACATGCAGGCGTGTATATGAACTGATCTCCCTACATATAGCCAGGTCGACTATAATTCGTTTTCACCAAGCACCGATACACTTACCTCGCTAGTTATGTCTCTCCTTTTCTCGGACACACGACGGTTGATCTTCCTATGTAGTTACGCAAGCTTACCACAACCATATCTTCTCCCCTCGTCATCCTTGAATACCTCCCGACCCGTCTCTCACACGCACGTGCATAGACAGACAGACATCCCCCGCCCTCTCTTATTGATATTGCACTCATACCCTCCGTTTGTCTAGCAGGCCTCTCCCACCATTTGTGAGATGCCACTCCACCACCAACCCTCCGACGCTCTACCTTTGTCTTTTCCCAACCTTATTCCTCTGCTACACATATCCATGGATGTCGATCGATCTCCCTCAATACATAGCTAGGTCTCTCTCCTTCCCCACACATATACTAGTCGACCGGTCTCTACCCCCCCCCCCACACACACACACCGATAGTCGAACGTTGTAGGTAGGTATCCATGCCACAGAAAAGAACTGCACCTCTGCCCTCTCAAATTCCAGTAGGCCAGCCGCCCTGTATCTTTGACCTGGGCAAACTGAAGGAAATATGCCCTAGAGGCAATAATAAAGTTATTATTTATTTCCTCATACCATGATAAATGTTTATTATTCATGCTAGAATTGTATTAACCGGAAACATGATACATGTGTGAATACATAGACAAAACATATAGTCACTAGTATGCCTCTACTTGACTAGCTCATTAATCAAAGATGGTTATGTTTCCTAACTATAGACATGTGTTGTCATTTGATTAATGGGATCACGTCATTAGGAGAATGATGTGATTGACATGACCCATTCTGTTAGCCTAGCACTTGACCGTTTAGTATATTGCTATTGCTTTCTTCATGACTTATATAAGTTCCTGTAACTATGAGAATTATGCAACTCCCGTTTACCGGAGGAACACTTTGGGTACTACCAAACGTCACAACGTAACTGGGTGATTATAAAGGAGTACTACAGGTGTCTCCGAAGGTACATGTTGAGTTGGCGTATTTCGAGATTAGGTTTTGTCACTCCGGTCGTCGGAGAGGTATCTCTGGGCCCTCTCGGTAATGCACATCATTATAAGCCTTGCAAGCAATGTGACCAACGAGTTGGTTACAGGATGATGCATTACAGAACAAGTAAAGAGACTTGCTGGTAACGAGATTTAACTAGGTATTGGATACCGACGATCAAATCTCGGGCAAGTAACATACCGATGACAAAGGGAACAACGTATGTTGTTATGCGGTTTGACCGATAAAGATCTTCGTAGAATATGTAGGAACCAATATGGGCATCCAGGTCCCACTATTGGTTATTGACCGAGAATGGTTCTAGGTCATGTCTACATAGTTCTCGAACCCGTAGGGTCCGCACGCTTAACGTTACAATGACAGTTTTATTATGAGTTTATAAGTTTTGATGTACCAAAGTTTGTTCGGAGTCCCGGATGTGATCACCGACATGACGAGGAGTCTCGAAATGGTCGAGACATAAAGATCGATATATTGGAAGCCTATATTTGGACATCGGAATCGTTCCGGGTGAAATCGGCATTTTACCGGAGTACCGGGAGGTTACCGGAA
>NC_041381.1:543337092-543343341 GCF_002162155.2 Triticum dicoccoides | reverse complement strand
TTCCCCCCTTCTCCTACTCCTACTTGGAAAGAAGGGAGTCCTACTCCCGGTGGGAGTAGGACTCCCCCCTTGGTGCGCCCTCCTTGGACGGCCGCCTCCTCCCCCCTGGCTCCTTTATATACGGGGGCGGGTGGCACCCCACAGACACACAAGTTGATCTACGGATCGTTCCTTAGCCGTGTGCAGTGCCCCCCTCCACCATATTCCACCTTGGTCATATCGTCGTGGAGTTTAGGCGAAGCCCTGCGCCGGTAGAGCATCATCATCGTCACCACGCCGTCGTGCTGACGGAACTCATCTCCGGAGCTTTGCTGGATCGGAGCTCGGAGATCGTCATCGAGCTGAACGTGTGCTGAACTCGGAGGCCCCGTACGTTCGGTGCTTGGATCGGTCGGATCGTGAAGACGTATGACTACATCAACCGCATTGTGCTAACGCTTCCGCTTACGTTCTACGAGGGTACGTGGACGAACACTCTCCCCTCTCGTTGCTATGCCATCACCATGATCTTGCGTGTGCGTAGGAATTTTTTTTGAAATTACTACGTTCCCCAACACAAACACAAATTCGATGGCACTCTTTATCGATCGCGCAGCCACAAACTTCATCCCTGTTTTCAATTCTATCGATATCTCACGTCCATGAATCCATTTCACACACATTGCATATGTTACATTTTTCTGATTGAGATATCATCAACACATTGCCTCTGTTTCGCACAAACCATCTCTCTCACACCCACCCACGTAAATACCTACACCTAAAGAAGAAGTGCACGCAGAACACACGTACTCACGTCTCGTTCCCGGCCACACCCGCGCGGGTACACGGTGGAGTTTGTTTCTGTACGAAAAGGCAGCCCACGTGATAATTTGACGCGTGTAGCGGTTGTTTACTTGAAGGAGGGTCGGGTACCACGCCTAGAATATAAAACGATTGCCGTGTGGAAAGTGGAAAAATGGGTTTGTCTCTCGAGAGTCTCGTCACACCATCTCACACAAGGCCACCGTGGCCTCTCTCTCTCAGCGTTGGTCAGTGATCCGGCCGCATCCCGTCCGCCAGTGGAAAGGGAGGATGTGCATCGTCTCTCTGTTCGACGGCATTGAGGCAGCTCGTCCCGATCTGCGGTACCCGCCGTTCTCTCTGACCAAGCTCTAGCGCGGTAGGGCCTTCGCCACTTGCTCGCTGCAGCAGTATGGGCAGATCCCGGCCGCCGGTGCCCTCCTAGTAACATCCCGATGACCCTCAGGTACAGCTTCCTCCGGCCTTGCTCCACTGCCCATCTTCCCCGTTGCTTCATGTGGATCTTCTTTAGTTGTTTGCTTAAATCGTATCTCGGCCGGCGTACTTTCCATCTTGCAATCTCGTCCTCAAGCCATTTTTGATAAACCACCATGTGCTATCTTTCCCTTTTTACATGGAACATGCTTCTTTTTTGTCGGCGTATGTGTCTTCAACTCGTGTTATTGGGTAGTAATTGTTTCCTTTCGACCTCCTTTTGCAAACAGGGCTATCCATTTTCACCTCGTTGCTATTGCGACCTTTTGGTGAACTTCACAAATCACTTTTCTAAAGAGTGTTTTGTGCAGTTCCGCCAAAATGTCACATGGGCAATGTTTTTACATTTCTGTGGGACTGCGGAAAGGGAGATTGGTTTTGCTATCCTCCTCATCCAACTCCGTGCCTAATCTTCTCCAACAAGAAGTTAGTCCTAAAGAGAGATCGTAGTGGTGATCGGCTTCTATTTATGTGTGTTATGTTTCATCATATAGTTCCACTATTATTGTAATCACACTAACTGGAACCAGAGTTGAAACCTTTTTTTCCTGTGGGAACCAGAGTTGAAACCTTCATAGCATCATAGTACAATTTCATCAAAATTATGCGTACATATAAACAAATCTGGAAGGATTGATAGCAATGCCAGAAACAATTCAACTTCGTTTCGCCGACATGTTGGACATCCTTCATCCGACTCCACCTTCCATGCAGCAATATTGAGTGCACAACACAACTTCAGGGAAAGATTCACCCTGGTCGTTGCGCCGCAGTAGTAATGACTAGTGAGCACTCAAATCACAGAGCCCCACCTTCGCCACAGTAAGTTGCTCGGACGAAGCAACCATCATTTCTCTGTTCCTTGAATCCACTGGTACTCACATATTCCCACTGTAATAAGTTGCTCGGGCCAATCGACCATCACTATATCCGCCCACATGTGAAGACCACATGAGCTATCCATTCAGATTGCATGTTAAAAAAATAAAGGTCGATAACTGATGCAGCAAACTTTAAAAAAAACTAAACCGGCATCTCGGGCCAACGCGGCCAGATCGCATTTTGCACGAGAAATTACACACCATGTTTCGTTGACATGTGGTCCCGTTCCAACATATCAGTGAGATGACGGCGAGTAGTAGGAGTATTTCCGAACCGTTGTGTAGGCCGGGGCGCCCCTTCGTGAACCGTGGCAAACTGGCAACCATCCACCGACTCTTCGCCTTTCCCTCTCAATTTGGAACTGTTGTCGCACGCTCTTCCTCTCCCTCCTCCATTTTCCTTCAGCCCTTCACCCTTTCTTCTGCCATTGTTCGATCGTCTTCTCCATGGAGGGAACAGGACGAAAATGACCCCATTATTCTTGCCCCGATATGAAAGATGACGTGATGGAGGAACTCATTGATCGGTGCGACGTTATCACCTCGGCTAGCATGGCAGGTTCGTTCAAGCCCATTCTTGACTCAACTAATAACATCATTACAAGGAACCCAAGAGTCAAGGAGCGGTTTGATCTCCCCTATCTTCTTCGCCGTGACCCTGATGACTGGCGTCGTCACGACGGAGGCCTCGCCCTGTGCAAGTTGATGCCGCTTGATAATGATACGTATGATGTTAAGATGCCATCGCTTCAGGGCAAGGCTTGGGCAGGCGCAAATGGAGATTGGGTTGTTTACATTGGGTCCAACTGCGAGTGGGGACTTGTGAATGTGTACACTCGTGACCGGGTTCCACTTCCAAAAATCTCAGCAGACTGTCCAAAGGTTGAGCACACCGGTATTGTACGCACGTTCAAATACAATCATGGTGACTATCTTCTACGGAAGACAGCAATTTCTCGAGTTCCAACCCGCTCTTGGAATTAAAACAACTATGAAGTTGTTGCTATCTTCGACAAGCTTATTGCCGTCCTTGCTGGTTTGACTCGATGGACATTGCTCAAAATCAGTTTCTGTACACGCATGAGTACTGTGATGCAATTCAATACGAGGGCCTTGTGTTTGCTGCCACCACTCGTGGCACTATCTTTGCATGGAATCGTTATGATTTCGGTACGTTTTTCTTCCACTGTAATTATAATTGTATCATCCAAATGCATGCGGGTTAGCAAGTTTCCCTTTACTAATTAACCTTCTTCTTGTGTTTCCAAGGTCCTGTGAACATTCCACCACCTATACTTGAAATTTTTTATAACTAAGGGGGTGATGATGATGGTGATGATGACAAGCATGAGGACGAGCAGCGCCCATATGCTCGTTGGCGCCTGGCAACTAATTCCGATGGATCACCTCTTCTCGTGTGTATACAACCCACTGATGATGTTATTGCTAAGGAAGCAGGTGTAGTATCCCATGGTCGCACTCTCCGGACCTATTCCAACACCCGTTGCATGGTATTTGGGATGGATACTAGTGTGCTAGCGCCAACTCCTTCTCCCTGGTACAGAATTGATAGTCTTGGAGAAAACTCGCTCTTCCTTGGATAAAACTATCCGATGATGGTGAAAGGCGATCCAACTGGTGTTAACACAATGTTACTAGCACCATTTATGAGAAGCAACTATGTCTATACCTTGGACAAAACTATCCGATGATGGTGAAAGGCGATCCAACTGCTGTTAACACAACGTTACTAGCTCCATTTATGAGAAGCAACTGTCTCTATACCTCGGACATTAGCGTGGTTCCCTACCCTGGTACTGATATAGTAGGCCGCTTTAGCCTGGATGATCAGTCATGCGTTGGTCTCGAGATCGACAATAGATTCCCCGTCCCAGAGAATCACTTGTGGTTCAAAGCAAGCATTTCCAACGCCGAGGAATGGTTGAGTTGAAGTTCATTTCATTGCTTGTTATTTGTTGTGTGGTGAAAACTTTAGTATTTATAATGTATCCTCGTTGTCGATGTGGGTTGATGATGTGTTGTATGAAATAAAATGATATGCTTGTGATAAACTTACTAAATTTATGAATGGCTTTCGAGTTGCTTCTGTGAGTGAGTGGTGCGACGAGGCAAAAAAATATTTTCCAAATACATAATTGTACGTGCATTGCAACAGGTTATCGGATGAGGCCAATCAACAATAGTAGTACACTATTTGTACTAGCTTCACTTGCTTCGCGCGTAGTGCGGGTGTTTTTACTGTAGCCATATTGTACGTAACCAGCACCTCAAATCCTCGATACTAGTACTATATAGTAAGTAGTAGGAGTAGTAGGGTGGCATGGGCCAGAACAAGCATTCATGTCCAGGAGTACGATACACGCCACCAGCACGACTTCCATCTGACACCATATTTCTTGGAGTCCGTGCTAGAGCAATCTCTTCAACCTCATCGTTTCTCTAACTCAGCCATCGCGCGGCGAGCGAGGTGGGGGTTTGCCGATAGTCGGTTTCCTCAACTACGGTCCCACTTGTAAGGCCAACTCCAACGCTCTATCAATATATGGATGTACTCTTCTTCCCAATACAAAAACTTGCATCCATTCTACTCCCTCCGTTGCAAAATACATGCCTTCTACTACCTCCGTCCTGGTTTATAGGTCCCCTTTGTAGTTTGTGTCAAATGTTGGCTAAAGATTTAACTAACAAAATGTTAAAGCATGTCAAGAAAAATTATCTCATTGGATTCGTATTTGAACATAGTTTTCAAAAATATAATGTTTGGTGACATACATAAACATTTTGTTAGTTTAATCTATGGTCAAAATTTGGCACGAAATATAATGGGGACCAATAAACCCGGACGGAGGTAGTATTTGTCAAAATATATATGTATCTAGACATGTTTTAGTATATAGGCACATCCATTTTTGGACAAATGGAAGTCAAGTATTTTGGAACGGAGGGAGTACACAATAAAATTTTTAAGTTAGCACAACTAGTGTAATCCGAGAGCAAAACTGAAGATTAGGTCGGGTTCTTCCTCCTTTTGCCGACACGTGGGACATCTAGCATCCAGGTCGTGTCATGAAAGAAAATAGAGTGGTAGTTGATAAGTAGAAGCCACGAGATGTGCATCTTGGGTTAAACTGTAAATAGAATCTTACTTCTCTTGAGTAACTCCAAAAGCGGCCACCGAAGATCTTTCTTGGGTTTGTTTTTCATCACCAGCACGTCGAGGTGAAAGATGTGCAGGTTCAGTGGGTCCTCTTGCCTTTTCACTAACATGTGGGGCAGCATGTGAGCAAACAGACGATGGGCTCGGCGCGTCCGCTGGCTGGCTGAGAAGAGAGGTAGAGTAGGGCTGAGCACGGACTGCAAGAAATTGGTTCTACGTAACCAGCACCTTGATATTCGTGTGTGGTTGTTTCTAGAATAAAAAAGGAGGTACCCCTACTTATGTTACTCCCACTACGCCTAGCCTAAGGTTAGTAGGTGACCTTGCGCTTGGATCTCCGCCTCTTCCAGAAGTCGATGGTTCTATAGTAGGGCTTCTGGCAATCTGACACCAAATGAACTACTGCGCGTCCACCTGCTTGTAAGCAAAAGTTTCTCCTCGTGCTGCGAGCAACCGCGCACGCATTGGCGAGGGAGCAGGCATAATCAAGCTTCTCGTCGTTCTGCGAGTTGACAGGACACATCAAAGTTATTTACTACTGCCTCCGTCCGGGTTTATTGGTCCACATTGTATATCGTGTCAAATTTTGACCATAGATTAAACTAACAAAATGTTTACGCATGTTACCAAACATTATATTTTTGAAAACTATGTTCAAATATGAATCCAATGAGATAATTTTTTTTGCCATGCATTAACATTTTATTAGTTAAATCCTTAGTCAAAATTTGACACAAACTACAAAGGGGACCTGTAAACCAGGACGGAGGTAGTAGTAGTACGTACTCTCTCCAAAAAAGGGCTGACCATGTCATTGCTACCATCCCATGCTCCGTCGTTGAGTACGTGCACTATTCACGTGCCATCGAGGAGAAAAAATATTGCGTAGGTGCCATCGAAGTGCACGACTCA
>NC_041381.1:543327142-543336771 GCF_002162155.2 Triticum dicoccoides | reverse complement strand
TGCTTATCTGATTATCTCCATTTTCTTGCATGACACGTGCACCTTGATGCTAGATGTTTCATGTGTTGGGAAAAGGATGAACAAAGCTCACGTAAAAGAAAAGAGTTGAAGAGCATAGATTCCCGATGACCGAGGAGGAGCAAGGAACCTCGCGGTGGAGCGTCTGCAAGGAACCTTGTGCGTGTTCCCCTGTTTTTTGCCGCCTGCCCACCTATAAACAACTAAAATAACATGAACTTTTCGCTAACCACTAGAAACGGTACATCAGGACGCTAAGTTGAAGATGTTTTATACTCCCTCCGTTCCCAAATATAAGTCTTTTTAGATATTTCAATAAGGGACTACATACGAAACAAAATGAGTGAATCTACACTCTAAAATATGTCTGCATACATCCATATGTTGTAGTCTATTTGAAATGACTAGAAAGACTTATATTTAGGAACAGAGGGAGTAGTTTATATTGAATTATTGATAACCACGCAACAATCCACGCATGTACACAAGCCAATGCACTAACTCCATCCGATCCAACTCATGCACATACGCGCACATCATGGAGCACACAACGCACGTACACAAGACGTGCATGCACACACGCTCGGCCGCAGAATGCACGTGAATAACACATGCATGCGCACACACTCGGCTGCATGGAGGTGTGCACCATCCGCGGCGACGTCCGGTTCGTCATGCTACGGTGAAGCTCGCACGCAACGGCGCATGTGCATCTCTTGCAGCACCTCTTTGCCGTCGTTGCTCAACTACTAGTCGGAGACGAAAACGACCGCAGCCTCGGCCTTAGAGCTAGCACCGATGGAAAAACACGCACGCTGCACGCACACGAGCACATACGGAGTGCCCACGACGTGGTGGTGGTGCGTCCCCAATCGCCTCTACTCCTTTTGCGCACATTGTCTATCAAGGCGGGCGCATGCTAAAGATGATGTGGGTGAGATCTTCTAGGACTCAGATGATGACGAGGAAAATTATGAGACACAAGGTGACGTACACCGTCAAGGTCCATGGTCAAGGGGGTGCTAGCAAGTGCTTAGGCTAGTCATAGTGGGTAGTAACTTAGATTAGTAACATGCATATGTTACTAGTCTATGTTACTAGCACCATAGTGGGTAGTAACATAAGTATAGTGTCATGCAAGCCTTCATTTATTATGTTGTAGACTCATTTTGCATTGGAGTGCGTTATGTTACGGTAACATATTATGTTACCACAAGCACCTTTCTCCTCATTAACTCCATGCCACATAAGCATATATGTCTTGGGGTGCATTATGTTACTGCCTAAGTTACACCCACTATGGCTAGCCTTAGATGTGCTTAGAGCAAGTACAATAGAGCTGAGTCAGCGGGCTATAAGGAATAAACAGTAGTATATTTCTGCTTAGTTGGAAGAAAGAGAAGAGGAGAGAGAAGGTAAGCGGGCTCTTCGTGAAGAGCCAGCTCTAGCACGTGCTCCTAGGCACTTTGTGAGAATGAAAGGTGGGCCACAGAACAGAGTACACTCTCTTGATCTACTACCTCCGTCCGGGTTTATTGGTCCTCATTGTCTTTCGTGTCAAATTTTGACCATAGATTAAACTAACAAAATGTTTACACATGTTACCAAACATTATATTTTTGAAAACTTTGTTCAAATACGAATCCAATGAGATAATTTTTTTTGACATGCATTAACATTTTATTAGTTAAATCCTTAGTCAAAATTTGACACAAACTACAAAGGGGACCTGTAAACCAGGACGGAGGTAGTACTATTGTACATGTTGACTATAAGATGGGCTGTAGATGACATGGCACTGGCTTATAGCCAGCAGCTGGCTATACTATTAATGCTCTTTAGATGAGGTGCTAAGTGCATTAAATGGCTTAGTAACTCAAGTCTTCAATGCATAGGTGCTTAGTTTATTGGTGCCACATCATATTTTATGCCTACGTGGCAGGCTTAGCAGCTATACATGGTGGAGCACTTGGAGAGGCCAAGGCTGGACATAGTGGGGAGTAACTTGTACTGTAACATATGACTATGTTACTCTAAACATCTCTATAAACCGGAAAGGAGGGAATAGTAACATAGACTAGTGTCATATGCAGAGTACGGGAGCACATGATATTTCCCCATTCGGACCGATCCCAAGTTGGCTTCTCACCTTCTTGGCCCAATAAAAACCCCTCCCCCCTCCCGCGTGCGCTTCCCGCCCGGCCCCAGCTGAGCCCGCCGCTCCACATTGATGGCAAGTCAGGGCAATGCAACCTCTCACTGCTTCCGCCATTGAAGCGGTGCGCCGACCGAGGGCACCGCCCGCTGCACGCCCGGCATTTCAGACTACACAGTGGATAGTAACTTTTAGAGCAAGTACTACAATTAGATGACATAAGCAGGCTATAAGGATTTAAATATAGTATTTGTGCTTAGTTGAAGGAGAGAGGAGAGGAGAGAGAAGAGAAGCGGATTGTAAACGTGTAGCCGGTTGTACTCCAACATACTCTACTTTGTGAGACAAAAGGTGGGGCCATTATTAATGATATTGTATTTATACTAAAGGGACTAACAGACGCCTTAATTACTCTGTTTTTTTAGAAAAAACCTTGGTTGGTCTATTATTGACTTTTTTGAGCTATTATTGACTTGGACGTGGGGTTTGGGGGGGCAAAGGCCTACTATTATACTCGCACGACCGACCTGACATGCTCTACCCTAGCCGTCGCTGTATCATATGGTTTCACACCGTTCCAGATCTTAGCGCCGCCACGCAATTCTTCTCCAGCCCTCCTTCCGGCGTGCACCTCGAGAAGGGATAGCAGTCCTCCGAACCCCGCCTTTCGTGATCCTGTATGGGAGAGGGGCGATCAGGTTTTTGGGGAGCACACTCCTGTGACTGCTGCCAGCGACGACTTCCTCAACAACAGCCTTCTTCCCCGACCTCGGTAACCTCTTCATCAACGACATGAGTGACAACATCAACCACATCGGTTCTGCTCCCGCTGTACAGTATGTGATTCTGTCCTCCTGGTTTAGTCCGCCTCATTACTTTGTTTGCAATTGTCGTCATGATCTATTTACTGCTGATTCGAATTAAATCTCATACTAAATTGCTCATATATTCAACAATCCAATCCAAAAACCTGATCACAGGCAATTTACTCCGAGTGGTTTTGCTGCACTTTTGAAGCCACCTACTTTTAAGGGAGTGCAATATAAAAGGTGGCACACAAGATCATGTACTGTTATGACGCCACTAAGGGTAAGCCTGAGGGCGATCTTAATCCTACACAGCAGGAAGCTTTTCAGAACATGGATACCCTCTTCAAAGCCGCCCTGCTGAGTGTTCTTGACGGTTCCATTGTGGATTCATATATGTCGTTTGATAGCGGCAAAGACATGTGGGCTGCGCTCGAGGCCACGTTTGGGCCCTCGGGCGATGGCAACGAGTTGTACGTCACGGAGCAATTCTGTGACTACAAGATGACTGATGAGCACTCTGTTGTTCAGCAGACTCATGAGATACAGTCACTCTCTAAGGAACTAGAGTACTTTAAGTGTGTGTTGCCGGACAAATTTGTTGCTGGGACCATCATTGCCAAGCTTCCACCTTCGTGGAACGATTTTGCTACTTCTCTGAAAAACAAGAGACGTGAGTTTTCTGTTTTGGATCTCGTTAGCGCTCTTGATTTTGAGGAGAAGGCGAGAGCAGAAGACACACGTGCTCGGGTCGCCGAGGGAGCTTATAGTGCCCACATGGTACACGAGAAGAACTTTCAGCCCAACCAGCCCCAAAACAACAAGAACAAATCTCAGGGGAAAGGCAAGTTTGATGCAAAGAACAAGCCCTCACATTCTACCAACTTCAAGAAGAATTCTCATAATGGGAAGGGATACAAACCTCAATTTTGGTAGCACCGCACAAAATTTATATGGCTGCATCTACCTGCTGTCAGCTAACCTCATGGTGCTCTAGGTATTCCTACATTCGTAACTAGGTACAATGACCACCGCTAGATGAAATTAGCTTATTCGTACGTTGACTTGCTGAATGCAGTGCGGAACGATCCTGTCATGTGTGGAGGAGCAAACAAGCAGTGCAGCCGAAGGTGGAAATCAACCAAGGACTTATGAAATTATATGTAATCTTCCTCAGGTAGGTCAGTATCCCCTTCGTCCAGATGATCGTGTTTTGTCATGCTGAGCTATTGATATGTGCTACTGTTTTGCAACACCGTTTAAGTATAGCTACTATTTTCCTATCTTTTCAGATTCAGGACAATGAATATGATATCAGGGGAACTGCACAATATGGACCCATGTTGAGTCATCTCTATTGCCTCATGTGTTTGCTGCAAATGTGTCAGCATCAATTACAAGATGAGGCGGCTAGCTAGCTGTGGAGTTGCCAACATGCTCAAAGTGCTCGCAACATTGATAAGAAACAAGCATGCCCAGGAAATTAATGCGTGCGCAGGGAGGCCCTTTTCTCAGAGAAGCATCGACCGATTTTCTTTATTTCCACACCTTCTCACAGCTTTGTATATCGGTTATAGTATGGTGAATCATTGAGATGCATAGACATGCTGAACTTTTGTTCTTCTGAATGTTAGTTTAATGTGAGTGTCTGCATCCAGTACCGCATCCTCTAATTTGGTGGATGCACACAGAGAAAATAAATCTCCTTAATTTGCTCCATAACCACCCTATTAAATAGGCCTAGTAACAAACCAGGCGCATGCAGTGGCCGGCGGGCACATGCATCCTAAATGCATGGCCAGTCATGCAGCAACGCAAAAGAAGAGAGCGGTTCTTGGGAAAAGCGAGTAGTTAGTGCAGCGGGCCTTATAAACACGAACAACTCGCTCTCCCGCTTCCGTCTCCCCACCCAATTCCCCCCGCTCCCCAATCTTCCTCACTTGTCTAGAAAACCCCGCTCACCTTCTTCCTCACTCGTACAGAAAACGCCTGCTCGTCTTCTTCCACTCCTACAGAAATCCCCAACCCTCCTTCTTCCCCACTCGCACTGCCACTAGGCTCGTCTCTGGCTACTCTGCTCAAACCCGTGAGCTCGGCGCGACGCCCACAAGGAAAATGGAGTCGGCTGGCCCCAGCGCCAAGAAGATGAGGCTCCCGCCAGCGGCGATGCCGGTTGTAGATCCCGCACCCGGTAGCGCGGGGAGAAGCGACAAGCCCCCCCCCCCAACCCGGATCTGAGGAACCGGTAGAATCTCCGGTGGACCGCATCAGCGATCTCCCGTGCGTCATCCTTGAGGAGATCATCTCGCTTCTCCCCACCAAGGATTGTTGCCGTACACAAGTCCTCTCAACTCTATGGCGCCCTCTATGGTGCACCGCCCCTCAATCTCGACTGTCGTCAGATATCTGTCCTTCCTGAATTTGATCTCATTAGAGCCATCGTCTCTTCTCACCAGCAGGGCCCCGTTCAATGCCTCTGCATCCCGACAAGCTACCTGATGTCCATACCCGGCAAGGTGGACACTTGGCAGACATCCCCTGAATTCGGAAAACTCCAGCAGTTTGGGTTCTACCATTAGCATGAAAGTTTCATACCACGAACATACCAAAAATTCGTTCCCACACCACCGTTGTCCATCTTGCGGTTTTCCTACTCTCTCCACACCGCCACCTTCGCCCGGTGCCATCTACCAGACGATCTGGTACAATTGCTTCGACTCCCATTGCTAAAAAAACTTTCGCTTGTGGTGGTTTATCTGTCGGAGGCCTCACTGCACAGCATCATCCACTCCAGTTGCCCTGCTCTGGAGTGCTTGCTGATTGTTTTGGGAATAGAAATCGGTATCAGTTGTCTCTAAATAAAGTCGCCTCACCTTAAAAGCATTGGAGTTTGTTTTAAAGGACAGCAACTCATCATCGAAGATGCCCCTTCACTTGAAAGGTTGCTCCTTCATAATTTTTATACACCTTCAGGAATAACTGTCGTCTCTGCGCCCAAACTGCAGACCTTGGGTGTAATTCGTGACCCGTTTAATAATCACAAGGAGTTGGTGTTTGGCTCCTCACTTTTTCAGGTACCGTATATTATCATCTACACATTTGTAATCATATGCTGTATTTTTCATTTGTGCGCATAAGTTTTATATCATCTTGGAGTACACTTTGGGTACTAATATTATGTTATATGCTCAATGAAGAGTTCGTCCATTGATAGCCTATCAATGCTGCTGGATTCTGTCAAGATCATATATATCAATATGTATAGTTTTCATCTGGACATAATTATTGGCTTGCTACGATGCTTTCGATCTCTGGAGAATTTATACATAGAGGTGATGATTTCATGCACATTGAAAGCCCGTATATATTGTACTAGAATTAACTATTCAGCCGTCGTTCTTTCAACATACTCTTTTTTCAGACCTTAACTGTTTTCAGTCTTCATGTCTACTTAGGGAGAACCACATGGATAAAAACATATAACCAATCATTGGCGTAATAAGCACAAGGATTTTCTAAGTTCTCATGACATTCGTTTGAGGACAATAACGATGGGACGATATGCATCCAACCAGGCAAACATAAGCTTTGTCACATTCTTCCTGTTGAACGCGAGGTTACTATTGTCCATGAGGCTTAATTTTTACAGCAAGAGATTTCTCACGGACGAACATGTTGAGCAGCAAAAAAAAGAATTTTCAGGTGGAAAAATGGGCTTCTAAACATGCTCGGCTTATATTTACAATAAGTTGTAGACATCCTGAAATAAAAAAAATTCACAGGATGTTGATTTTATGGATCAGACCGATCCATTTGTTTGTGACTGCAAAAAAGAGTGGTTGGATTAGATGTTACTATCATGTTCAATCTGGGTTTTGTCTAAAAATTGGATGAACAATTAATCCTTGGGCTTTTTGTACCATTTGTATGCTTGACTTGCATGTTGTTGCCCTCGTACTTTCCTCTACCTGCCACTACACTTCCGCATCTTCCATGGCTGCTGTTCGTTCCCGTCTGAGGCCTTGCCGTCGTTCTCCGCCTTAGTTAGCTCGCTGTGCCCGCCGTCGTCTGGTGTTGTCAACATGGTCAACAACCAAGAGGAATCAGGAGATGACTGTACGTGGAGAGGCTGACAGTAGGGAACCACCAGGGTCATTGCATTTCGCAAGCAGGTGCCTCATTATTACAAGCCAAAAAAAATACTTCCTCCTAATTGTTTGACAACTAGGTTCCACGCCATTGTCAATGTAGTCAATAAATGAGAAAATTACACAATGAGCGGATAACACCAGGGACCCAGCAGCTCGCCTAGTTGTTTTTCAGTTTCAGAGACGGAGCTCAACTGTGCGCTGTGCGGGGGCTATGGCCCGTCTAGCCCACGATTACTGTTGGATGTCCATCCAACGGCCGCCGTGCTTCTTCAATATCTGATCTTCCTGCTCCGGCCGCCCAAACCAGCGTCGGCGGGACTTCCTGCTCCCTCCTCCCATGGCTGGCTGTGCTGCCGCCAGGCCAGCCCTCTAACCACCCACACATCCTGTTATTTTCCGGCGATGTCAGCCTCACCCTGCAGCCAACCAGTCAGCGCTCATTCTCCCCTCAGCGTGGGCATCCACTGCGGTGGCTTCGCCGGCTCCGGGTGGTTCTCTTCCTGGGCCTCGCCCTCGTCCACCGCGTTTGTGCTCTCGGAGTGGCGAGGTCAACATGGTCAACAAACAACAGCCATCGGAAGAGGCTGACAGTAGGGGCCCACACAGGAAAATGCCTCCTTATTACGTGCAAAATAATGATTTCTCCACGTGATAGCTGGGACCCACCGGAAGGGTCTCTGTATTTCGCGAAAAAAACATTCCCCCCGCTGTCAGCTTGGACCCACCAGAAATGCCTCCTTATTACGCACAAAAAAAATGAATACACCCCCTGCTAGCTGGGACTCACCTTGGTGGGAGGCTGACTTGTGGGCCTACTAAGTTTACGGGGACGGAGGGCTTTGTCAACTTAGTCAATATGAGCGACTCTAGCTCTAGTGATCGTACGATGTCCATCCAACGGCCGTAATGCTTCTTCAACCTCTGGTCTTCGTGCTCCAGCTGCCCAAAGCAGCACCGGTCGTGCCGCGTGCTCCTGCCTCCCGTGGCCGGCTGTGATGCCGCGGAGGCCTCACCGCCCCCTACTACTCCCACCACGGGCCAGGCCATCCCTCTACCCACCGACACCCCCTGTTATTCTGAGGCGACGGCAGACTCACCCTCGTACTCCTCTTCGCGTGGGCATCCACTGCTGCGTCTTCCTCGGCTCCGCGTCGTCCCCTTCCTAGGCCTCGCCATCGTCCACCGCCGTGGTGATCTCGGTGTGGCATGGTGAATGGTGTCAATGACCGACTTCCATCGGAAGAGTACTGTGCGTGGAGAGGTTGACAGTTGGGTCCACGGTGGCCGCAAGGAAGTGCCTCCTTATTACGCACAAAATAATTATTCCTCCACCTGACAGCTTGGACCCACCGGACAGGCCACCGTATTTCGTGAAAAAAATGTTTCCCCCTGACTGCTGGGACCCACCAGCTACACCTTCGCACGCAAGGAAGTGCGTCCGGGCAAAAAAAACGATTTCCCCCCATGACTGTTGGGACCCACCAGCTACATCTTCACACGCAAGGAAGTGCGTCCGGGCAAAAAAAATGATTCACCCCCTGACTGCTAGGACCCACCAGCCACATCTTCGCAGGCAAGGAAGTGCCTGACAGTCGGGACCCACCTAGTCGAAGCGTATGTAGCGTTTTCATTCTGGTCGCGAACGTGTATGTACATACTGGTCGATGTAGAGGCACGCACGTGTCATAGTAGAGGCGTTCACGTGTCGTAGTAGAGGCGCGCATGTAGCATGTACACGTACGTACAACGGCGAGGGTGCAAGAAAGAAAATACGGCCACATACGTACATACGGGCAGGGTCTCGAACGCCTACTCGCGCACGTACATGGCTAGGTCGGAATGGAGAAATAGCATTGTCGTCGTGTTCATGGGGAGCCAACCGGCTGGGTCGGAACGGAATGCGTCGTCGTGTTCATCCGGAGGGCTTGGATGGAACAGGCGATGGACACGAGGCCTGGCGTACCGCACAACGGAGGAAATGGACCTCCTACATTCGGAACGGGGTCTTGTTGGTCGGGAGGGTTGTGGCGTACCGCAAAACGGAGGAAACGGACCTCCTACGGTCAAAATGAGGGTCCTGTTGATCGGGAGGGGTGTGGCATACCACAAAATGGACGAAACGGACTTGTGTTGGAGCGCTACGGTCGAAACGGGGGTCTTGTTCATCGATAGGGGTGTGGCGTACTGCAAAACGAGACTCCACGAGATACTGTTCATCTCCACCGTCGATCTCCTCCAGCCTCCACGGGCTACCGCCGACCTCCTCCAGCCTCCACGGGCTCCTGTTCATCCAGCCTCCACTGCGCGCTACTCCACCGGCTACTGTTCAACCACCCCTCCACCGTCTACTGTTCATCCAGCCCTCCACCGTCTACTGTTCATCCAGCCCTCCACACCACGGGGTCCTATTCAACCACCCCTCCATGGGCAGCTGTCCACCGTCTACTGTTCATCCAGCCCTCCACACCACGGGGTCCTGTTCATCCAGAGGCAACGCCA
>NC_041381.1:543311244-543326885 GCF_002162155.2 Triticum dicoccoides | reverse complement strand
TCGATCGGCTTCAGTTAGCAGCAGTAGCGAAGGAATTGCTCCATCAGGTTCAGTTAACAGCCATCGATCGATCACTCGGGTTCAGTAACGCGTAGCCTGCAGTGCAATCGCTCGGGTTCAGTTAGAGCCCAACGCCTCGCTCGGGTTCAGTTAGAGCCAATGCCTCGCACACAAGCTTGCATGTGTACGAGAGAAACGCGCATCGCTCGGCCCCCGCCTCCCACCATAACCGGCAACTCCCCGAAATTTTCCTCCCCCTCGCTTCTACCACGGTTTTTTCCGCCATGGAAGGCCCAAATAATGTCATGAGGCTGCGTCTCCAGCCCGCCCAGGACGAAAAGCCCATTTTCTGTCATGATTTTTTGTCATAGAAGTAGGAGCCCACCACATCTATGCTGATACCGGGTTTTGTCACAATTATCGTCATAGAAGTGTCATATGTATGACAGAAAAAAATTCGTTCGGCCCAAAATGTCATGGATGTGTCTTTCTTTGTAGTGGAGGTTCACACTTGAGGGGTTGCACGACAGAGTCATATCGGAAGTGGTTAAGGCAGAATCACCCTCTATGACCACGACCGAATAACTACACTACCGGGTTAACATCAGAAGTGCTGATGAGGTCTCACCCTCGGCACTCGATAGTAACCCAGTAGTGTCGAGCAACTAAGTGGAAGTGATGTGTGGTGCCGGGGCCTGGTCTTCGATCCCGTTGATCGGGTCTTCGATGATGAAGCAGGGGCAACAAGGCCAAGGTGGGGGGTCACTGATGGATCACTAACCGACCTGTACTAAGCAGTTTAGGATAAGCAGGTAAGGTAACAATAAATAGGTTACAAAAGCAGGCTATGCATCAGAATAGGAGCAAACAATAACAGTAGCAAAATATAATGCAAGCATGAGAGAATGGAATGGGCGATATCGGGATGATCAAAGGGGGGCTTGCCTGTAAGCTCTATGGCAAATGCAAGGTCGCTAGTGGTGTCGTCGGTGACGTAGTCGATCACAAGGGCAGCATCGGTCTCGGGGTCTACCAGAGAGAAGAGGGAGAAGAAACAGTAAATATAAAGCAAACATAGCATCACAAAGCATAACGTGGCAATATGCTATGTCGGGTGTGACCTAACCTATGGCTACACGATATAGGTGAAGGGGGAAATCAACCAGGAATGTTTTCTAGGTTCCGGATCTGTGTCAGACAGATGACCGGAGGGGGAATGTTCCATGTTCAGATAGTTCGAGGCATCTGACAGGTAAATGGACTGCGTATTCGGATTCGTCTCATCGTTCTGAGCAACTTTCATGTAGAAAACATTTTCATCCGAGTTATGGTTTAATTTCTATGAATTTCCAAAGTTTTAGCAATTTTCAAAAATTCCTGGAATTATTTTAATCTCAAAAATCTCCAGAAAATGTTGGGTGCACCAGGTGCACTGCACCCAGAGTGCACCAGAGGGGTTGACAGTAGGGCCAGTCAACTGCTGACATAGCAGTTGACTGGTCAATGGTTGACTAGTCAGCGGGTCTAGTGGGACCTGCATGTCATTGACTCAACGCTAGTTAACATTTTTCTTAAACAAAACTTAACTGATTAGTTAGTGGCCTCGGGCCCACTGTCATAGACTATTAGAGGGGGGGTTAGTGCCTAATTACGGGCCACGTCAGCGCCTAGTCGGCGACCAACACCGGCGCTAATCTAGCGCAGTGGAGGAGCACCGGTCGGTCGATTCTAGCAGCAGGTGGACGCATGGCGGGGTCTGTTGGGCAGCGGCCGTTGTGGCGCGCCCAACGGTGGGGAGAGCCGGTGCCGGGGTGGACTACAGGGGGGCGGCAGGCGGCTGCAGCGGAAGCACGAAGCAGCAAGAGGCGGCGGTGGCGGCGAGCGGGGACGGGGCCCAGGCGCAGCACGGGCGGCTGCCTTGCACGAGTGTGCACGCGCTGAAGAGGGGGGACATTTGAGCAGAGCGGCGGCGGCAACGCGGCAACATCAAGCAGAAGCAACGGCATCGTACTGCGTCTACGACACGAAAAGAAGGTGGAAGTAGAGGGAGGACGCAGGGTGCTCACCACGTAGGCACAAGGAGGCCCCATGATTGATTAGGAGCAGTAGAGGGCGGGCGGTTCGACGGCGGATGACGGTGATGCAGGCGGTCTACGTTGGGGAAGAAGTGGTCGATGGCGACGGTGGAGCGGCCCCGAGCTCGAGGTACCGGTTGTAGGCATAGTGGAGGTCGAAGGCGTAGTAGTAGTAGTCGTCGAAGGTGGCGTCTGGATCCTGGGCTCTCTTCGTCCCTCGCCCTTGGTACCAACATTGTTTCCAACATAACTAAGAGGTTATTATCTGACATGCCTTGCTATCATGGCTGAGCAAGATGTCAATGCCTTCCTGCTTATTACCCACATGGTGGGCCATAACCCATAGTTCCATAGGATCGAAACCTGACTCTCATGTATACCCCTTTTCTAAAAGTTTTTCCCCATGTTGGTTTCGTATGTAATTCACGAGCCACCATTCGAGAGATCACCAATTCTGGTATTAGACAAAATACTTATTCCAGTCGCTCTGAACCCCCTTTCACCCTCTGTTTCAGGCAACGAATGATTGCCTACCCGCTTGAAGATTCTTATTGCACCTTCTTACCTTGCTCTCGATGACTTTCTTGAATTTCAACTCGTGAGATGCCTCTATGCCATGTTCACTGAGATAGCCCCCACGTATCTATCTTGTGTTGAGCTCCATCCTTCCCGAGTCATTCCCCATTACTCCACCACTTAAATCTCGGGACGAGATTTCTTGTAGTGGAGGAGATTTATAACACCCCCACTGTCATGCTACAGTAACCCTCTCTGATTAAACTAATCATTTCTCCAAACAGTTCTTAATCACCTTTGTCCATTATCCCATTTGAAATTCCAGTCAATTCAAATTCAAGTGAAGTTTGAAGTTGCTCGAAAGTTGCTGGAAAAATGTTCATCATTTGTCAAAAATTCCATAACAATTATTTGTTAAGGAACACAACATCACTTTTGTGGAAAGATGAGCATTAGCAATTATAACAGCACCAATTCAGCATTTTGAAATGATGAAAATACCAAATGAATTCTTCTGGTCTCCAAAATATTGCAGCACTGTCTATGATCACCAGGGAATAAAAGGGGCAATTGCCATATTTTTTCCTAAGTAAATAGCATGCCCAATATTTTCTTACCCATCTCTGTTTACTTAATAAAAACAAAGAGTAAAGAAAGAAAAAAAGGGGAAATGAGAGGGAGCCCCCTGTCCCCTACTGGGCCTTAACTCACCCGAGCGGCCCAACAAGGCCAGCTCGTTCCCATGGTCGCCTTCCCTGTTCGTGCGACCGTGGGCGTGGTCGCCGCCTGACCGGCTCGTCGCCTCCTCCCCCCCCCCCACACGCCGCGGCTGCGACTTGATAAGGACGAGCCTTCCCCCTTCCCCCTTGGTCCTCCCCCGTGCCTCGCTCTCTCCTCTGTCGCCCCACTCCCTTCTGGGCTCTCCCCAGATCCCCTTCTCCGCCTCCCCCGAACGCCCACCGTCGCCATAGATGCACCTGACCGCGCGTCCTCCGTCGACCCCATTGCCTAGGACCGCGCTGGGAGCTACGCCTTCGACCTCCACTACGCCTACAACCGCTACCTCGAGCTCGGGGCCGCTCCACCGTCGCCATCGACCACTTCTTCCCCGACACAGACCGCCTGCATCACCATCATCCGTCGTCGAACTGCCTTCCCACTACTACTCCTAATCAATCACGGGGCCTCCTTGTGCCTACGCAGTGGCACCCTGCATCCTCCCTCTGCTTCCCCCTTCTTTTCGTTTCGTAGACGCAGTACGCTGCCGTTGCTTCTGCTTGATGCTACCGTGTTGCTGCCGCCGCTCTGCTCCCATGTCCCCCCTCTTCAGCGCATGCACACCCGCGCAAGGCAGCTTCCCGCGCCGCGCCTGGGCCCCATCCTCGCTCGCCGCCACCGCCGCCTCTTGCTGCTTCATGCTGCAGCTGTAGTCGCCTGCCGCCCCCTTGTAGTCCACCCCGGCACCGGCCCTCCCCACCATTTTCCTGCTCATTGAATGAGGCAGACCAGTAGGCAAAGTTCTCGTCCATCGGTGGTTATCGGAATGTCATCAACAATAGTAACAGGGTCTCACTGACAAGGTTGTACATCGGGGTGTTTTATAAGCAGGGAATTATTTCTGCTTGTATCATATAGATCACAAGAAGGTTAAACAACCCAATGGAAAGGAAAATGAAATTATCGGATTAATCAGACCAACGGAAAGGAAAATGTGTTTACACACAAGAATTGGGAGTATCCGTCCCAAGGAAAAAGCGGAGCATGATATACATGATAGGCCAGCAAGATCAAAAGTATTTAGATAAAGGGGCGAGGGAAGAATCATTATATTACCCATACAACAGTGTTCGGATAATAGATCAAGAAACATTTAGTGTTGCACTTCCAATGTTCTTGTTGATGTACGAAGTACCATAGTCATGCTTCGAGGTAGCAATAACATGGTGTTTTGGGTAAGAGTTGGATTTGAAGATCACAAAAGATACAAAGGAACACTTTCAAGATTACCTCAGAACGTAAGGAATAACCAAACATGACCAGGTCTATCTTGGCAGGAAGTCAAGGATGTCATCAATGATATCACAAACAATCGAGGGGCAGAGATGGTATTTTCTAGCCATGAATTCAATTGACATCTCTGAAGAAGCCAAAGTGTTGACGGTGATCATGACAAATTATGTTGAGAGACTCTATGAAGATGCCATCGAGCAGCGATGACATCAAGCAAAAGGAAGGATGAAGTGAAAGGCTATGAGAACCACAGATTCGACATAAGCTTGAAATCAAGCTTGTTGTTTGAGGTGAAATGATAAGATGAGGAAGATCGACGTAGGCTTAACTCGTCGTCGGAATTTGCTCTAGGCATAAGGCTGAGATAGCACAGTTAATAATTGACACGATAAAAATATAGCCGATCAGGCTAGGAGTGATGTGATGGAGTATCACTCCAATTAAGAATTTACAAGAGGTAGTGCAATGACACGATATCCTCGAGATAAAATGAGGAAATTCTTGAAGGTAGATCAAATTAGAGGTTGGACAGGTGAAATGACTTGCAGGAGACAAGTATTTTAACTTGTCCGGGAAATGGAATTAAGGACAAACTATGGTCGGAACCACGATTATGAATGATCAAACCACCGATACAAGATGAACTTATAACAAGGGGTAATTATTTCTACGAGCAGCTTCCATGATAAGTTCTACATCGGGTCCATGGGCATGAACACAAAGGTTCAAGGTCGACTCCCACTTCTACAATGCATAACCTTTCATTCACTACTCGTTCTCGAAGAATTTGTAGTGCGGAAGATGTATCTGGTGAAGCACCAGAAGAGTATGACTCACATCTCTTTCGAGTTCACACGGATCAGGGAAGGCATAGGTTCAACCCATAGGGGTATCTTAGGAACATATACGACTGACTTCTAGAGCATATAACATCAGCTCAATAGCAGAGCATGGTTGACAATAAGCAGATGATACAATTTACCGAAGGCAATATGTATCAGGGGAAGAGCACACAAGATTTTGAATACGAAGGACTTTGCCAGATAATAATCCTACAAAGGATTCAGCAGTCCTTAATGGATCTGATGTGAGTATCAGTACTCAATCAGAAGAGGGAAGAATTCAAAGGCATCTGATTATAGAAACAGTTGAATATTTCGATGTTCAAGTTGAAGGGAACTAGGTGGACAATCAATTACAACATGATTGGCCGAGATCCAACTCATGTACAGAATGACGTATGAGCATGAAGGTCAAGTTTCAGGGTTCGAATGATGATTGCAAGCAATCACAAGATAATGGATCAATAGGCTTAGGATGACAATGACAAAGGATGTTAATGAATATTGCTGGACATATGGATTTAACCATAATTCAGACAGACAAGACTTTTGGGAGCACTGGGCTACAGAGGATCTTTGGAAGGTCGAATTGCATTCGAAGAATTTTGTGAGACATATGATCAACTGGGGATGAACAAATCCCTGGGAAGTGTGATGAATTATTCGTAGGGTTATTCAGGCGGAAAAGAGCTACAAGGCAGTCGGAAAAAGGATTCTCAAAAGTTAAAGAATACTTTCGCGTATCATGTACTAACAATAACAACTAGGGATGGAAGTATGAATGGCGAGGTACGCAGTTATCCATAAGGATTCAACGGTGTTAAGGGATTGCAAAAGAAATCAACACAAGTTCTCGGGAATAGATCGGAGACTATATTTGAAGTCTTGTGGTGAAGCAGGCAACCATCCTGAATGAAGGGGATCTTCTAGGAAAGTCATTACGAGATCCTAATGTTAGAGTTAGCAAAATCGTTTAACCCGAATGGAAGAGAGATCAGAGTCCCAGAGTATAGACAAGGAATAAAAGATCCTAATACCACCCAATTGGCGACGTGGGCCCGTAAGCCACATAGCCAAGTTAGTAAAACAGTTTTCGGTTTCTAGACTCAACTTCGGCCAAGGAGTTGGAAAGGGGGATCCTACAGGCAGTCGCCTCTGATACCAACTTGTGACGCCCTTGATTCAATCATACACTAATCATGCATGCAAATGTGTACAATCAAGATCATGGACTCACGGGAAGATATAACAACACAACTCTAGACACAAATTAAAATAAAACAAGCTTTATATTACAAGCCAGGGGCCTCGAGGGCTCGAATACATAAGCTCGAAAACACAAGAGTCAGCGGAAGCAACAATATCTGAGTACAAACATAAGTTAGACAAGTTTTTCCTTAAGAAGGCTACCGCAAAAGAAACATTGATCAAAAAGGCAAGGCCTCCTGCATGGGAGCCTCCTAACTCCTCCTGGTCGTCGGCGGCCTCCACGTAGTAGTAAGCACCCTCATGGTAGTAGTAGTCATCATCGAATGTGGCGTCTGGATCCTGGGCTCCACCATCTGGTTGCAGCTTCCGGGAAGAATGGAAAGAGGTGGAAAAAGGGGAGCAAAGCAACCGTGAGTACTCATCCAAAGTACTCGCAAGCAAGGATCTACACTACATATGCATCGATATCAATGACATGGGCTGTATATGTGGACTGAACTGCAGAATGCCAGAAGAGAAGGGGAAAACATAGCCTATCGAAGACTAGCATCTTCAAGAAGCTCCAAGCATCTTGCAGCATCAGAAGAGATAAGAGTATCATAAAGTAAAGTAGTAGTAGTGTTATCAACCTCGGCCAGAGATCCTTTCTCGACTCCCTGCGAGAAAGCAATCCCAGAGCCATACTATCCAGTTACCACCTCAAGTATCCAGTTCTAGTTGTATCGATCGGGATACAACTCCGAATGTCTGTTACCATAGGACATGCTATCGATAAATGTTTTCTTCCCTGCAGGGGTGCACCAACTTACCCACCACGCTTGATTAACTCCATCCGAACACACTTTCCTGGGTCATGTCCGGCCTCGGCAAAACAATACACCGCAACCCGACCTAGGCTTAATAGAGAGGTCAGCATGCCGGACTAAACCTATGCCCCCAGGGGTCATGGACCATCTCCTCGGGAACTCCTGCACATTGCGAACGCGGCTGGTGACCAGACCTAGCTACCTCCTTAAAAAAGGTAGGTGCTTACCAATCCAACCCGGCACGCGCCGCTCAGTCGCTAACGTCTATTAAGCTTCGGCTGATGCATACGACATAGAACGCCCATACTATGCCCATGTGATGGTTAGTGCTATCAGGCAAGAGGCCCCTCAGATCAAATATCCAAATCATAGTGGATTAGGAACGCACGGTAACAAGCAGAGACTCACGAAAGATGTGATCCCGTTGCCCCGTCTCGAGGACTTGCGGCAAGGGCTAGGAATGCCTGGCCATGCCTCGTATTATCTCGCGGGCACCCTCCAGGTCAACCCGTCTCCACATCACTCGCGGGTACCCCTCAGGGTCGACCCACCTTTCCAAGTAACACTTGTAAAGTCCAAGTATCTGTGTGTGCAAACATCAAGGGGAAAACCTGAGGAATCACCCCCGGTGGATTCCACTCGATGTAATCATCAAGGTGAACGTAATGGGATCCACCCTCGAGGTTCACACTTGAGGGGTTGCACGACAGAGTCATATCTGAAGTGGTTAAGGTGGAATCACCCTCGATGACCACAACCGAATAACTACACTAACGGGTTAACATCAGAAGTGCGGATGAGGTCTCACCCTCGGCAGTTGATAGTAACCCAGTAGTGTCGAGCAACTAAGGGGAAGTGATGTGCGGTGCCGGGGCCTGGTATTCGATCCCGTTGATCGGATCTTCGATCATGAAGCAGGGGAAACAAGGACAAGGTGGGGGTCACTGATGGATCACTAACCAACCTATACTAAGAAGTTTAGGATAAGCAGGTAAGGTAACAATAAGCAGGTTACAAAAGCAGGCTATGCATCAGAATAGGAGCAAACAATAATAGTAGCAAAATCTAATGCAAGCACGAGAGAATTGAATGGGCGATATCGGGATGATAAAAGGGGGGGCTTGCCTGGAAGCTCTGCGGCAAAGGCAGGGTCGTCAGTGGTGTCGTCCGTCACGTAGTCGATAACAGGGGCAGCATCAGTCTCAGGGTCTACCGGCGAGAAGAGGGAGATAAAACAGTAAATATAAAGCAAACATAACATCACAAAGCATAACATGGCAATATTCTCTGCCGGGTGTGACCTAATGTATGGCTACACGATATAGGTGAAGGGGGAAATCAACCAGGAATGTTTTCCTAGTTCCGGACCTGTGTCAGACAGATGACCAGAGGGGGAATGTTCCATGTTCAAATAGTTAAGAGGCATCTGACAAGTAAACAGACAGCATATTCGGATTCATCCCGTTGTTCTAAGCAACTTTCATGTAGAAAACATTTTCATCCGAGTTACGGTTTAAGTTCAATGAATTTCCATAGTTTTAGCAATCTTCAGAAATTCCTAGAATTACTTTAATCTCGAAAATCTCCAGAAAACGTTGGGTGCACCAGGAGCACTGCACCCAGAGTGCACCAGAGGGGCTGACAGTGGGGCCAGTCAACTATAGACATAGCAGTTGATTGGTCAATGGTTGACTAGTCAGTGGGTCTAGTGGGACCCGCATGTCATTGACTCAACGCTAGTTAACATTTTTCTTAAACAAAACTTAACTGATTAGTTAGTGGCCTCGGGCCCACTGTCATGGACTAATAGGGGGGTTAGTGCCTAATTACGAGCCACGTCAGCGCCTAGTCGGCGACTAATGCCGGCGCTAATCCAGCGCAGCGGAGGAGCTCCGGCCGGTCGATTTCGGCAGCAGGTGGACGCGCGACAGGGTCCGTTGGGCAGCGGCCGTTGCGGTGCGCCCAACGGTGGGGACGGCCGGCGCCGGGGTGGACTACAGGGGGGCGGCGGGCGGCTGCAGCCGCAACACAAAGCAGCGAGAGGCGGCGGTGGCAGCGAGCGGGGACGGGGCCCAGGCGCGGCGCGGGCGGCTGCCTCGCGCGGGTGTGCACGCGCTGAAGGGGTGGACATGGGAGTAGAGCAGCGACGGCAACGCGGCAACATCTAGCAGAAGCAACGGTGGCGTATTGCGTCTACGGCACGGAAAAAAGGGGGAAGCAGAGGTAGGACGCGGGGTGCTCACCGCGTAGGCACAATGAGGCCCCGTGATTGATTAGGAGCAGCAAAGGGCGGGCAGTTCGACGGCGGATGATGGTGATGCACGCGGTCTGCGTCGGGGAAGAAGTGGTTGATGGATATGGTGGAGCGGCCCCGAACTCGAGGTAGCGGTCGTAGGCATAGTGGAGGTCGAAGGCGTAGCTCCCAGCGCGGTCCTAGGCGATGGGGTCGACGGAGGGCGCGCGGTCAGGTGCGTCTATGGCGACGGTGGGCATTTGGGGGAGGCGGAGAAGGGGATCTGGGGAGAGCCCAGAAGGGAGTGGGGCCACAGAGGAGGGAGTGAGGCGCGGGGGAGGACCGCGGGGGCAGGGGAGGCTCATCCTTATCCATTCGCAGCCGTGGCGTGGGGGGGGAGGCGACGAGCCGGTCAGGCGGTGACCACGCCCGCGGTTGCATGAACAGGAAAGACGACCGGGGAAACGAGCTGGCCTTGCTGGGCCGCTCAGGTGAGTTAAGGCCCAGTAGGGGACAGGGGGCTCCCTCTCATTTCCCCTTTTTTCTCTTTCTTTGCTTTCTGTTTTTTTATTAAATAAACAGAGATGGGTAAGAAAATATTGGGCATGCTATTTACTTAGGAAAAAATATGGCAAGTGCCCCTTTTATTCCCTGGTGATCTTAGACACTGCCGCAATATTTTGGAGACCAGAAGAATTCATTTGGTATTTTTCATAAATAGGATAGCATTGAAAAATGCTGAATTGGTGCTGTTATAATTGCTAATGCTCATCTTTGCACAAAAGTGATGTTGATTTCCTTAACAAATAATTGTTATGGAATTTTTGACAAATGATGAACATTTTTCCAGCAACTTCCGAGCAACTTCAAACTTCACTTGAATTTGAATTGAATGTAATTTCAAATGGGATACTAGACAAAGGTGATTAAGCACTGTTTGGAAAAATGATTAGTTTATTCATAGAGGGTTACTGTAGCATGACACTGGGGGTGTTACACGTCGGCTTAGCCTTTTAGCCTATATTTTACTATAATTGTATGCATAAGTTGGTCGTGTGTGTTTTCTGCTTTGTTGCATGTGGCATTTTAAATTATCCTGAATATGTAAGACATTTATTAACCATTTCCATTGTAAATAAATTTGCCTCAACAGCGAGCAGAGAGCGCGCAGGGACGCCAGAGCGGAGCGCGGTGCGGCCGCCTCAAACACGAGCAAAATGCATGGACGGATTCGAGCAGAGCGTGCCGCGGCCGCCTCAACGGTGAGCAACCACGTGGTCAACCTTCTGGCACCCCGTGGGAGATGCGACGGCGCATCCATAGGACACGATGGTGATATCATGACCATGTGTGATAGTGGGTAGACACATACACGTACATCCGAGAACAAGGGCCCACGTTTCGGGCTGCCGATGCATGGCATACGGTTGATCCAAAAGAACTATTTGCGATGAGGCAGAACAACATAATCGGGCTTTGTAGGCACAGAACCATCAATAAATTTTGACTTTGTTTCTCGTCACATTGCAGATTACAGCGCAATAAGTAATTGCAAATCTGTTCACACAGATCAAACTAATATGTGTTCACACCGATCAAACTAATATGTGTTCACACTTATCACCGGGCTATAAAAACTACCAACTCGAAAATTATTTCACAGTTCCTCTCCTCATCACCCACAAAACTAGTCTTTCCTATCAAGTCGTTCCGCCATGATTGGTAGGAGGAGTTTCGGGGGGACATATAACCAGGCAGCAAAGACCAAGGCCGCGGAAGCACTAGAGAGGTCCCGCTGCGAAGCGGCAGCCGCAGCAGAGATGTCCCGGCGCACCGCGGAGTCGTCGAATGAGCTCTCATGGGCACGCGAGAGCCCTCACAAGGGCACTCGCTGCATCGGCGATAGCGATGAGCTGGCATTGCTGAAGTCCTTGGCCGGCAACGACGACATTCTCGCTGGCCTCATTAAGCAGCAGGGGCTGATCGACGGCTTGATGAAGCTACTCGAGATCAGTGATACCTCAGTTTACAAGGCGACCGGCCTCGTTGAGCAACTCATGGGTGACAATGCGAAGCTCCTCATGGCACTCGCCGAGAAGGAGGAGGAGGACGCTTGCTGGAAGATGTTGCATGGGCAGAGTAGTGCCTTCGGGATGACACTGACAGCGGTCGTCGGGGAACTAACGGGTCACTTGAGGAAGCTTCGGATCGAGCGCGAGCATGAGGTGGAGGAATCTGTGGCTGCTTTCAAGCAAAGTCGTGAGGAGTTGAAGAAGGAGCTGGAGGATGTCGTCGCACGGCGATCCATCGAAGAGTAGATACAGTAGCAACCCAGATTGTTTTCTGCGATTTCCTTCTTCTCTTGCCCTTGTGTCTTCCGGGCTTTGCCGCATGTTGCATTTTAAATTATTCGGAATATCTAAGACAATTATTATCTGCGCCATTGTAAATTTGTTGTCATACTATTTGTTGCCATTTTATTTGTCCTTGTATTATCTCTTGCCCTATGTGGCAATTTAAAATAGGCCGGTATATGAGTTGAAAACACAAACAAAGCAAATGCTGCCATGGGATCAAGAGTAAACAACCTTCATCTAGGTGCTTTAATTAACCCATTCATGGAGAAGTTGTGAGCGAGGTAGGCGGCGGCTGGTGCGTGGAGGTCAAAGAGCTCACTTCCCGGTGAGCATGGGCGGCCTTGCTGCTCGCACGTGTCCCATCGAGCCCGTGAGGTGGATAGGATGCATGCGTCCCGTCGATCCTGCCTGGCGGACTGCTTGCACGCGTCCCGTCGAGCTTGCACGGTGGACTTCTCGTGTAACAGCCTGATTTTTAGCCCTTTCTTTTTATTTTGATTTTCTGCGGATTTTGAGTGAGTTTTCTTTTTCCGTGGCTATGTGGTCTGGAACATGAAGGAGATGACCTCTTCTTTCTTTCCAGAGTGGCTTGTCATACCCAAATCCTTCCCTAGACCATTCCATTTCCACCTTGGACCAAATCACAATATTCTTTTTATTGGGAATATTCCTTTTCTATTAAAGGAACTAGATAATATCCCCACGCGTTGCTGCGGGAATTTTTGGTGTTTCTTAGTAGCATTCAGATAGCAAAGATGATAACAATTTGAATCAATAATATGGTACATTTAATATAGAAGTGTTAATAATAAACAAAACAATATATTTCTTATGTAGGTGATTCAAATTAAGTAGGATCTATTTGATTTTGTTTGTGGGTGTCTTTTTGGTTAGTGCGACCTTGTGACATATAAAGTCCCAATTTCTTTCATAGTGAACAATGCATACACGATGAGTTGAGGCACTGACTCGCATTTGGAAGTAAAAACACCGGTTCTAATTTTTCTAACAGAAAAATCATTGGTTCTTTTGTGTTCTTCATTATTGCAATTGCATCTATGTTTATTTTCAACTTCTATTTCTTTTGAGATCTAGAGGAGAAAAGTCTACTCACACTGGACCAGTACATTCATTTAGCATCAGTGGTCGAAGACTCTCTGGGAGGTCAACAATCTATGTATTTCTTCTGAGATTCTCTAATTGAAACGGTGGATGAACATGACATATCGTTCTTTGAAGAAATTGTGGAATTCAACAAAAGACAGGCGTAGGTTTTCAATCAGGATTGATGCACGTAAAAAGTGAAACAAAAATCTATAACAAACAAATTACGTTATAAAGATGTCTGTTTTTAGATGAGAAAGGGAGCAATGCGTCTTTTGATCTTTGTTGCCAATACCTGATACAAAACACTATTAAGAATTACAATAAATACATCCTTACCACCTGAAGATTTATTGCTAAGATCTTCACATCATTAAACATCAGCCAATGCAAAATCTAACTAAAAACAATAAGTAAAGAGCTTGTTCTCCCAGGAATGTGAATAGATATGGTCATATTTGCCAGTACAGGTCCCTCGATGCAATTCCGAATAAGCAGTCCAGATCATGCAATTGCTAGATAGAGAAAGAAGAATATATATGGAACTAAAGGAAGTAGGAGGATAAAACATGAGATATTAAATACTACAATAGGAACCAAGTGTTGTGGTTATATGTGGGCTTCTCACCGGTCAGAACCTATTTCCATGACGGCAGCATCCATCATAATTTCCACATGCCTACAAGAATGAACGAATAACTCAATTAGTCAATCATGATGTATCTCAAGCAAACAGCCAGGCACGTAAAAAGCTTTCTGTGCTAGTAAAGCAGGACTGCCATAACGAAGCAATATGCAAGAAGTACATATGGACCACATGATCTCATATACCTAAGATGACATGACATGTGTCGGATTATAGGATCTGCAAACCCTTGAGAGGTTCAAACTCTAGGGTGCGTGCAAAGATCTCAACCTACCCAGCTTGCCTACTTGCGACCCTCCTAAGCCTAGCACGTCAAGCTCAAAGGGACAAAGGGATACATCAGCTTATCCTAGTACGGGCCACCCTTGTGGTGTAATACCATACTCCAGCGTTTTGGTGGATTGCCTCGAAGGGCTGAGGATGAACTAGTATAGTGGATGAACAAGCCTCAGGAGGTGAGGTGTTCTTGAGATGGTGTGGTGTATGGTAGTCCAACTTGTTCTGGTTCTCCCCCTTTCTATGGTGGTGGCTAGTCCTATTTATAGTGGCCTTGGTCCTCTTCCCAAATGTTGGCGGGAAGGGATTCCACAACGACCGGATTTGAAAGGGGACAAGTAGTACAGTCTATCCTGACAAAAGTAGTCTTCGCCTGCGAAAAGCCTCTGGTCGTGACGCTGTGGTGGGCTTGTCGATGACCTCCGTCCTGCCATCCTGGTGGTCCTATTCTCGTTGCACTGAAATGGAAACCTTTGGCTGATTCCTCGGGACTCCGCGCCTGTGGCTTGCCTCCTTTGCACCGAAGAGGAAACCTGCGCTCTGCGCCCGCCTGACACCCGCCCGGCCTTGGTCGTCATGGCTCGCGTCAGGTGAGCCTCGTGAGGTAACCTGCATAGAACTCTCCGCGCCTCAGGAGCCAACTTGAGGAGGCCGATGCCCTCGGCGTTTTTGGCGTCGTCCGCCTCGCGAGGCTTGGCCCCTGGCGAGGATCTTGTGTTCTTGATGTTGAAGCTAGGCCGTACCAGGCCGTCGATGGAGCCACGTGGTGGGCCGCAGGTAGGCAGGGCTGGATACCCTCGCATGTCTTCAGCCACCTTCTCAATCACGATCCCCACTTTGACTTTGATGATGTCTTAGTCCCCTTGCCCCCAGTTGTCCAGGACAACTTGGCCGGGTGGGTGGACGACCATGTGGACGCCTTGGTAGCAGAATTCACCCCAGAGGAGAACACGGTCATGATCGCGGCTGAAGAAGTTGGCGCGGATGGTGATGACGAGGAGGACGAAAACCTTGATGCAAGCGGCACAGACGGAGGTGATGAAGAGGGAGCGTCCAGCTAGGCCCATGTTTCTTTTGCCTTGACTTGTATGAAAATTTGAACGCATCCTTGTGAGAGCATTTTGGAAAGGGGGTGCCCCTTATGATGTGTAAGACCGTTAACTTTTTTGAAGTGGCACCCGGAGTGGGGCCCCGCAGGGCTACGGTCGAGGAGCAAGCTGGTTGTTTATGAATTATCTTGGGTTTCGTGGGTCTTGAGTGAGGCCTAATGTCGCGGCTGCGCTCCTTCTCCTAAGGCAAGCTTGTTGCGGGCTCGCGAGGTTCTGTGCCTCTCGAGGGGCCTACCGGCCTACCGTAGAGTGCCTCGTGAAAACCAATCACTAGACTGTGACGAGGTGGGCGCGCGAGGCGGCCACACACTCGAGCCCCCTGGGGAACGATCGACAGCAACGCGTACACCGTACCCAGCCCCCGCTCATGAGGCGCTTGAGGGCAGAGTAGCAGTCACGAGCTCCAGAAAGAACGCAAGAACTGAAGGCAAGAGAGCGGCATCAACGAGAAACCCCCC
>NC_041381.1:543284480-543311006 GCF_002162155.2 Triticum dicoccoides | reverse complement strand
ATGAAAAACAAACTGATTCAAAAAGTCGGCAAGCAAGTACAAAAGGAGGCAAAAAGCAGACGACCGCATCCGGCGCCTAGCTAGTATTCAATCTTCAGTCTTCAGTCTTCTCACCAGCATGGAGCTAAGTGCTTCCACTGCCTGGGCATAGTCATTGGGGACAGTGTCGATGGCCAGCGCAGAGCATGGTGCTTCCACTAGGACGTGGGCAGGAGCCCCCATGAGGCCTCAGGGCCGCACTCAGGAGACTCCGGGGCATGTACAGCCCCACTCATTATTACGTGAGAGTGTCACGAGCAGAGACCTTCACAGGCCAGAGCCTTGCTTCATGTCGCCCGACGAGGACCCCGCCGAGTGCCACCCCTGACCACCATTAGGGAGACCGAAAACCAGGACAAGAACAAGGGGCCAGGGGGACGCTGGCGTCGTCCTCGGCGACCGTAGCACCCCCCCACACACACCAGGGAGAAGGGCTCAATGGCACCTTCCCCGGTGGGGAACCTACCTCCAGGTAGGGCCCTGCTCCATGCGGCGCGAGGAAGGCCCTGCCGCCGGGCTTCCCCCGTGTTGCTCCCAATGTCCTTCGTGCTCCTGCGGGGGATCCGTCGTCCTGACAGTCTTGGTGCCAGCCACACCCTGGTTCACCTGTGATCCATGGTCAGCGTAAGCATGCTCCTGGGGTGTTAGCTGTACCCAAAGGCTGTCGCCGTTGGAAATATTGGCGGGGCTTGGTGGCAGCTCGAAGGAGAGCTCGGCCTCGTGTATATCCAGCGGCCAGCATGGCGTGGGGGATCGGCTAGGGCCCTCTCCCCGCACGTGCTTTGGATCCATCGCGACGGGGACGTAGGCTTCCGGGCTATTCGCACCAGAAGTGCCGCCCGGCTGCCTCATGTTCCCGCCTTCTTCAGTCGGCCTCTAGTCCTGTTGGCCAGGGGCCAGCACTCTAGCGCGGCCCCTGGTAATGTCGCCTGGAGCAGCCCCGCGCCGAAGGGGCACGCTCGAGGTGGCGCGCTGTAGGATCGAAAGTATGTCTAGAGGGGGGTGATTAGCCTACTTGACCAAATAAAAACATATCCTTTTCCTAATTTTAGTTCTTGGTAGATTTTAGCAACTTTGGACAAGTCAAGCAATCTCAACACAATTCAAGCAAGCATGCAAACAGTATATGAGCAGCGGAAAGTAAAGCATGCAACTTGCAAGAATGTAAAGGGAAGGGTTTGGAGAGTGCAAACGCAATAGGAGACACGGATGTTTTTGTCGTGGTTCCGATAGGTGGTGCTATCGTACATCCACGTTGATGGAGACTTCAACCCACGAAGGGTAATGGTTGCGCGAGTCCACGAAGGGCTCCACCCACGAAGGGTCCATGAAGAAGCAACCTTGTCTATCGCACCATGGCCATCGCCCACGAAGGACTTGCCTCACTAGCGGTAGATCTTCACGAAGTAGGCGATCTCCTTGCCCTTACAAACTCCTTGGTTCAACTCCACAATGTTGTCGGAGGCTCCCAAGTGACACCTAGCCAATCTAGGAGACACCACTCTCCAAGAAGTAACAAATGGTGTGTTGATGATGAACTCCTTGCTCTTGTGCTTCAAATTATAGTCTCCCCAACACTCAACTCTCTCTCACAGGATTTGGATTTGGTGGAAAGAAGATTTGAGTGGAAAGCAACTTGGGGAAGGCTAGAGATCAAGATTCATATGGTAGGAATGTAATATCTTGGTCTCAACACATGAGTAGGTGGTTCTCTCTCAGAAAATGTAGGTTGGAAGTGTAGGTTCGTTCTGATGGCTCTCTCCATGAATGAAGAGGAGGTGGAGGGGTATATATAGCCTCCACACAAAATCTAACCGTTACACACAACTTGCCAATCTCGGTGGGACCGAATTGATAAACTCGGTCGGACCGATTCAGCAAATCTAGTGACCGTTAAGATTTTCGGTGGGACCGACATGCAACTCGGTAGGACCGATATGGTTAGGTTTAGGGCATAACGTAATCTCGGTGAGTCCTATTACACAAACTCGGTGAGACCGATTTTGGTAATAAGCTAATCAGAGAGTTGGTCAGGTAAACTCGGTGGGACTGATTCACTCATTTCGGTGCGACCAAAATTTTATGAAAGGGAAACAGAGAGTTTACATTGCAATATCGGTGGGACCGATCGCTCATCTCGGTGGGACCGAAACGTTACGAATGGAAACAGAGAGATTACAATCCCATCTCAGTGAGACCGAGATCCCTATCAGTGAGACCGATTTGCCTAGGGTTTGTGGCAGTGGCTATGACATCTGAACTCGGTGGCGCCGGATAGGAAGAATCGGTGGGGCCGAGTTTGACTTTTGGTTTAGGTCATATGTGGATGTGAGAAAGTAATTGAGGGTTTTGGAGCATATCACTAAGCATTTTGAGCAAGAGACTCATTAAGCAACACCTCATCCCTCCTTGATAGTATTGGCTTTTCCTATAGACTCAATGTGATCTTGGATCACTAAAATAGAAAATGTAGAGTCTTGAGCTTTGAGCTTGAGCCAATCCTTTTGTCATTAACATTTTGAGGGGTCCACTTTTCTCATCCATGTCATGCCAATCATTGAGCTTTCCTGAAATATTTATCTTGAAATAGCATTAGCTCAATGAGCTATATGTTGTTAGGAATTACCAAAACCACCTAGGGATAGTTGCACTTTCAATCTCCCCCTTTTTGGTAATTGATGAAAAGAAAGCTTCGACACATGATAATAAGAGTGAAAAACATTGTCGCTTTGAGAAGTATGTGAAAAGCAAGAGCTCCCCCTAAATTTGTGCATAGTTTAAGATTTGCTTTGGATTGCAAATGACAAAGAGTTAGGATCATGGGTTACTCTTCCCTGTCACATACATCTTGGTGGAGCGCTCAAAATGATAATAATTAAATACATGCACTCATCACCAAGCAAAGTGAATGATCATATAGAGATATAAAAGGATAATGTCATCCAACAAGCATTAAGGTAGCATGAGGGAGTCCTGGATTAGGGGGTGTCCGGATGGCCGGACTATAGCCTTTGGCCGGACTCCTGGACTATGAAGATACAAGATTGAAGACTTCGTCCCATGTCCGGATGTGACTTTCGTTGGGGTGGAAGGCAAGCTTGGCGATACGGATATATAGATCTCCTACCATTGTAACCGACTCTGTGTAACCCTAACCCTCTTTGGTGCCTATATAAAATGGAGGGTTTTAGTCCGTAGGAGGAACAACAATCATACCATAGGCTAGCTTCTAGGGTTTAGCCTCTTTGATCTCGTGGTAGATATACTCTTGTACTACCCATACCATCACTATTAATCAAGCAAGAGTAGGGTTTTACCTCCATCGAGAGGGCCCGAACCTGGGTAAAAACATCGTGTCCCTTGTCTCCTGTTACCATCCGCCTAGACGCATAGTTCGGGGCCCCCTACCCGAGATCCGCTGGTTTTGACACCGACATAGCATATGATCAAACACATGATCATCCAAGTATCTCACACAAGCATGGAGTATCTCAAACAAGCAAATAACAAAGTTAAACCACCAAAAAGCAAAACAAGAGAGAACAAAAGCAACACTCTCTCTCGAAGCCTATGATCTATACATTTTCTCCCCCTTTGGCAACAAGTTACCAAAAAGTTCATAAAAATGCATAGTGCTAGATCGACTCTCAGTCTTGGTCTTCAGGTGGTGGTGTAGATAAAACTCCAAGGACGAAGGCATCAGTAGATGGAGATGGAGCTGGTGGAGTGGGTGCTGGAGCTGGATGCACTAAAGCTGTAGCTGGTGCAGATGATGTGGCTCTGCTGTCTATAACTGGCACTGCAGCAGATCTCTGACTCCTGGGCACTCTAGCAAAAGCATCAGTGGTAGACTTTCCCTTCTTCTCCAGCACTTCATCCTGAAGTTGCTCAACAACTGACTGTATCTCGGTGACCTTCACATCTAAATCATAGAACTTCTGCTCCATGATCCTCTCCAAGCTCTCCTGGTTTTGAGTCAGGGTGGCCAATCCCTTCTCAATCCTCGGAGTGGAGGCAATCAAGTAGCCAAGTTGATCTTGCTTGCTCTTCTAGAAATACTGAGATGCCTCATCAATAGTTGGCATCATTGCAGCCTTTTCAGTCCTTGCCTTCTCCTTCTTTTCTTGTGCTTGCACAAAGGATGGTTCATTCTCATCCATCACCATAGTGTTGTCCTCAAAGTCTGGGTAGATGGGCATGTGATCCTTGTCCAAGAGATATGTGCCAGTGCCCATCTTGGAGTTGATTAGCTCCTGGATCTGTGGGGCATACCCACAACTTCTCTTCTGATCAGCAGCTGTCCTCTTGATAGTTTCCACAATTAGGCTCATGACTTTGAACTTTTGAGGCACATCAAATATGTGAAGAAGGTTAATTGCATGGCCTCTGATCATCTTGTGATCACCTGACTTTGGCAAAAGAGTTTGCCTGAGGATCCAGTTGATTTTTGGCAAACCTGACAGAAGGTAATGTACTGATCCAAATTTGTGTGTCTCAATAGCAGCATCTGGGATCTCTCTGTACATATGTGCCATGGAGTTGTGATCCTTCTTTTTCTTGGCATAGACATCCAAGTCATCCTCATTCTCCTTAGTAGCATTGATCAATTTTTCCCATTCTTCAACTGTTGATTGGTACCTAGTACCTTCAGACATCCAGACAATCCTTCTATATGGGTAGAAATAAGCTGTGGAGTAGAACTGCATAATGAGCTCATCATTCCACTTTGTGAGCTTCTGCCCAACAAAGTCCTCTACTCCACAAGACTTGAAACTATCATAGATTCCAGGATAGTGTTCTTCATTTTCCCTGATGTACTTACACTCCACCCATCTCATATCACAGACTATAGGCTTCTTGTCAAGTAGCACTGTCTCATAGAAGTCCTGCTATTCCTTTGTATGGAACCTATAGTCCACAGCAGTTCTCCTCCTGACTGCATAGGGATCAGTCAATCTCCACTGTCTGAGCCCTGCATCCTTCCTGAGCTTCATGTCCTCAGCTACTGGATGAGCATCATTGTGATCTGGAATTTTGGGCTTCAACTTCCTCAAGACATGTGACTCATCATCTTCTTCTTCAATAGCAGCTTCAGGCACTGGGGCCTTGTTCTTCTCTCCAGCAGGAATATTCCTTGTATTCCTCTTGCGTGCAGCTTTGGATTTTGGAGCAGCTGCCTTGGGAGCTTCTTTGGGCTTTGATGGAGCAGCCCCTGACCTTATAGCATCTCCCACAAGCTTTTGAGCTTTAGGTGCTGGTGCAGCAACCTCTTCCTCTTCTTCTTTAGAGTCTCTCCTCATAGAGGGCTTGCTAAGTACTTTGGCAGTGGTGGTTCTGACTCTCTTCTTCTTCTTGTCTTGGCTAGCAGCTTCATCTTCATACTCAATGGTGAACTTCATGATTTCACCAGTGGCAACCTTCCTAGGTTTGGAGGTGGGAATCCTTCTTGCAGGTGCCTTCTTTTGCATTCCTGGCTTAGTGGCAGCAGCTGTGCCATATCCCTTTTTCAGCACCTTCTTCTTTGAGGTGGCCTCATCCTCAACAGACACATAGTCCTTATCCTCAGAATCTGAGGTTCTCTTCTTTCTGGCCCTGGTGGCTGCCTTAGGCAAGTTACTGGGTGTGCTCCTGCTACCATCATCATAGCTGCTAGAGGGACTAGTTCCCTCACTCATGTGAACTTGCTCCTCAGACTTGTTCTGACTGTCACTCTGATCTGACATGATGCAAACACTGACAGTAGACCCTGTGAATAGATATAGATGAGATAGATGGGATGGGCATCACAAAGTACAGAGGTTTTTGCAAAAGAATGAGTCAAAAACTTAGTTTCAATTTTCCACAGAAAGCATTTCGGATCTACCGATTTGAAAACTCGGTGATACCGAAGCAGCTTTTGGAACCTAAACTAGTGAACTCGGTCACACCGAGTCATAGTTCGGTGGCACCGAGACTGCTAGGGTTTCACAAAGTGCTCAACTCGGTCACACCGACTTGCAATTCTTGTCAGACCGAGAATCACATGTGCAATGGCCTTAGCCAAATTGGTGGAACCGATTTCTACAACTCGGTTGGTCCGAGATGATTTCGGCGGAAACCTAACCCTAAATTTTCAATCCACAACTAAACTACGGAGTGATTTCGCTGGATAGGGTGATCTCAATCGTGGCAAGATACATGGCAAACCAATGTGCTAGGAATCAGAGTGACATTAGCACAAGGATCAAGTCCATACCCTAAGTGTGGCGATGGACCTACTACGGCGACAACGGCGGAGACGATTCCCATTGACGGCGGCGGAGACCAGCGGCGGGAGGCAGCTGGCGACGAGTGGGACGATCCGGAGACCCAGGGAGGCAGAGCAGGCTGAGCGCAGGCGAAGGGCTTCGGAGAAATTTCCAAATTTTGGCCCGGGGATATATATAGCCTGACCTGTCAGTGTGACCGAGTGTAACAACTCTCGAGGTCCATCGCCGCACTTAGGGTATGGACTTGATCCTTGTGCTAATGTCACTCTGATTCCTAGCACATTGTTTTGCCATGTATCTTGCCACGATTGAGATCACCCTATCCAGCGAAATCACTCTGTAGTTTAGTTGTGGATTGAAAATTTAGGGTTAGGTTTCCGCTGAAATCATCTCGGACCAACCGAGTTGTAGAAATCGGTTCCACCAATTTGGCTAAGGCCATTGCACATGTGATTCTCGGTCTGACCAAGAATTGCAAGTCGGTGTGACCGAGTTGTGTCGGAGTAATGGGCCACGGGTAGGCTAACCCGGGTCCAAGGATCTTTCAAGACATCGGGGCAGGCCGCGCCCCTCAAGCCGAGTCCCAGACAGCGACTTCAAGACAAGCCGAGTCCCAGATGGCGACTCCAAGACAAGCCGACTCCAAGCTGGCGACCTCCAGAGAGGCCAACTATGGAGAGTCGGCCCATGACTCCTCCCGAAGCCCGATGCGGGGTACGGTCGCGGCGTGGCCGTTCCCCCTGCCTACGAGGGACCGGCATGGCTACTGTGAGCCGTATCGCCGGAAGATCTCCGGCGAGGCGCGACGCTGTTGCCATGCCTGCCCTGACCTCAGCCATAGTGCGCAGCGCACTGTGTCCACGACGCCGGCCTGTACGGTCCAAAGACCGCGGGGCCGCCTGTCAGTGGGTGGACCGAAGACGGCCTGAGCGCCCCGAAGACGGACCAGTGGGAGTCGGCCTCCCTGGAGTCGGCCGCCTCCTCTCCAGGGCCCCACGAGCCATTAACCAGATAGGTGGGGAATGGTGACAGTGATCGCCCGATAGACGGCGGCACTATTGCCACGACCCAATGACCAAACCTGCGTCATCAGGAGTGCCGCACAATGACAGGCCTATCCGCGGGACCCACCAGTCGGCGGGCCCCAGAAGCCGGCAGGAAGGACGGCGATATGACAGACAGACGGTTGGGACCCGCGCCCAGCCGGATTACCATTGTACCCCCGGGGGGTAGGCCTATATAAACCCCCCGGGGCACCCATGCAAAGGGTTCGGACCTTGATAGAGATAGACCAGATAGCACAAGGAGGAGAGAACTAGCCTTGCTCTCTCTTGCCTCCCGATACAGCTCCAGGAGCACCATTGTAGCCACTTTGCTTTAGTGATCATGCGGAGACCCCGCAGAGCAGCAGTAGGGATGTTATCTCCTCGGAGAGCCCTGAAGCTGGGTAAGATTCGCCGGCGTGCATGTCTTCGCCTCATCCCGTTTCTAGGCACCGGCGACGTTCTACTCAACCCCACCATGATAAGCCATCCTTTGGCATATGTCGCACCCAACCCCCGACATTTGGCACCCACCGTGGGGCGAGGTGCACCATCGTCCGGAGATCTGTTCTGGACGGGAACCCTCTTCCTTCCTGGTGAGCGCAGCCAGCCAGGCTCGCTAGATGGCGTCTGCATCGACGCGCTGCGTGGCGCTGAGGCCGCCTGCGCAGCGAGCAGCCTCGCTGAACTTGTCGGCGAGGTGCGCCTCTTCGACGAGCCTGCATCTGACGCAGGCACGGGTGGCCCCGAGAGTCTCCTCGCGGGCCTCCTCGACCAACTCCACGTCACCGGCGAGCCTGCCGTGGACTTGGAGTCCGTAGGCTCCACCGACCCGATGCTGGTCGACTCCGACGCCGTCTCGCTTGACACTTTCCCCACCAACGTGGTGGTCTACGACGAGCCGCTTCCGTACGAGGAGAGCGGCGGAAGCGCCGTCACGGAGGTGCTCGTCATCAGTCACGACGAGCGCTCCGATGAAGAAGCTCAGGACCCGGTTGCTGCGGCCCTGCAAGACCTGACGGCGCCCATTCCAGAGGACGCAGACGCCGAGACGCTGGAGACACGATGCCTTCAGATCATCGAAGGCGGCAAGAAGCTGGCGAGCATGAGGCGCCTGTCAGAAGCATACCAACGCGAGATGGATCGCGCTGTGGGCAGCTCGTCGGCTCTAACTGGGCTGAGCCGTCTAGGCGCGGTCCGGCAGCGCGGCGCAGCCATCGCCGACTTGTTCGGGGCAAAACGCCCCGTATACGCCACCCCTGCGGAGAACATCCGCACTGCCCAAGCGGCGACTGACGACCTGAAGAACTTCGAGGGCGAAGAGCGCCGTTTGATGACGGAGCGAGTCCAGCAGCTCCTCGACGCGGTTGCTGCGCAGAACGCGGCCGGCGGCCACGCGGACGCGCTGCAGCAACCAAATGACGACTTGCCTCCCCGCCGAGATCAAGTTGCGACTTCCCGGACGCCGACTGGCGGAGTCCGCGGAAGGAAAGAAAAGGAGCCGGCCGCCAGTCACGGTCGGACTCGCCTCACCATTGAGCGCGACCAAGACGGCCGGCCGAGAGCAGTGGAGCGGCGTGACGACTACCTGCCTCCCCCACCCAGAAGAGAACGGCGAGTTTCCCCGCCGCCTGTTGAGCATCCGACTCTCGGAGGCCGCCTCGGCCGCCGAGGAGTTGGAGAGAACAACGCCCGCCACTAGATCGACCGACTCCACCAATCCCTGGCGCTGGAAGAAGAAGACGAGCTGGGTCCGCCTTGCTTCGGGCCCCGCATCAGAGACGAGCCCTTCCCCAAAGGATTCATGCTCCCCCGAGACACACCCAAGTACACCGGCTCCGTGAAGCCGAAGGACTGGCTGATAGACTACTCCACAGCCGTCAGCATAGTGAACGGCAACAAGCGGGTTGCTGTGAAGTACGTTCCCCTCATGCTCCAGGGCACGGCCCGGACATGGTTGAACAGTCTGAAGCCCCGCAGCATCAACAGCTGGGTCAACTTCACCGAAGCCTTCATCCGCAACTTCACGAGCACGTACGAGCGACTTCCCAATCCGCGCTAGCTTTCCTTGTGCGTGCAAGGCCCTGATGAATCAACACGCGACTACCTCACGTGCTGGGGTGAGCTTCGGAACTCCTGCGAGGGCGTGCACAAGGTCCAGGCTATCGAGTACTTCACTGCCGGGTGCCGAGAGGGCACCATCCTCAAGCATAGGCTCCTCTGCGACGAGCCAGAGACCCTCGACGAACTGCTAGTCATAGCAGACAAGTACGCCACGGCCGACTCGTCCATGAAGACGGAGATTCAAGTCAATGCGGCTGGCAAGGTGGCTCCTCAGGCTCCCAGAACTCCAGCCGGAGACACCAGTCGGCGCCAACAACAGAACGACAACAAGCGCAAGGCCCAACTACCGACTACCAACAGTCGGCAGGTTGCGACAGTTGAAGATCAACAGCCGGAGGGGCAGCCTCCGGCCAAAGGGCAGAAAGGCGGCAAGTCCAATTGGTTACCAGCCTTTTCCTATGAGCAGACTTTGGATGGTCCCTGCAAGTTCCACAGCGGCGCGAAGCCGTCAAACCATACCACCCGAAAGTGCCACTGGCTCACCAGAATCGCCAAGGGAGAGGGCCTCATTCCTCCACCGCCTGCTGGGCCGCCGCCTCCACCGCGGCCCCAGCAGTCGGCAGCTCGGCCAGTCGGCGCAGTGCAAGACGAGTTCCCAGATGAGCACGTAGCCTATGTGGTGTTCACCAGTGTAGCAGATGACCGGTGCAGCAGGCGCCAACAGCAGCAAGAAGTGAATGCGGTCGCGTCAAGCACTCCAGAGTTCATGCATTGGTCCGAGAGGCCTATCAGTTGGAGTAGAGCGGATCACCCAGAGGTGATGCCGAGTTCGGGCTCTTATGCCCTGGTCCTAGGTGCCACCTTGGCCACTGATAGGCGGGCCGCCCGCTTCTCGCGAGTGCTGATAGACGGAGGAAGTAGCATCAACATCCTGTACAAGGACACCATGAAGAAGCTAGGAATCAAGCGAAGACAGCTGCAGAGCAGCTAGACTGTGTTCCACGGTATTGTACCCGGCCTTTCCTATTCACCGATTGGCAAGATCCTGATAGACGTCCTCTTCGGAGACAAAGATCATTTCCGCCGAGAGCCGGTCTGGTTTGAAGTAGTGGACCTGGAAAGCCCATACCATGCACTGCTTGGCCGACCTGCCTTGGCCAAGTTCATGGCGGTTCCTCACTACGCCTACCTCAAGATGAAGATGCCGAGTTCCAAGGGAATTCTGACCGTAGCCGGCGACTACAGGAAGTCATCCGCCTGCGCGGCCGAGAGCAGCCGGCTGGCCGAGTCCCTGGTGATCGCGTCTGAGAGGCGGCTCCTTGACCGGGTCGTGGCGATGGCAGGAAAGCAGCCTGAGTTATCGCCCGACCCCAAGGAGTCGGAAGCAGAAGGATCATTCAAGCCGGCCAAAGAGACCAAGAACATACCCTTGGACCCGGAGCACCCAGAGAGATACACTGTCGTAGGCACGGGCCTTGACAGCAAATAGGAAGGCGAGCTTGTCGATTTCCTCCGTGAGAATCGCGACATCTTCGCATCGTCCCCCAAGGACATGCCTGGTGTCCCGACGGAATTCGCCGAGCACAAGCTACACGTCAGGCCAGATGTGAAACCCGTCAGGCAGCCCTTGCGCCGCCTGTCAGAAGAGAAGAGAAGAGTCGTTGGAGAAGAGATAGCTCGGCTTCTTGCAGCCGGTTTCATCATGGAAGTGTTTTTTCCAGAATGGCTGGCAAACCTGGTTTTGGTACTGAAGAAAAACAAGCAGCGGTGGATGTGTATTGACTACACAAGCCTCAACAAAGCCTGCCTAAAGGATCCGTTTGCCCTGCCAAGAATCGATAAGGTGATAGACTCCACAGCCGGATGCGAGCTGCTGAGTTTCTTAGATGCATATTCGGGATATCACCAGATCAAGCTGAACCCGGTAGACAGACTGAAGACCGCCTTCATCACACCATTCAGAGCCTTCTGCTACCTGACAATGACGTTCGGCTTGAGGAATGCCGGCGCCACCTTTCAGCGTTGCATGCAGAAGTGCCTCCTCAAGCAACTCGGCAGGAATGCCCATGTCTATGTGGATGATGTGGTGGTGAAGACGGAGAAGCATGGGACGCTGCTGGAAGACCTCAAGGAGACCTTTGAGAACCTGCGCCGATTCCAGATCAAGCTCAACCCTGAGAAGTGCGTTTTTGGAGTACCAGCCGGCCAACTCCTTGGCTTTCTGGTCTCCGAACGCGGCATAGAGTGCAACCCCGTGAAGATCAAGGCCATCGAGAGGATGGAGGTACCCAGCCGACTGTTAGATGTGCAGAAGTTCACCGGTTGTTTGGCATCCATCAGCCGATTCATCAGTCGGCTGGGCGAGAAAGCTCTGCCTTTGTATCAATTGATGAAGAAGACCACCTTTTTGAGTGGAACCACAAGGCAGATGAAGCATTTCTCCAACTGAAGAAGATGTTGACTACTCCCACTGTGCTGGCAGCTCCGACTCCTAAAGAGCCCATGCTCTTGTACATTGCCGCCACCAGCCGAGTAGTCAGCACGGTCATTGTAGTCGAGCGCAAGGAGGAAGGCAAGGCGCTCCCTGTCCAGAGACCGGTATATTACCTGAGCGAGGTACTGTCGACCTCCAAGCAGAACTACCCTCACTACCAGAAGATGTGCTACGGTGTGCATTTTGCCGCCAAGAAGCTGAAGCCTTACTTTCAAGAACATCCAATCATTGTGGTTTGCACCGCTGCACTGCCCGAGATCATTGGAAGCCGAGACGCCTCCGGCCGAGTAGCCAAATGGGCTATAGATCTGGCTCCTTACACCATCTACTACCAGCCCCGCACCGCCATCAAGCCACAAGCGCTGGCCGACTTCCTCGTCGACTAGGCTGAGACCCAGTACCTACCGCCAGCGCCCGACTCCACCCATTGGCGGATGCATTTCGACGGCTCCAAGATGCGCACCGGCCTGGCAGCCGGCGTCGTCCTCACCTCCCCTAAAGGCAACAAGCTCAAGTTTGTGCTGCAGATCCACTTCGCCGCCTCCAACAACGTCGCTGAATACGAGGCTCTCATTCATGGGCTCCGGCTTGCCAAAGAACTCAGCATTCGCCGGATCCTATGCTATGGCGACTCCGACTTGGTGGTCCAGCAATCATCCGGCGACTGGGACGCCAAAGACGCAAACATGGCGAGCTACCGTTTCCTGGTGCAGCAACTCAACGGATACTTCGAGGGGTGCGAATTCCTTCACGTGCCAAGAAATGACAATGATCAAGCAGATGCCTTGGCACGAGTCGGCTCCACCCGCCAAACAATACCTTCCGGCGTTGCTCTTCAGCGCCTCCTCAAGCCGTCTATCAAGCCTTCACCAGAGTCAGACTCCATCTTTGTGCCGGCTCCTCCAGAAGATGTCGGATCCGACTCCAGAGCCCCAGCAGACGGCCCCAAGAAAACCACAGTCGAAGCCGGCCCGAGGACTTCAGAGCCCGGCCCGGGAACTGCGCCAGTCGGCCCGGGGACTTCAGAGCCCGGCCCGGGGACTACGCCAGTCGGCCCAGGGACTCTGTCAATCCAGCAAGCGGCCGCGGACTCCAGCCCGCCGCCTCCCAGCCCAGCCACCCTTGTCCAAGTCGTTGTAATAGCAATTGAAGAAATAGCAGCACCCTCATGGGCACAGCCCATCCTCAAGTTTCTAGTGAACAGAGAGCTGTCGACCGATGAGATCCTGGCTCGGCAAGTGCAACGCTGGGCGGCAGCATACACCATAGTCAACAAAGAGCTAGTCAGGCGCAGTGTTACTGGTGTCTACCAGCGCTGCGTAGAGCCAGAACAAGGCCAAGGAATTCTCAAAGACATTCATCAGGGCGAGTGCGACCACCATGCGGCTTCAAGGGCACTCGTCGCCAAAGCCTTTCAGCATGGTTTCTTTTGGCCGACTGCCTTGGAAGAGGCTAAAGAGTTAGTCCAAAAATCCAAGGGGTGCCAGAAGTTCCGCTCCAAGCCACTTCAGCCGGCTTCTGCGCTGAAGACAATTCCCATCGCCTAGCCCTTCGTAGTTTGGGGCCTGGACATGGTGGGACCATTCAAGACGGCCCGAGGCGGCCTGACTCATCTACTTGTCGCGGTGGACAAGTTCACCAAGTGGATAGAAGCAAAGCCCATCAAGAAATTGAACGGTCCGACTGCAGTGACTTTCATCGCCGACATCACGGTGCGATATGGCATACCGCACAGCATCATCACCGACAATGGCACAAACTTTGCCAAAGGCGCCTTGGCCCATTTCTGCGCGACGCAGGGCATCCGAGTGGACCTAGCGTCCGTTGCCCATCCGCAGTCAGACGGCCAGGTGGAGCGGGCGAACGGCCTCATCCTGTCCGGCATCAAGCCTCGACTGGTCGAACCACTCGAGCGTTCGGCTGGCTGTTGGGTTGAGGAGCTACCAGCCGTCCTCTGGAGTCTGCGCATGACTCCAAATAAGTCAACTGGCTTCACGCCTTTCTTCCTCGTCTACGGTGCTGAAGCCGTCATCCCAACGGATATAGAGTTCGACTCTCCACGAGTCACCATGTACACCGAAGAGGAAGCTGAAGAAGCACGCCAAGACGGCGTTGACCTGCTGGAAGAGGGCCGGCTATTGGCACTCAGCCGGTCCAGCATCTACCAGCAGAGTCTGCGCCGATACTACAACCGAAAGGTCAAGCCGAGATCATTTCAAGAGGGCGACCTTGTGCTCCGGCTGATTCAGAGAATAGCCGGCCAGCACAAGTTGTCGGCACCTTGGGAAGGCCCCTTCATCATCAGCAAGGTGCTGGGAAACGGCTCCTACTACCTAATTGACGCTCAGAAGCCTCGAGCGTGCAAGAGGGATGACTCCGGCAAAGAAACAGAGCGCCCATGGAACGCAAATCTTCTTCGAAGATTTTACAGTTGATGCAGTATGTATTGCACTACCCCCTTTGTATTAAAGTACTAAGACCTTGGGCCCCCCGAGACAAGCTCGGGGACTACCTTTTTGTTATCTGTATGATAAGAATCACGCTTCCAAATATGCTACTCTTTTTATCATACCGTTTGGCACCGGGTTCGACTAGTCGGCCCGGGGACTTGTCGTCTTGCACTATGAAATGCTTCCTGCAGTCAGACAAGTAGTGTGTTGCGCTCAAGCCGTCTCTTGGCGAAAGCCGCAGCTCGCAGAGCGACTGTTGGAAGGCGGAGAACAAGCAAGAACGAGCGCACACATGAAAAAATGGCTAAGGACCTAAAGCGTATGCATAGCTCAAGCCGGCTCCCAGCCTCTCTCTGCAGAGCCGACTCATGAGTAGTCGGCTCGCCGTCTTAGCCTCTATGAAAGACGGCCGACTCTTGGATAGTCGACATGTCGCTTTCTAGCCGACTTGCTAAAGAAACTCTAAACGGCCAAGTACTTGCCTTCCCGAAGTAGCCAAGCACTTGACCCAACGACAGTCCGCCGAGCGGGTGTCCAGCTGGAAAGGCAGCAACTAAAGGAAGGCAGCAAAGGAAAAAGCCTGAAGAGAAATAAGCAAGGAAAGGCGGAAATCGGATAAATATTTACATAGGCCCTCGGCCGAATTTTTGAATAGAAGTTCAAGATACACCCCGCGGGTGGAACTGTTCGAACCTAACAAGTTTTCAAAAGATTACTAAAGACAGATAAACAGAGGCGAAAAACCAGCCTAGGAGACGGCATCTGGGGCCGGAGGATCGGAGGAGACGGCGGTGTCAGGCGCCGGGGCGGTCGGCTGGGCGGTCTCGATATGGTCGCCTCCGGCGGCAGTCGCCTTGTCTCCACGCGGCTCGTTGCTGGAGGCGCGATCGAGCTGAGGCTGGCCGCCTGCTCCGTCGTCTGGCACCTCCGCCTCGCCTCCGTCCTCCGCCTCGTCCTCCTCCTCGGCGCTGGAGTCGATCACCTCCGCCGAGTCTTCGCTATACTCCGGGTTCATCCCGAACCAGTCTGGCGGCACTTCCTCACCACCTTCAGCTCGCTCGGGCACGAAGACACTAGTGTCCGTGTACTCGGCAATGGCCGCCGCGCACTCGACAATGGCGCCCTCCATGGCCTCCAGCTCGGCCTGGGCTTCTGACCGGAACGCGGCCAAACGGTCCAGGTCCAGCCCCGAATACCATGCCTTGACGAACTCCAAGGCCCGACGTGCCCCGGCCCGGGCCGAGGAGCCCTTCCAAGCTTCAAGACGGCCGGCGGCGACTTCCAGCCAGTTGGCGGTCCGACTGGCGGTGCGCAGAGCTGGCATGTCTGGCCACAGGGCGGCAACCGCCTAGGCGCCGGCACGCTGAAGCCGGCGCAGCAGCCGGTGAGCCGGACGAAGACGGGCTTCAATGCTCAGAAGCTGCTCGTCGATGGTTCGGGGGCATTAGTGGCGACCTCCTCACCTTTTGCCCTTTGCGCCTCTCGGGCAGGCTCGATGGCCAGAGGGACTGCCTGTGAGTGACCAGGAAAGAAGTCTGCCAAGACAAAAAAGAAGCAAGTCGAAAAATCAGAAGTCGGCCGGACGCATAGTCGGAAGCCTGAAGAAACGAAAGAAACTTACCATCGACGATGTCCTCGATGTCGTGGTAGCCGGAGGTCAGCATCGCCTCCCTGTCGGTCCAGGCGGAGCGCTCGCTCTTGAACTCGGCCATGAGAGCGGCGTCCCGCGTCTTGGCCTCGTCCTGTGCCTTCTTGAGCAGCTCCTTCTGCTCGGCCAGCTGCGCCGCCAGCAGGTCACGCTCTTTGGCGAGCTTGCCGCACTCCTCCTCCTTGACACGACGGGCGGTATTGGCCTCGCCCAGCTGCTCCTGAAGAGCGGCGTTGGCACCTGAAGAACGAAAGAAGAGACAAGTAAGTCGCCAGTAAAGTAGATCGCCGGGAAGATCCGACCCGACTGCTCAGCAGTGGGCCCGAATCTCGGGGACTACAGCCCGCGGGTGCGCCAGCGCGCCCCCGCGAAAAAGGAAGAAAAAAGAGCTTACCCCGGCTTTCCGCCAAGTCGGCGGTCCGCTTGTTCAACTCCTCAACATTACGGTTGAAGGCAGTGGCGCGGAGGTTATGATACTCCTGCAAGAAATCAAATAGAGACAAAGTCAGTATTCGGAACTCGCCAGAGGGAGTTCCGAACCGCCTGCTCAGCAGCTGGCCCGGAACTCGGGGACTACACCCAGTGGGTGCACTGACGCGCCCCCACAGAGAAAAACAAAAATAAAAAAGAAGAGGGAAACGTACTCGGACGGATGTCCGCGCGGCCAGATGCGCCCTGGTGCAAACTTGAAGGGCGTCGCTTTCGGCGCGTAGCTTCGCCTGGACGTCCAGGAGCGCTTGGTTCGGCGGTCCGGTGCCGCCTCCGCGCAACCAGCCGGTGGGCGCGGCGCTGGAGGCCTCGACGTCCACGATCACCGAGCTGGCGGTGCCAGTTTCCCGAGGTCGCCCTCTGAAGACGACGGCGCACCGGCTTGACGACCTGAAGAAGCAGCTGTGCCTCAGCCTCGTCCGCAGTCGGCGGCTCTGACTGACCCACCGGCTGTTTGCCGTGCAGTCTCCCAGACGGTGGCGGAGGCGGCGGTGGCGGCACGAGGGTGTCCGAGCTAGAAGCCTCATCGCCCTCCTCCACGAGGGGGTTCTCGGTGCCGGCCTCTCCGGTCTGCCTCGTGAACTCCGGAGGCGGCGGAGCAGACGACAATGGGGGGACGAGCATCGCCGATCAGCGACGCTCGGCCTCCTCGGCACGCTGTTTCGCCGCAAGGGCGGCTTCAGCGTCCTCCAGCTTCTTCTGGGCGTTGGCGGCCGCCTTCTCAGCCTGCGCCTTCTCCAGGCGGTCGGCCTCCTCCTCGTCGCGCTTCTCCTGCGCATTTCGCTCTGTCGCCTCCCGAAGGTCGGCGGCGGGATCGGCCCGCCGAGTGTTGGCGGACGTCTCTGCCGACCCCATGACGGAGGGGACGGCAACTCTCTCGAGGGAAAGAGGGGCCCTGAAGAAGAACGGAGGGAGAATAAAAGAAGACTCGGGCAAGATTCAATGAAAGAAAATAAAGAGCATGAAGACTTACGCTGAGACTAGCGGCGGCCTTCTCACTTCCCTTCGGAAGCGGTTGGCCTTCGCGGCCGCCTCCTCCCGTTTGATCGCGGCAGCCGCCCCCTTGGGCTTCTTCAATTTGCTATCGGGCGCACTCGGCCCGGCGTGACGCCTCTTCATGCCGCCTTGGCTGGCCAGGCCGGCTCTTGGCTGGTGGCGCGGGGCGACTTCCCCGTCGGGGTCGTCATCAGGCCAGTCGGCGAAGGTGGCCGAGGGCCTGAAGCCGCCTTCGGTTCCGTCGCCGCCGCCTTCAGCGTCGGCTTCCATCGCCGCCGCCCCCAAGTCGGGGTCGTCGACGTTGCTGTCCGCGCGATCAGGGACATACTCGCGGGGCTGTCTCGTGGCGCCGGCTGCAGGCTCCATGAGGGGGTTCTGGCCAGAAGAAACCAACAAGAGTCAGAAGCCGGAGTCGGCTGCAAGGAAGACAAAACAATAGGGAAATGCGACTTACCACTGGTGGGGGGTTGTCGCGCGAGTACGGCTCCTTGCCGAACTGCCAGTCCTCCCCGAACTCGCAGTGCGCTATATGGTTCACCAAGTTCGCCACCTCCTTGCGGGGCATCTCCTTGGTGCTCATCCGAATTGGGTCTCGGAGGCCGCTCATCTGACAGATCAGGTGAGGCCGGCCTTGGAGCGGGAGAACTCGGCGCGCCATGAAGGCGGCCAGAAGGTCGGATCCGACGAGTCCCTCCGACTGCAGCAAGACTCGGAGTTGCGCTATGGCGACGGCTCCGGAGGGAGTCAGCGACCTGGCTCGGTGAGACCAGCTGGGGAGCCTTCCGGTTAGGGGGGCGGCGTTGTAGGGCGGCAGATTGACCTAGTCGCCATCGGTGGAGAGGTTCTTCACGTAGAAGTATGAGCGCTACCACATCTTCACCGACTTTATCAGCGATATGGGGTTGTCGGCTGTCGAGCGCCGCACCGCGATGTAGGTGCCGCACTGAGCCGGAATGCCGGTGACTTGCGTGCCGAGCTTAGAAGAGAAGAATTCTCCCCACAACTCGAGGGTGGGGAGAACGCCGAGGAAACCTTCGCATAGAGTGGCAAAGGCGGAGAGCAACACCACCGTATTCGGAGTGAGGTGGTGTGGTTGAAGGCTGTGGAACTCCATGAACGAGCGGAAGAAACCGCTCGCCGGCAGCCCCAGGCCGCGCATAAGGTGCGAGCAGAAGATGACCCGCTCGCCCTCCTCCGGCACCGGTCGGGTCTCCCCCTTCGGCACGGGGCGGGTGCACACGAGGTCTGCGCTGGGGAGGCGGCGTGTCTGGCGGAGGAACTCGATGTGTTCCTCCTCCACCTTCGAGCCGTCCCATACGCCGGAGCGCACGGCGGGGGCCGCGGCGGAGGAAGAGCTCATCGCCGCGGTGAGGAGTGTTCTCGCTCGACGGCGGGGGCAGGAGGAAGAGAAGGCAAGGTGAGGCGGGGGAATGGGGGAGAAGGGTGCGCGTGCGGTGCCGCCCCGCTCCCCCCCCCCCGCCTACTTATAGCCCTATGGGCTGAGAAGCCGAGGGGGCGGGTGTGGGATTAACTGCGCACGATGCCCCACGCCGCCCCACGATTTACCCCACGAAGTTACTGCGTGCAGTAACAACGTGGGGAAACCAACCGTCCACGACCGCAACGGATCCATTCGTATGCCGAGGCACGGTAGTGGCGGGCCCCGCCTGACGGCCCGTCCAGTCGCGCGCGTGGGCCGGCAGACTGTCTGCTCCACGTGGCGCCACGCGATAGGACTGCCTCGATGGCAGCAGGGAAGCGTATCAGATACGCCGCCTGATTTCCTGCTGCGACTTTCAAGCAGCGGCCCCTCGCCAAAAAAGATCCGACTTTCGACAAGTCGACCATAGAGAAGATGGCAGCCGAGTCCCAGAGTCTGCGCGGGGAAGGTTGAAACTGTTGAAGCCCCACGAGGCGGTGTCCGCGGGGCTTCACCAGCTTTGGGGACTACTGTCAGAGTAATGGGCCACGGGTAGGCTAACCCGGGTCCTAGGATCTTTCAAGACATCGGGGCAGGCCGCGCCCCTCAAGCCGAGTCCCAGACGGCGACTTCAAGACAAGCCGAGTCCCAGATGGCGACTCCAAGACAAGCCGACTCCAAGCTGGCGACCTCCAGAGAGGCCGACTATGGAGAGTCGTCCCATGACTCCTCCCGAAGCCCGATGTGGGGTACGGTCGTGGCATGGCCGTTCCCCCTGCCTACGAGGGACCGGCATGGCTACAGTGAGCCGTATCACCGGAAGATCTCCGGCGAGGCGCCGCACTATTGCCATGCCTGCCCTGACCTCAGCCACAATGCGCAGCGCACTGTGCCCACGACGCCGGCCTGTACGGTCCAAAGACCGCGGGGCCGCCTGTCAGTGGGTGGACCGAAGACGGCCTGAGCGCCCCGAAGACGGACCAGTGGGAGTCGGCCTCCCTGGAGTCGGCCGCCTCCTCTCCAGGGCCCCACGAGCCATTAACCAGATAGGATGGGGAATGGCGACAGTGATCGCCCGATAGATGTCGGCACTTTTGCCACGACCCAATGACCAAACCTGCGTCATCAGGAGTGCCGCACAGTGACAGGCCTGTCCGCGGGACCCACCAGTTGGCGGGCCCAGAAGCCGGCAGGAAGGATGGCAGTATGAGAGACAGACGGCTGGGACCCGCGCCCAGCCGGATTACCATTGTACCCCCGGGGGGTAGGCCTATATAAACCCCCCGGGGCACCCATGCAAAGGGTTCGGACCTTGATAGAGATAGACCAGATAGCACAAGGAGGAGAGAACTAGCCTTGCTCTCTCCTGCCTCCCGATACAGCTCCAGGAGCACCATTGTAGCCACTTTGCTTTAGTGATCATGCGGAGACCCCGCAGAGCAGCAGTAGGGGTGTTATCTCCTCGGAGGGCCCTGAAGCTGGGTAAGATTCGCCGGCGTGCATGTCTTCGCCTCATCCCGTTTCCAGGCACCGGCGACGTTCTACTCGCCCCCACCATGATAAGCCATCCTTTGGCATATGTCGCACCCAACCCCCGACAAGTTGAGCACTTTGTGAAACCCTAGCAGTCTTGGTGCCACCGAACTGTGACTCGGTGTGTCCGAGTTCACTAGTTTAGGTTCCAAAAGCTGCTTCAGTATCACCGAGTTTTCAAATCGGTAGATCCGAAATGCTTTCCGTGGAAAATTGAAACTAAGTTTTTGACTCATTCTTTTGCAAAAAACCTCTGTACTTCGTGATGCCCATCCCATCTATCTCATCTATATCTATTCACAGGGTCTGCTGTCAGTGTTTGCATCATGTCAGATCAGAGTGACAGTCAGAACAAGTCTGAGGAGCAAGTTCACATGAGTGAGGGAACTAGTCCCTCTAGCAGCTATGATGATGGTAGCAGGAGCACACCCAGCAACTTGCCTAAGGCAGCCACCAGGGCCAAAAAGAAGAGAACCTCAGATTCTGAGGATAAGGACTATGTGGCTGTTGAGGACGAGGCCACATCAAATAAGAAGGTGCTGAAAAAGGGATATGGCATAGCTGCTGCCACTAAGCCAGGAATGCAGAAGAAGGCACCTGCAAGAAGGATTCCCACCTCCAAACCTAGGAAGGTTGCCACTGGTGAAACCATGAAGTTCACCATTGAGTCTGAAGATGAAGCTGCTGGCCAAGACAAGAAGAAGAAGAGAGTCAGAACCACCACTGCCAAAGTACTTAGAAAGCCCTCTATGAAGAGAGACTCTAAAGAAGAAGAGGAAGAGGTTGCTGCACCAGCACCTAAAGCTCAAAAGCTTGTGGGAGATGCTATAAGGTCAGGGGCTGCTCCATCAAAGCCCAAAGAAGCTCCCAAGGCAGCTGCTCCAAAATCCAAAGCTGCAACCAAGAGGAATACAAGGAATATTCCTGCTGGAGAGAAGAACAAGGCCCCAGTGCCTGAAGCTGCTATTGAAGAAGAAGATGATGAGTCACATGTCTTGAGGAAGTTGAAGCCCAAAATTCCAGATCACAATGATGCTCATCTAGTAGCTGAGGACATGAAGCTCAGGAAGGATGCAGGGCTCAGACAGTGGAGATTGACTGATCCCTATGCAGTCAGGAGGAGAACTGCTGTGGACTACAGGTTCCATACAAAGGAACAGCAGGACTTCTATGAGACAGTGCTACTTGACAAGAAGCCTATAGTCTGTGATATGAGATGGGTGGACTGGAAGTACATCAGGGAAAATGAAGAACACTATCCTGGAATCTATGATAGTTTCAAGTCTTGTGGAGTAGAGGACTTTGTTGGGCAGAAGCTCACAAAGTGGAATGATGAGCTCATTATGCAGTTCTACTCCACAGCTTATTTCTACCCATATGGAAGGATTGTCTGGATGTCTGAAGGTACTAGGTACCAATCAACAGTTGAAGAATGGGCAAAATTGATCAATGCTCCTAAGGAGAATGAGGATGAATTGGATGTCTATGCCAAGAAGAAGAAGGATCACAACTCCATGGCACATATGTACAGAGAGATCCCAGATGCTGCTATTGAGACACACAAATTTGGATCAGTACATTACCTTCTGTCAGGTTTGCCAACAATCAACTGGATCCTCAGGCACACTCTTTTGCCAAAGTCAGGTGATCACAAGATGATCAGAGGCCATGCAATTAACCTGCTTCACATATTTGATGTGCCTCAAAAGTTCAAAGTCATGAGCCTAATTGTGGAAACTATCAAGAGGACAGCTGCTGATCAGAAGAGAAGTTGTGGGTATGCCCCACAGATCCAGGAGCTAATCAACTCCAAGATGGGCACTGGAACATATCTCTTGGACAAGGATCACATGCCCATCTACCCAGACTTTGAGGACAACACTATGGTGATGGATGAGAATGAACCATCCTCTGTGCAAGCACAAGAAAAGAAGGAGAAGGCAAGGACTGAAAAGGCTACAAAGATGCCAACTATTGATGAGGCATCTCAGTATTTCCAGAAGAGCAAGCAAGATCAACTTGGCTACTTGATTGCCTCCACTCCGAGGATTGAGAAGGGATTGGCCACCCTGACTCAAAACCAGGAGAGCTTGAAGAGGATCATGGAGCAGAAGTTCTATGATTTAGATGTGAAGGTCACTGAGATACAGTCAGTTGTTGAGCAACTTCAGGATGAAGTGCTGGAGAAGAAGGTAAAGTCTACCACTGATCCTTTTGCTAGGGTGCCCAGGAGTCAGAGATCTGCTACAGTGCCAGTTATAGACAGCAGAGCCACATCATCTGCACCAGCTACAGCTTCAGTGCATCCAGCTCCAGCACCCACTCCACCAGCTCCATCTCCATCTACTGATGCCTTCGTCCTTGGATTTTTATCTACACCACCACCTGAAGACCAAGCCTGAGAGTCGATCTAGCACTATGCATTTTTATGAACTTTTTGGTAACTTGTTGCCAAAGGGGGAGAAAATGTATAGATCATAGGCTTCGAGAGAGGGTGTTGCTTTTGTTCTCTCTTGTTTTGCTTTTTGGTGGTTGAACTTTGTTATTTGCTTGTTTGAGATACTCCATGCTTGTGTGAGATACTTGGATGATCATGTGTTTGATCATATGCTATGTCGGTGTCAAAACCAGCGGATCTCGGGTAGGGGGCCCCGAACTATGCGTCTTGGCGGATGGTAACAGGAGACAAGGGACACGATGTTTTTACCCAGGTTCGGGCCCTCTCGATGGAGGTAAAACCCTACTCCTGCTTGATTAATAGTGATGGTATGGGTAGTACAAGAGTAGATCTACCACGAGATCAAAGAGGCTAAACTCTAGAAGCTAGCCTATGGTATGATTGTTGTTCGTCCTACGGACTAAAACCCTCCGGTTTATATAGGCACCGAAGAGGGTTAGGGTTACACAGAGTCGGTTACAATGGTAGGAGATCTACATATCCGTATCGCCAAGCTTGCCTTCCACCCCAACGAAAGTCCCATCCGGACATGGGACAAAGTCTTCAATCTTGTATCTTCATAGTCCAGGAGTCCGGCCAAAGGCTATAGTCCGGCCATCCAGACACCCCCTAATCCAGGACTCCCTCATGCTACCTTAATGCTTGTTGGATGACATTATCCTTTTATATCTCTATATGATCATTCACTTTGCTTGGTGATGAGTGCATGTATTTAATTATTATCATTTTGAGCGCTCCACCAAGATGTATGTGACATGGAAGAGTAACCCATGATCCTAACTCTTTGTCATTTGCAATCCAAAGCAAATCATAAACTATGCACAAATTTAGGGGGAGCTCTTGCTTTTCACATACTTCTCAAAGCGACAATGTTTTTCACTCTTATTATCATGTGTCGAAGCTTTGATCTATATGTTTTCATCAATTACCAAAAAGGGGGAGATTGAAAGTGCAACTATCCCTAGGTGGTTTTGGTAATTCCTAACAACATATAGCTCATTGAGCTAATGCTATTTCAAGATAAATATTTCAGGAAAGCTCAATGATTGGCATGACATGGATGAGAAAAGTGGACCCCTCAAAATGCTAATGACAAAAGGATTGGCTCAAGCCCAAAGCTCAAGACTCTACATTTTCTATTTTAGTGATCCAAGATCACATTGAGTCTATAGGAAAAGACAATACTATCAAGGAGGGATGAGGTGTTGCTTAATGAGTCTCTTGCTCAAAATGCTTAGTGATATGCTCCAAAGCCCTCAATTACTTTCTCACATCCACATATGACCTAAACCAAAAGTCAAACTCGGCCCCACTGATTCTTCCTATCCGGTGCCACCGAGTTCAGATGTCATAGCCACTGCCACAAACCCTAGGCAAATCGGTCTCACCGATAGGGATCTCGGTCTCACCGAGATGGGATTGTAATCTCTCTGTTTCCATTCGTAACGTTTCGGTCCCACCGAGATGAGCGATCAGTCCCACCGAGATTGCAATGTAAACTCTCTGTTTCCCTTTCGTAAAATTTCGGTCGCACCGAAATGAGCGAATCGGTCCCACCGAGTTTACCTGACCAACTCTCTGATTAGCTTATTACCAAAATCGGTCTCACTGAGTTTGTGTAATCGGACTCACCGAGATTACGTTATGCCCTAACCCTAACCATATTGGTCCTACCGAGTTGCATGTCGGTCCCACCGAAAATCCTAACGGTCACTAGATTTGTTGAAGTCTGACCGAGTTTATCAATTCGGTCCCACCGAGATTGGCAAGTTGTGTGTAACGGTTAGATTTTGTGTGGAGGCTATATATACCCCTCCACCTCCTCTTCATTCATGGAGAGAGCCATCAGAACGAACCTACACTTCCAACCTACATTTTCTGAGAGAGAACCACCTACTCATGTGTTGAGACCAAGATATTCCATTCCTACCATATGAATCTTGATCTCTAGCCTTCCCCAAGTTGCTTTCCACTCAAATCTTCTTTTCACCAAATTCAAATCCTGTGAGAGAGAGTTGAGTGTTGGGGAGACTATCATTTGAAGCACAAGAGCAAGGAGTTCATCATCAACACACCATTTGTTACTTCTTGGAGAGTGGTGTCTCCTAGATTGGCTAGGTGTCACTTTGGAGCCTCCGACAAGATTGTGGAGTTGAACCAAGGAGTTTGTAAGGGCAAGGAGATCACCTACTTCGTGAAGATCTACCGCTAGTGAGGCAAGTCCTTCGTGGGCGACGGCCATGGTGCGATAGACAAGGTTGCTTCCTCGTGGACCCTTCGTGGGTGGAGCCCTCCGTGGACTCGCGCAACCATTAACCTTCGTGAGATGAAGTCTCCATCAACGTGGATGTACGATATCACCACCTATCGAAACCACGACAAAAACATCTGTGTCTCCTATTGCGTTTGCACTCTCCAAACCCTTCCCTTACATTCTTGCAAGTTGCATGCTTTACTTTCCGCTGCTCATATACTCTTTGCATGCTTGCTTGAATTGTGTTGAGATTGCTTGACTTGTCCAAAGTTGCTAAAATCTGCCAAGAACTAAAATTGGGGAAAGGATATGTTTTTATTTGGTCAAGTAGTCTAATCACCCCCCCCCTCTAGACATACTTTCGATCCTACACCGCGCCACCTCGAGCGTGCCCCTTCGGCACGGGGATGCTCCAGGCGACATTACCAGGGGCCGCGTTAGAGTGCTGGCCCCTGGCCAACAGGACTAGAGGGCGACTGAAGAAGGCGGGAACATGAGGCAGCCGGGCGGCGCTTCTGGTGCGAACAGCCCGGAAGCCTACATCCCCGTCGCGATGGATCCAAAGCACATGCGGGGAGAGGGCCCTAGCCGATCCCCCACGCCAGGCTGGCCGCTGGATATACACGAGGCCGAGCTCTCCTTCGAGCTGCCACCAAGCCCCGCTAACATTTCCAACGGCGACAGCCTTTGGGTACAGCTAACGCCGTAGGAGCATGCTTACGCTGACCATGGATCGCAGGTGAACCAGGGTGTGGCTGCCAAAAGACTCTCAGGACGACGGATCCCCCGCAGGAGCACGAAGGACGTTGGGAGCAACACGGGGGAAGCCCGGCGGCAGGGCCCTCCTCGCGCCGCATGGAGCAGGGCCCTACCTGGAGGTAGGTTCCCCACCGGGGAAGGTGCCATTGAGCCCTTCTCCCCGATGGGGGGGTGGTGCTACGGTCACCGAGGACGACGCCGGCGTCCCCCTAGCCCCTTGTTCTTGTCCTGGTTTCCAGTCTCCCTAATGGTGGTCAGGGGTGGCACTCGGCGGGGTCCTCATCGGGCGACATGAAGCAAGGCTCTGGCCTGTGAAGGTCTCCGCTTGTGACACTCTCACGTAATAATGAGCGGGGCTGTACATGCCCCGGAGTCTCCTGAGTGCCGCCCTAGGGCCTCATGGGGGCTCCTGCCCACGTCCTAGTGGAAGCACCATGCTCCGCGCTGGCCGTCGACACTGTCCCCAATGACTATGCACAGGCAGTGGAAGCACTTAGCTCCGCGCTGGTGAGAAGACTGAAGACTGAAGATTGAATACTAGCTAGGCACCGGACGCGGCCGTCTGCTTTTTGCCTCCTTTTGTACTTGCTTGCCGACTTTTTGAATCAGTTTGTTTTTCATGCGTTTATAA
>NC_041381.1:543279039-543284353 GCF_002162155.2 Triticum dicoccoides | reverse complement strand
TTGATGCCGCTCTCTTACCTTCAGTTCTTGCGTTCTTTCTGGAGCTCGTGACTGCTACTCTGCCCTCAAGCGCCTCATGAGCGGGGGCTGGGTACGGTGTACGCGCTGGTGTCAATCGTTCCCCAGGGGCTCGAGTGTGTGGCCGCCTCGCGCGCCCACATCGTCATGGTCTAGCGATTGGTTTTCACGAGGCACTTTACGGTAGGCCGGTAGGACCCTCGAGAGGCACAGAACCTCGCGAGCCCGCAGCAAGCTTCCCTTAGGAGAAGGAGCGCAACCGCGACATTAGGCCTCACTCAAGACCCACAAAACCCAAGATAATTCATAAACAACCACCTCGCTCCTCGGCCGCAGCCCTGCGGGGCCCCACTCCGGGTGCCACTTCAAAAAATTTAACGGTCTTACACATCATAAGGGGCACCCCCTTTCCAAAATGCTCTCACAAGGATGCGTTCAAGTTTTCATACAAGTCAAGGCAAAAGAAACATGGGCCTAGCTGGACGCTCCCTCTTCATCACCTCCGTCCGTGCCGCTTGCATCAAGGTTGTCGTCCTCCTCGTCATCACCATCCGCGCCAACTTCTTCAGCCGCGATCATGACCGTGTTCTCCTCCGGGGTGAATTCTGCTACCAAGGCGTCCACATGGTCGTCCACCCACCCGGCCAAGTTGTCCTGGACAACCAGGGGCAAGGGGACTAAGACATCATCAAAGTCAAAGTGGGGATCGTGATTGAGAAGGTGGCTGAAGACACGCGAGGGTATCCAGCCCTGCCTGCCTGCGGCCCAGCACGTGGCTCCATCGACGGCCTGGTACGGCCTAGTTTCAACATCAAGAACACAAGACCCTCGCGAGGGGCCAAGCCTCGCGAGGCGGACGACGCCAAAAACCCCGAGGGGATCGGCCTCCTCAAGTTGGCTCCTGAAGGGAGGAGAGTTCTATGCAGGTTACCTCATGAGGCTCACCTGACGCGAGCCATGACGACCAAGGCCGGGCGGGCGCAGAGCGCAGGTTTCCTCTTTGGTGCAAAGGAGGCAAGCCACAGGCGCAGAGTCCCGAGGAATCATCCAAAGGTTTCCATTTCAGTGCAACGAGAACAAGACCGCCAGGACGGCAGGACGGAGGTCATCGACGAGCCCACCACAGCGTCACGACCAGAGGCTTTTCGCAGGCGAAGACTACTTTTGTCAGGATAGACTGTACTACTTGTCCCCTTTCAAATTCGGTCATTGTGGAATCCCTTCCCGCCAACATTTGGGAAGAGGACCAAGGCCACTATAAATAGGACTAGCCACCACCCTAGAAAGGGGGAGAACCAGAACAAGTTGGACTACCATACACCACACCAGCTCAAGAACACCTCACCTCCTGAGGCTTGTTCATCCACTATACTAGTTCATCCTCAGCCCTTCGAGGCAATCCACCAAAATGCTGGAGTATGGTATTACACCACAAGGGTGGCCCGTACTAGGATAAAACTGATGTGTCCCTTTGTCCCTTTGAGCTTGACGCGCTAGGCTTAGGAGGGTCGCAAGTAGGCAAGCTGGATAGGTTGAGATCTTCGCACGCACCCCAGAGTTCGAACCTCTCAAGGGTTTGCAGATCCTATAATCCGACACATGTCATGTCATCTTAGGTATATGATATCATGTGGTCCGTATGTACTTCTTGCATATTGCTTCGTTATGGCAGTCCTGCTTTGCTAGCACACAAAGCTTTTTACGTGCCTGGCTGTTTGCTTGAGATACATCATGATTGACTAATTGAGTTATTCGTTCATTCTTGTAGGCATGTGGAAATTATGATGGATGTTGCCGTCATGGAAATAGGTTCTGACCGGTAAGAAACCCACATATAACCACAACACTTGGTTCCTGTTGTAGTATTTAATATCTCATGTTTTATCCTCCTACTTGCTTTAATATATTCTTCTTTCTCTATCTAGCAATTGCATGATCTGGACTGCTTATTCGGAATTGCATCCAGGGACCTGTACTGGCAAATATGACCATATCTATTCACATTCCTCCGAGAACAAGCTCTTTACTTATTGTTTTTAGTTAGATTTTGCATTGGCTGATGTTTAATGATGGGAAGATCTTAGCAATAAATCTTCAGGTGGTAAGGAAGTATTTATTGTAATTCTTAATAGTGTTTTGTATCAGGTATTCGCAACGAAGATCAAAAGACGCATTGCTCCCTTTCTCATCTAAAAACATACATTTTTATAATGTAATTTGTTTGTTATAGATTTTTGTTTCACTTTTTATGTGCATCAATCCTGATTGAAAACCTACGCCTGTCTTTTGTTGAATTCCACAATTTCTTCAAACAACGATATGTCATGTTCACCCACCGTTTCAATTAGAGAATCTCAGAAGAAATACATAGATTGTTGACCTCCCAGAGAGTCTTCGAGCACTGATGCTAAATGAATGTACTGGTCCAGTGTGAGTAGACTTTTCTCCTCTAGATCTCAAAAGAAATAGAAGTTGAAAATAAACAGAGATGCAATTGCAGTAATGAAGAACACAAAAGAACCAATGGTTTTTCTGTTAGAAAAATTAGAACCGGTGTTTTTACTTCCAAATGCGAGTCAGTGCCTCAACTCATCGTGTATGCATTGTTGACTATGAAAGAAATTGGGACTTTATATGTCACAAGGTCGCACTAACCAAAAAGACACCCACAAACAAAATCAATGAAAAGAATATTGTGATTTGGTCCAAGGTGGAAATGGAATGGTCTAGGGAAGGATTTGGGTATGACAAGCCACTCTGGAAAGAAAGAAGAGGTCATCTCCTTCATGTTCCAGACCACATAGCCACGAAAAAAGAAAACTCACTCAAAATCCGCAGAAAATCAAAAGAAAAAGAAAGGGCTAAAAATCAGGCTGTTACACGAGAAGTCCGCCGTGCAAGCTCGACGGGACGCGTGCAAGCAGTCCGCCAGGCAGGATCGACGGGACGCATGCATCCTATCCACCTCGCGGGCTCGATGGGACACGTGCGAGCAGCAAGGCCGCCCATGCTCATCGGGAAGCGAGCTCTTTGACCTCCACGCACCAGCCGCCGCCTACCTCGCTCACAACTTCTCCATGAATGGGTTAATTAAAGCACCTAGATGAAGGGTGTTTACTCTTGATCGCATGGCAGCATTTGCTTTGTTTGTGTTTTCAACTCATATACCGGCCTAATTTAAATTGCCACATAGGGCAAGAGATAATACAAGGACAAATAAAATGGCAACAAATAGTACGACAACAAATTTACAATGGCGCAGATAATAATTGTCTTACATATTTCGAATAATTTAAAATGCAACATGCGGCAAAGCCCGGAAGACACGAGGGCAAGAGAAGAAGGAAATCGCAGACAACAATCTGGGTTGCTACTATATCTACTCTTCGATGGATCGCCGGGCGACGACATCCTCCAGCTCCTTCTTCAACTCCTCACGACTTTGCTTGAAAGCAGCCACAGATTCCTCCACCTCATGCTCGCGCTCGATCCGAAGCTTCCTCAAGTGACCCATTAGTTCCCCGACGACCGCTGTCAGCGTCATCCCGAAGGCACTACTCTGCCCATGCAACATCTTCCAGCCAGCGTCCTCCTCCTCCTTCTCGGCGAGTGCCATGAGGAGCTTCGCATTGTCACCCATGAGTTGCTCAACGAGGCCGGTCGCCTTGTCAATTGAGGTATCATTCATCCCGAGTAGCTTCATCAAGCCGTCGATCAGCCCCTGCTGCTTAATGAGGCCAGCGAGAATGTTGTCGTTGCCGGCCAAGGACTTCAGCAACGCCAGCTCATCGCGATCGTCGATGCAGCGAGTGCCCTTGTGAGGGCCCTCACGTGCCCATGAGAGCTCATTCGACGACTCCGCGGTGCGCCGGGACATCTCTGCTGCGGCTGCCGCTTCGCAGCGGGACCTCTCTAGTGCTTCCGCGGCCTTGGTCTTTGCTGCCTGGTTATATGTCCCCCCGAAACTCCTCCTACCAATCATGGTGGAACGACTTGATAGGAAAGACTAGTTTTGTGGGTGATGAGGAGAGGAACTGTGAAATAATTTTCGAGTTGGTAGTTTTTATAGCCCGGTGATAAGTGTGAACACATATTAGTTTGATCGGTGTGAACACATATTAGTTTGATCTCTGTGAACAGATTTGCAATTACTTATTGCGCTATAATCTGCAATGTGACGAGAAACAAAGTCAAAATTTATTGATGGTTCTGGGCCTACAAAGCCCAATTATGTTGTTCTGTCTCATTACAAATAGTTTTTTTGGATCAACCGTATGCCATGCATCGGCAGCCCGAAACGTGGGCCCTTGTTCTCGGATGTACGTGTATGTGTCTACCCACTATCACACATGGTCATGATATCACCATCATGTCCTATGGATGCGCCGTCGCTTCTCCCACGGGGTGCCAGAAGGTTGACCACGTGGTTGCTCGCCGTTGAGGCGGCCACGGCACGCTCTGCTCGAATCCGTCCGTGCGTTTTGCTCGTGTTTGAGGCGGCCGCGCCGCGCTCCGCTCTGGCGTCCCTGCGCGCTCTCTACTCGCTGTTGAGGCAAATTTATTTACAATGGAAATGGTTAATAAATGTCTTACATTTCAGGATAATTTAAAAGGCCACATGCAACAAAGCACAAAACACACACAACCATCTTATGCATACAATTATAGTAAAATATAGGCTAAAAGGCTAAGCCGACGTGTAACACCCCAGTGTCATGCTACAGTAACCCTCTATGAATAAACTAATGATTTTTCCAAACAGTGCTTAATCACCTTTGTCTAGTATCCCATTTGAAATTACAGTCAATTCAAATTCAAGTGAAGTTTGAAGTTGCTCGGAAGTTGCTGGAAAAATGTTCATCATTTGTCAAAAATTCCATAACAATTATTTGTTAAGGAAATCAACATCACTTTTGTGCAAAGATGAGCATTAGCAATTATAACAGCACGAATTCAGCATTTTTCAATGCTATCCTATTTATGAAAAATACCAAATGAATTCTTCTGGTCTCCAAAATATTGCGGCAGCGTCTAAGATCACCAGGGAATAAAAGGGGCACTTGCTATATTTTTTCCTAAGTAAATAGCATGCCCAATATTTTCTTACCCATCTCTGTTTATTTAATAAAAAAACAGAAAGCAAAGAAAGAGAAAAAAGGGGAAATGAGAGGGAGCCCCCTGTCCCCTACTGGGCCTTAACTCACCTGAGCGGCCCAGCAAGGCCAGCTCGTTCCCCCGGTCGTCTTTCCTGTTCGTGCAACCGCGGGCGTGGTCGCCGCCTGACCGGCTCGTCGCC
>NC_041381.1:543272251-543278754 GCF_002162155.2 Triticum dicoccoides | reverse complement strand
TTCTGGGCTCTCCCCAGATCCCCTTCTCCGCCTCCCCCGAATGCCCACCGTCGCCATAGACGCACCTGACCGCGCGCCCTCCGTCGACCCCATCGCCTAGGACCGCGCTGGGAGCTACGCCTTCGACCTCCACTATGCCTACGACCGCTACCTCGAGCTCGGGGCCGCTCCACCATCGCCATCAACCACTTCTTCCCCGATGCAGACCGCCTGCATCACCGTCATCCGCCGTCGAACTGCCCGCCCTTTGCTGCTCCTAATCAATCACGGGGCCTCATTGTGCCTACGCGGTGAGCACCCCGCGTCCTACCTCTGCTTCCCCCTTCTTTCCGTGTCGTAGACGCAATACGCCACCGTTGCTTCTGCTTGATGCTGCCGCGTTGCCGCCGCTGCTCTGCTCCCATGTCCACCCCTTCAGCGGGTGCACACCCGCGCGAGGCAGCCGCCCGCGCCGCGCCTGGGCCCCGTCCCCGCTCGCTGCCACCGCCGCCTCTCGCTGCTTTGTGCTGCGGCTGCAGTCGCCCGCCGCCCCCCTGTAGTCCACCCCGGCGCCGGCCGTCCCCACCGTTGGGCGCGCCGCAACGGCCGCTGCCCAACGGACCCCGTCGCGCGTCCACCTGCTGCCGAAATCGACCGGCCGGAGCTCCTCCGCTGCGCTGGATTAGCGCCGGCGTTAGTCGCCGACTAGGCGCTGACGTGGCTCGTAATTAGGCACTAACCCCCCTATTAGTCCATGACAGTGGGCCCGAGGCCACTAACTAATCAGTTAAGTTTTGTTTAAGAAAAATGTTAACTAGCGTTGAGTCAATGACATGCGGGTCCCACTAGACCCACTGACTAGTCAACCATTGACCAGTCAACTGCTATGTCTGTAGTTGACTGGCCCCACTGTCAGCCCCTCTGGTGCACTCTGGGTGCAGTGCACCTGGTGCACCCAACGTTTTCTGGAGATTTTCGAGATTAAAGTAATTCTAGGAATTTCTGAAGATTGCTAAAACTATGGAAATTTATAGAACTTAAACCGTAACTCGGATGAAAATGTTTTCTACATGAAAGTTGCTCAGAACGACGGGATAATCCAAATATGCAGTCCGTTTACTTGTCAGATGCCTCTTAACTATTTGAACATGGAACATTCCCCCTCCGGTCATCTGTCTAACACAGGTCCGGAACTAGGAAAACATTCCCGGTTGATTTCCCCCTTCACCTATATCGTGTAGCCATACGTTAGGTCACACCCGGCACAGCATATTGCCACGTTATGCTTTGTGATGCTATGTTTGCTTTATATTTACTGTTTTATCTCCTTCTTCTCGGCGGTAGACCCTGAGACTGATGCTGCCCCTGTTATCGACTACGTAACCGACGACACCACTAACGACCCTGCCTTTGCCGCAGAGCTTCCAGGCAAGCCCCCCCTTTGATCATCCCGATATTACCCATTCAATTCTCTCATGCTTGCATTAGATTTTGCTACTGTTATTGTTTGCTCCTATTCTGATGCATAGCCTGCTTTTGTAACCTGCTTATTGTTACCTTACCTGCTTATCCTAAACTTCTTAGTATAGGTTGGTTAGTGATCCATCAGTGACCCCCACCTTGTCCTTGTTTCCCCTGCTTCATCATCGAAGACCCGATCAACGGGATCTAATACCAGGCCCCGGCACCGCACATCACTTCCCCTTAGTTGCTCGACATTACTGGGTTACTATTGATTGTCGAGGGTGAGACCTCATCCGCACTTCTGATGTTAACCCGTTAGTGTAGTTATTCGGTCGTGGTCATCGAGGGTGATTCCGCCTTAACCACTTCAGATATGACTCTGTCGTGCAACCCCTCAAGTGTGAACCTCGAGGGTGGATCCTCTTACGTTCACCTTGATGATTACATCGAGTGGAATCCGCCGGGGGTGATTCCTCAGGTTTTCCCCTTGATGTTTGGACACACAAATACTTGGACTTTACAAGTGTTACTTGGAAAGGTGGGTCGACCCTGAGGGGTACCCGCGAGTGATGTGGAGACGGGTTGACCTGGAGGGTGCCCGCGAGATAATTACGAGGCATGGCCAGGCATTCCTAGCCCTTGCCGCAAGTCCTCGAGACGGGGCAACGGGATCACATCTTTTGTGAGTCTCTGCTTGTTACCGTGCGTTCCTAATCCACTACGATTTGGATATTTGATCCGAGGGGCCTCTTGCCTGATAGCACTAACCATCACGTGGGCATAGTATGGGCGTTCTACGTCGTATGCATCAGCCGAAGCTTAATAGACGTTAGCGACTGAGCGGCGCGCGCCGGATTGGATAGGTAAGCACCTGCCTTTTTTAAGGAGGTAGCTAGGTCTGCTCACCAGCCGCGTTCGCAATGTGCAGGAGTTCCCGGGGCGATGGCCCATGACCCCTGGGGGCATAGGTTTAGTCCGGCATGCTCACCTCTCTATTAAGCCTAGGTCGGGTTGCGGTGTATTGTTTGGCCGAGGCCAGGCATGACCCAGGAAAGTGTGTTCGGACGGAGTTAATCAAGCGTGGTGGGTAAGTTGGTGCACCCTTGCAGGGAAGAAAACATTTATCGATAGCCTGTCCTATGGTAACGGACATTCGGAGTTGTATCCCGATCGATACAACTAGAACTGGATACTTGAGGTGGTAACTGGATAGTATGGCTCTGGGATTGCTTTCTCGCAGGGAGTCGAGAAAGGATCTCTGGCCGAGGTTGATAACACTACTACTACTTTACTTTATGATACTCTTATCTCTTCTGATGCTGCAAGATGCTTGGAGCTGCTTGAAGATGCTAGTCTTTGATAGGCTAGGTTTTCCCCTTCTCTTCTGGCATTCTGCAGTTCAGTCCACATATACAGCCCATGTCATTGATACCGATGCATATGTAGTGTAGATCGTTGCTTGCGAGTACTTTGGATGAGTACTCACGGTTGCTTTGCTCCCCTTTTTCCACCTCTTTCCATTCTTCCCGGAAGCTGCAACCAGATGGTGGAGCCCAGGATCCAGACGCCACCTTCGACGATGACTACTACTACCATGAGGGTGCTTACTACTACGTGGAGGCCGCCGACGACCAGGAGTAGTTAGGAGGCTCCCATGCAGGAGGCCTTGCCTTTTTGATCAATGTTTCTTTTGTGGTAGCCTTCTTAAGGCAAAACTTGTCTAACTTATGTCTGTACTCAGATATTGTTGCTTCCGCCGACTCTTGTGTTTTCGAGCTTATGTATTCGAGCCCTCGAGGCCCCTGGCTTGTAATATAAAGCTTGTTTTATTTTAATTTGTGTCTAGAGTTGTGTTGTTATATCTTCCCGTGATTCCTTGATCTTGATCAGACACATTTGCATGCATGATTAGTGTATGATTGAATCAAGGGCGTCACAAGTTGGTATCAGAGCCGACTGCCTGTAGGATCCCCCTTTCCAACTCCTTGGCCGAAGTTGAGTCTAGAAACCGAAAACTGTTTTACTAACTTGGCTATGTGGCTTACGGGCCCACGTCGCCAATTGGGTGGTATTAGGATCTTTTATTCCTTGTCTATACTCTGGGACTCTGATCTCTCTTCCATTCGGGTTAAACGATTGTGCTAACTCTAACATTAGGATCTCGTAATGACTTTCCCAGAAGATCCCCTTCATTCAGGATGGTTGCCTACTTCACCACAAGACTTCAAAGATAGTCTCTGATCTATTCCCAAGAACATGTGTTGATTTCTTTTGCAATCCCTTAACACCGTTGAATCCTTATGGATAACTGCGTACCTCGCCATTCATACTTCCATCCCTAGTTGTTATTGTTAGTACATGATACGCGAAAGTATTCTCTAACTTTTGAGAATCCTTTTTCCGACTGCCTTGTAGCTCTTTTCCGCCTGAATAACCCTACGAATAATTCATCACACTTCCCAGGGATTTGTTCATCCCCAGTTGATCATATGTCTCACAAAATTCTTCAAATGTAATTCGACCTTCCAAAGATCCTCTGTAGCCCAGTGCTCCCGAAAGTCTTGTCTGTCTGAATTATGGTTAAATCCATATGTCCAGCAATATTCATTAACATCCTTTATCATTGTCATCCTGAGCCTATTGATCCATTATCTTGTGATTGCTCGCAATCATCAGTCGAACCCTGAAACTTGACCTTCCTGCTCATACGTCATTCTGTACATGAGTTGGATCTCGGCCAATCATGTTGTAATTGATTGTCCACCTAGTTCCCTTCAACTTGAACGTTGAAATATTCAGCTGTTTCTATAATCGGATGCCTTTGAATTCTTCCCTCTTCTGATTGAGTACTGATACTCACATCAGATCCATTGAGGACCGCTGAATCCTTTGTAGGATTATTATCCGGCAAAGTCCTTCGTATTCAAAATCTCGTGCGCTCTTCCCCTGATACATATTGCCTTCGGTAAATTGTATCCTCTGCTTATTGTCAACCATGCTCTGCTATTGAGCTGATGTTATATGCTCTGGAAGTCAGTCGTATATGTTCCTAAGATACCCCTATGGGTTGAACCTATGCCTTCCCTGATCCGTGTGAACTCGAAAGAGATGTGAGTCATACTCTTCTGGTGCTTCACCAGATACATCTTCCACACTACAAATTTTTCGAGAACGAGTAGTGAATGGAAGGTTATGCATTGTAGAAGTGGGAGTCGACCTTGAACCTTTGTGTTCATGCCCATGGACCCGATGTAGAACTTATCATGGAAGCTGCTCGTAGAAATAATTACCCCTTGTTATAAGTTCATCTTGTATCGGTGGTTTGATCATTCATAATCGTGGTTCCGACCATAGTTTGTCCTTAATTCCATTTCCCGGACAAGTTAAAATACTTGTCTCCTGCAAGTCATTTCACCTGTCCAACCTCTAATTTGATCTACCTTCAAGAATTTCCTCATGTTATCTTGAGGATGTCGTGTCATTGCACTACCTCTTGTAAATTCTTAATTGGAGTGATACTCCATCACATCACTCCTAGCCTGATTGGCTATATTTTTATCGTGTCAATTATTAACTGTGCTATCTCGGTCTTATGCCTAGAGCAAATTCCGACGACGAGCTAAGCCTGCGTCGATCTTCCTCATCTTATCATTTCACCTCAAACAACAAGCTTGATTTCAAGCTTATGTCGAATCCGTGGTTCTCATAGCCTTTCACTTCATCCTTCCTTTTGCTTGATGTCATCGCTGCTCGATGGCATCTTCATAGAGTCTCTCAACATAATTTGTCGTGATCACCGTCAACACTTTGGCTTCTTCAGAGATGTCAATTGAATTCATGGCTAGAAAATACCATCCCTACCCCTCGATGGTTTGTGATATCATTGATGACATCCTTGACTTCCTGCCAACATAGACCTGGTCGTGTTTGGTTATTCCTTACGTTCCGAGGTAATCTTGAAAGTGTTCCTTTGTATCTTTTGTGATCTTCAGATCCAACTCTTACCCAAAACACCATGTTATTGCTACCTCGAAGCATGACAATGGTACTTCATACATCAACAAGAACATTGGAAGTACAACACTAAATGTTTCTTGATCTATTATCCGAACACCATTGTATGGGTAATATAATGATTCTTCCCTCGCCCCTTTATCTAAATACTTTTGATCTTGCTGGCCTATCATGCATATCGTGCTCCGCTTTTTCCTTGGGACGGATACTCCCAATTCTTGTGTGTAAACACATTTTCCTTTCCGTTGGTCTGATTAATCCGATAATTTCATTTTCCTTTCCATTGGGTTGTTTAACCTTCTTGTGATCTATATGATACAAGCAGAAATAATTCCCTGCTTATAAAACACCCCGATGTACAACCTTGTAAGTGAGACCCTGTAACTATTGTTGATGACATTCCGATAACCACCGATGGACGAGAACTTTGCCTACTGGTCTGCCTCGTTCAACGAGCAGGAAAATGGTGGGGAGGGCCGGTGCCGGGGTGGACTACAAGGGGGCGGCGGGCGACTGCAGCTGCAGCATGAAGCAGCAAGAGGCGGCGGTGGCGGCGAGTGAGGATGGGGCCCAGGCGCGGCGCGGGCATCTGCCTTGCGCGGGTGTGCATGCGCTGAAGAGGGGGGACATGGGAGCAGAGCGGCGGCGGCAACACGGCAGCATCTAGCAGAAGCAACGACGGCGTACTGCGTCTACGACACGGAAAGAAGGGGGAAGCAGAGGGAGGATGCAGGGTGCCACCGCGTAGGCACAAGGAGGCCCCGTGATTGATTAGGAGTAGCAGAGGGCAGGCAGTTCGACGACAGATGACGGTGATGCAGGCGGTCTGTGTTGGGGAAGAAGTGGTCAATGGCGACGGTGGAGCGGCCCCGAGCTCGAGGTAGCGGTCGTAGGTGTAGTGGAGGTCGAAGGCCTAGCTCCCAGCGCGGTACTAGGCAATGGGGTCGATGGAGGACGCGCGGTCAGGTGCGTCTATGGCGACGGTGGGCGTTTGGGGGAGGCGGAGAAGGGGATCTGGGGAGAGCCTAGAAGGGAGTGGGGCGACA
>NC_041381.1:543268646-543272027 GCF_002162155.2 Triticum dicoccoides | reverse complement strand
GACGAGCCGGTCAGGCGGCGACCGCGCCCACGGTCGCACGAACAGGGAAGGCGACCATGGGAACGAGCTGGCCTTGTTGGGCCGCTCGGGTGAGTTAAGGCCCAGTAGGGGACAGGGGGCTCCCTCTCATTTCCCCTTTTTTTCTTTCTTTACTCTTTGTTTTTTTATTAAGTAAACAGAGATGGGTAAGAAAATATTGGGCATGCTATTTACTTAGGAAAAAATATGGCAATTGCCCCTTTTATTCCCTGGTGATCTTAGACAGTGCTGCAATATTTTGGAGACCAGAAGAATTCATTTGGTATTTCATCATTTCAAAATGCTGAATTGGTGCTGATTGCTAATGCTCATCTTTCCACAAAAGTGATGTTGTGTTCCTCAACAAATAATTGTTATGGAATTTTTGACAAATGATGAACATTTTTCCAGCAACTTTCGAGCAACTTCAAACTTCACCTGAATTTGAATTGACTGGAATTTCAAATGGGATACTGGACAAAGGTGATTAAGAATTGTTTGGAAAAATGATTAGTTTAATCATAGAGGGTTACTGTAGCATGACACTGGGGGTGTTACAAATCTCCTCCACTACAAGAAATCTCGTCCCGAGATTTAAGGGGTGGAGTAAGGGGGAATGACTCGGGAAGGACGGAGCTCAACACAAGATAGATACGTGGGGGCTATCTCAGTGAACATGGCATAGAGGCATCTCACGAGTTGAAATTTAAGAAAGTCATCGAGAGCAAGGTAAGAAGGTGCAATAAGAATCTTCAAGCGGGTAGGCAATCATTCGTTGCCTGAAACAGAGGGTGAAAGGGGGTTCAGAGCGACTGGATTAAGTATTTTGTCTGATACCAGAATTGGTGATCTCTCGAAAGGTGGCTCGTGAATTACATACGGAACCAACATGGGGAAAAACTTTTAGAAAAGGGGTATACATGAGAGTCAGGTTTCGATCCTATTGAACTATGGGTTATGGGCCCACCATGTGGGTAATAAGCAGGAAGGCATTGACATCTTGCTCAGTCATGGTAGCAAGGCATGTCAGATAATAACCTCTTAGTTATGTTGGAAACAGTGTTGGTACCAAGGGCGAGGGACGAAGAGAGCCCAGGATCTAGACGCCACCTACGACTACTACTACTACTACGCCTTCGACCTCCACTACGCCTATGACCGCTACCTCGAGCTCGGGGCCGCTCCACCGTCGCCATCGACCACTTCTTCCCCAACGTAGACCGCCTGCATCACCGGCATCCACCGTCGAACCGCCCGCCCTCTGCTGCTCCTAATCAATCATGGGGCCTCCTTGTGCCTACGCGGTGAGCACCCCGCGTCCTCCCTCTACTTCCCCCTTCTTTTCGTGTCGTAGACGCAGTACGACGCCGTTGCTTCTGCTTGATGCTGCCGCGTTGCCGCTGCTGCTCTGCTCAAATGTCCCCCCTCTTTAGCGCGTGCACAATCGCGCAAGGCAGCCGCCCGTGCCGCGCCTGGGCCCTGTCCCTGCTCGCCGCCACCGCCGCCTCTTGCTGCTTCATGCTGCCGCTACAGCCGCCTGCCGCCCCCCTGTAGTCCACCCCGGCGACGGCTCTCCCCACCGTTGGGCGCGCCACAACGGCCGCTGCCCAACAGACCCCGCCACGCGTCCACCTGCTGCTGGAATCGACCGACCGGAGCTCCTCCACTGCGCTGGATTAGCGCCGGCGTTGGTCGCCGACTAGGCGCTGACGTGGCCCGTAATTAGGCACTAACCCCCCCCCTCTAATAGTCTATGACAGTGGGCCCGAGGCCACTAACTAGTCAGTTAAGTTTTGTTTAAGAAAAATGTTAACTAGCGTTGAGTCAATGACATGCAGGTCCCACTAGACCCGCTGACTAGTCAACCATTGACCTGTCAACTGCTATGTCAGCAGTTGACTGGCCCTACTATCAACCCCTCTGTTGCACTCTGGGTGCAGTGCACCTGGTGCACCCAACATTTTCTGGAGATTTTTGAGATTAAAATAATTCTAGGAATTTTTGAAAATTGCTAAAACTTTGGAAATTCATAGAAATTAAACCATAACTCGGATGAAAATGTTTTCTACATGAAAGTTGCTTAGAACGACGAGACGAATCCGAACACGCAGTCCGTTTACCTGTCAGATGCCTCGAACTATCTGAACATGGAACATTCCCCCTCCGGTCATCTGTTTGACACAGGTCCGGAACCTAGAAAACATTCCCGGTTGATTTCCCCCTTCACCTATATCGTGTAGCCATAGGTTAGGTCACACCCGGCACAACATATTGCCACGTTATGCTTTGTGATGCTATGTTTGCTTTATATTTACTGTTTCTTCTCCCTCTTCTCTCTGGTAGACCCCGAGACCGATGTTGCCCTTGTGATCGACTACGTCACCGACGACACCACTGGCGACCTTGCCTTTGCGACAGAGCTTACAGGCAAGGCCCCCCTTTGATCATCCTGATATCGCCCATTCCATTCTCTCATGCTTGCATTAGATTTTGCTACTGTTATTGTTTCCTCCTATTCTGATGCATAGCCTGCTTTTGTAACATGCTTATTGTTACCTTACCTGCTTATCCTAAACTGCTTAGTACAGGTCAGTTAGTGATCCATCAGTGACCCCCCACCTTGGCCTTGTTGCCCCTGCTTCATCATCGAAGACCCGATCAACGGGATCGAAGACCAGGCCCCAGCACTGCACATCACTTCCACTTAGTTGCTCGACACTACTGGGTTACTATCGAGTGCCGAGGGTGAGACCTCATCAGCACTTCTGATGTTAACCCGGTAGTGTAGTTATTCGATCGTGGTCATCGAGGGTGATTCTGCCTTAACCACTTCCGATATGACTCTGTCGTGCAACCCCTCAAGTGTGAACCTCCACTACAAAAAAAGACACATCCGTGACATTTTGGGCCGAACGAATTTTTTTTCCTGTCATACATATGACACTTCTATGACGATAATTGTGAAAAACCCGGTATCATCATAGATGTGGTGGGCTCCTACTTCTATGACAAAAAATCATGACAGAAAATGGGCTTTTCGTCCTGGGCGGGCCGGAGATGCAGCTGCATGACATTCTTTGGGCCGTCCATGAACGAATGAACCGTGGTAGAAGCGAGGGGGAGGAAAATTTCGGGGAGTTGCCGGTTATGGTGGGAGGTCGGGGGCCGAGCGATGCGCGTTTCTCTCGTACACATACAAGCGTGTGTGCGAGGCGTTGGCTCTAACTGAACCCGAGCGAGGCGTTGGGCTCTAACTGAACCCGAGCGATTGCACTGCAGGCTACGCGTTACTGAACCCGAGTGATCGATCGATGGCTGTTAACTGAACCTGATGGAGCAATTCCTTCGCTACTGCTGCTAACT
>NC_041381.1:543264003-543268384 GCF_002162155.2 Triticum dicoccoides | reverse complement strand
GAACAGGACCCTGTGGTGTGGAGGGCTGGATGAACAGTAGACGGTGGAGGGCTGCTCGTGGAGGGGTGGTTGAATAGGGCCCCGTGGTGTGGAGGGCTGGATGAATAGTAGAAGGTGGAGGGCTGGATGAACAGTAGACGGTGGAGGGGTGGTGGAACACTAGCCGGTGGAGTAGTGCGTGGTGGAGGCTGGATGAACAGGAGCCCGTGGAGGCAGGAGGAGGTCGGCGGTAGCCCGTGGAGGCTGGAGGAAGTCGACGGTGGAGATGAACAGTATCCCGTGGAGTCCCGTTTTGCGGTACGCCACACCCCTATTGATGAACAAGACCCCCGTTTCGACCGTAGTGCTCCAACACAAGTCCGTTTCGTCCATTTTGCGGTATGCCACACCCCTCCCGATCAACAGGACCCCCATTTCGACCGTAGGAGGTCCGTTTCCTCCGTTTTGCGGTACGCCACACCCCTCCCGATCAACAGGACCCCGTTCCGAACGTAGGAGGTTCATTTCCTCTGTTGTGCGGTACGCCAGGCCTCGTGTCCATCGCCTGTGCCGTCCAAGCCCTCCCGATGAACACGACCACGCATTCCGTTCCGACCCAGCCAGTTGGCTCCCCATGAACACGACGACAACACTATTTCTCCGTTCCGACCTAGCCATGTACGTGCGCGAGTAGGCGTTCGAGACCCTGTCCGTATGTACGTACGTGGCCGTATTTTCTTTCTTGCACCCTCGCCGTTGTAGGTACGTGTACATGCTACATGCGCGCCTCTACTACGACACGTGCGTGCCTCCACTATGACACGTGCGTGCCTCTACATCGACCAGTATGTACGTACACGTTCGCGACCAGAATGAAAACGCTACGTACGCTTCGACTAGGTGGGTTCCGACTGTCAGGCACTTCCTTGCCTGCGAAGATGTGGCTGGTGGGTCCCAGCAGTCAGGGGGGTGAATCTTTTTTTTTGCCTGGCGCACTTCCTTGCGTGTGAAGATGTAGCTGGTGGGTCCCAGCAGTCATGGGGGGGGGGCAAATCGTTTTTTTTTGCCCGGACGCACTTCCTTGCGTGCGAAGGTGTAGCTGGTGGGTCCCAGCAGTCAGGGGGGAAACATTTTTTTCGCGAAATACGGTGGCCTGTCCGGTGGGTCCAAGCTGTCAGGTGGAGGAATAATTATTTTGCACGTAATAAGGAGGCACTTCCTTGCGGCCACCGTGGACCCAACTGTCAACCTCTCCACGCACAGTGCTCTTCCGATGGAAGTCGGTCATTGACACCATTCACCATGCCGCACCGAGAGCACCACGCCGGTGGACGATGGCGAGGACTAGGAAGGGGACGACGCGGAGCTGAGGAAGACGCAGCAGTGGATGCCCACGCGAAGAGGAGTACGAGGGTGAGGCTGCCGTCGCCGCAGAATAACAGGGGGTGTCGGTGGGTAGAGGGATGGCCTGGCCCGTGGTGGGAGTAGTAGGGGGCGGTGAGGCCTCCGCGGCATCACAGCCGGCCACGGGAGACAGGAGCACGCGGCACGACCGGCGCTGCTTTGGGCGGTTGGAGCACGAAGACCAGAGGTTGAAGAAGCATTACGGCCGTTGGATGGACATCGTACGGTCACTGGAGCTAGAGTCGTTCATATTGACTAAGTTGACAAAGCCCTCCGTCCCCGTAAACTTAGTAGGCACACAAGTCAGCCTCCCACCAAGGTGAGTCCCAGCTAGCAGGGGGTGTATTCATTTTTTTGTGCGTAATAAGGAGGCATTTCTGGTGGGTCCAAGCTGACAGCGGGGGGAATGTTTTTTTCGCGAAATACAGAGACCCTTCCGGTGGGTCCCAGCTATCAGGTGGAGAAATCATTATTTCGTGCATAATAAGGAGGCATTTTCCTGTGTGGGCCCCTACTGTCAGCCTCTTCCGATGGCTGTTGTTTGTTTACCATGTTGACCTCGCCGCGCCAAGAGCACAAACGCGGTGGACGAGGGCGAGGCCCAGGAAGAGAACCACCCGGAGCCGGCGAAGCCACCACAGTGGATGCCCACGCTGATGGGAGAACGAGCGCTGACTGGTCGGCTGCGGGGTGAGGCTGACGTCGCCGGAAAATAATAGGATGTGTGGGTGGTTAGAGAGCTGGCCTGGCGGCAGCACAGCCAGCCACGGGAGGAGGGAGCAGGAAGTCCCGCCGACGCTGGTTTGGGCGGCCGGAACAGGAAGATCAGAGATTGAAGAAGCACGGCGGCCGTTGGATGGACATCCAACAGTAAGCGTGGGCTAGACGGGCCATAGCCCCCGCACAGCGCATAGTTGAGCTCCGTCTCTGAAACTGAAAAACAACTAGGCGAGCTGCTGGGTCCCTGGTGTTATCCGCTCGTTGTGTAATTTTCTCATTTATTGACTACATTGACAATGGCGTGGAACCTAGTTGTCAAACAATTAGGAGGAAGTATTTTTTTGGCTTGTAATAACGAGGCACCTGCTTGCGAAATGCAATGACCCTGGTGGGTCCCTACTGTCAGCCTCTCCACGTACAGTCATCTCCTAATTCCTCTTGCTTGTTGACCATGTTGACAACGCCAGACGACGGCGGGCACAGCGAGCTAACCAGGGCGGAGAACGACGGCAAGGCCTCGGACGGAAACGAACAGCAGCCATGGAAGATGCGGCAGTGTAGTGGCAGGTGGAGGGGAGTACGAGGGCAACAACATGCAAGTCAAGCATACAAATGGTACAAAAAGGCCAATGATTAATTGTCCATCCAATTTTTAGACAAAACCCAGATTGAACATGATAGTAACATCTAACCCAACCACTCTTTTTTGCAGTCACAAACAAATGGATCGGTCTGATCCATAAAATCAACATCCTGTGCAAAAAAATTTATTTCAAGATGTCTACAACTTATTGTAAATATAAGCCGAGCACGTTTAGAAGCCCATTTGTCCACCTGAAACTTCTTTTTTTTGCTGTTCAACATGTTCGTCCGTGAGAAATCTCTTGCTGTAAAAATTAAGCCTCATGGACAATAGTAACCTTGCGTTCAACAGGAAGAATGTGACAAAGCTTATGTTTGCCTGGTTGGATGCATATCGTTCCATTGTTATTGTCCTCAAACGAATGTCATGAGAACTTAGAAAATCCTTGTGCTTATTACGCCAATGATTGGTTATATGTTTTTCGCCATGTGGTTCTCCCTAAGTAGACATGAAGATTGAAAACAGTTAAGGTCTGAAAAAAGAGTATGTCGAAAGAACGACGGTTGAACAGTTAATTCTAGTACAATATATACGGGCTCTCAATGTGCATGAAATCATCACCTCTATGTATAAATTCTCCAGAGATCGAAAGCATCGCAGCAAGCCAATAATTATGTCCAGATGAAAACTATACATATTGATATACCAGCAGCATTGATAGGCTATCAATGGACGAACTCTTCATTGAGCATATAACATAATATTAGTACCCAAAGTGTACTCCAAGATGATATAAAACTTATGCGCACAAATGAAAAATGCAGCATATGATTACAAATGTGTAGATGATAATATACGGTACCTGAAAAAGTGAGGAGCCAAACACCAACTCCTTGTGATTATTAAAAGGGTCACGAATTACACCCAAGGTCTGCAGTTTGGGCGCAGAGACGACAGTTATTTCTGAAGGTGTATAACAATTATGAAGGAGCAACCTTTCAAGTGAAGGGGCATCTTCAATGATGAGCTGCTGTCCTTTAAAACAAACTCCAATGCTTTTAAGGTGAGGCGACTTTATTTGGAGACAAGTGATACCGATTTCTATTCCCAAAACAATCAGCAAGCACTCCAGAGCAGGGCAACTGGAGTGGATGATGCTGTGCAGTGAGGCCTCCGACAGATAAACCACCACAAGCGAAAGTTTTTGTAGCAGTGGGAGTCGAAGCAATTGTACCAGATCGGCTGGTAGATGGCACCGGGCAAAGGTGGCGGTGTGGAGAGAGCAGGAAAACTGCGAGATGGACAATGGTGGTGTGGGAACGAATTTTTGGTATGTTCGTGGTATGAAACTTTCATGGTAATGGTAGAACCCAAACTGCTGGAGTTTTCCAAATTCAGGGGATGTCTGCCAAGCGTCCACCTTGCTGGGTATGGACATCAGGTAGCTTGTTGGGATGCAGAGGCATTGAACGGGGCCCTGCTGGTGAGAAGAGACGATGGCTTTGATGAGATCAAATTCAGGAAGGACAGATATCTGACGATAGTCGAGATTGAGGGGCGGTGCACCATAGAGGGCGCCACAGAGTTGAGAGGACTTGTGTGCGGCAACAATCCTTGGTGGGGAGAAGTGAGATGATCTCCTCAAGGATGACGCACGGGAGATCGCTGATGCGGTCCACCGGAGATTCTACCGGT
>NC_041381.1:543258323-543263500 GCF_002162155.2 Triticum dicoccoides | reverse complement strand
TGGCGGGAGCCTCATCTTCTTGGCGCTGGGGCCAGCCGACTCCATTTTCCTTGTGGGCGTCGCGCCGAGCTCACGGGTTTGAGCAGAGTAGCCAGAGACGAGCCTAGTGGCAGTGCGAGTGGGGAAGAAGGAGGGCTGGGGATTTCTGTAGGAGTGGAAGAAGAGGAGCAGGCGTTTTCTGTACGAGTGAGGAAGAAGGTGAGCGGGGTTTTCCAGACGAGTGAGGAAGATTGGGGAGCGGGGGGAATTGGGTGGGGAGACGGAAGCGGGAGAGCGAGTTGTTCGTGTTTATAAGGCCCGCTGCACTAACTACTCGCTTTTCCCAAGAACCGCTCTCTTCTTTTGCGTTGCTGCATGACTGGCCATGCATGCAGGATGCATGTGCCCGCCGGCCACTGCATGCGCCTGGTTTGTTACTAGGCCTATTTAATAGGGTGGTTATGGAGTAAATTAAGGAGATTTATTTTCTCTGTGTGCATCCACCAAATTAGAGGATGCGGTACTGGATGCAGACACTCACATTAAACTAACATTCAGAAGAACAAAAGTTCAGCATGTCTATGCATCTCAATGATTCACCATACTATAACCGATATACAAAGCTGTGAGAAGGTGTGGAAATAAAGAAAATCGGTCGATGCTTCTCTGAGAAAAGGGCCTCCCTGCGCACGCATTAATTTCCTGGGCATGCTTGTTTCTTATCAATGTTGCCAGCACTTTGAGCATGTTGGCAACTCCACAGCTAGCTAGCCGCCTCATCTTGCAATTGATGCTGACACATTTGCAGCAAACACATGAGGCAATAGAGATGACTCAACATGGGTCCATATTGTGCAGTTCCCCTAATATCATATTCATTGTCCTGAATCTGAAAAGTTAGGAAAATAGTAGCTATACTTAAATGGTGTTGCAAAACAGTAGCACATATCAATAGCTCGGCATGACAAAACACGATCATCTGGACGAAGGGGATACTGACCTACCTGAGGAAGATTACATATAATTTCATAAATCCTTGGTTGATTTCCACCTTCGGCTGCACTGCTTGTTTGCTCCTCCACACATGACAGGATCGTTCCGCACTGCATTCAGCAAGTCAACGTACGAATAAGCTAATTTCATCTAGCGGTGGTCATTGTACCTAGTTACGAATGTAGGAATACCTAGAGCACCATGAGGTTAGCTGACAGCAGGTAGATGCAGCCATATAAATTTTGTGCGGTGCTACCAAAATTGAGGTTTGTATCCCTTCCCGTTATGAGAATTCTTCTTGAAGTTGGTAGAATGTGAGGGCTTGTTCTTTGCATCAAACTTGCCTTTCCCCTGAGATTTGTTCTTGTTGTTTTGGGGCTGGTTGGGCTGAAAGTTCTTCTCGTGTACCATGTGGGCACTATAAGCTCCCTCGGTGACCCGAGCACATGTGTCTTTTGCTCTCGCCTTCTCCTCAAAATCAAGAGTGCTAACGAGATCCAAAACAGAAAACTCATGTCTCTTGTTTTTCAGAGAAGTAGCAAAATCGTTCCACGAAGGTGGAAGCTTGGCAATGATGGTCCCAGCAACAAATTTGGCCGGCAACACACACTTAAAGTACTCTAGTTCCTTAGAGAGTGACTGTATCTCATGAGTCTGCTGAACAACAGAGTGCTCATCAGTCATCTTGTAGTCACAGAATTGCTCCATGACGTACAACTCGTTGCCATCGCCCGAGGGCCCAAACGTGGCCTCGAGCGCAGCCCACATGTCTTTGCCGCTATCAAACGACATATATGAATCCATAATGGAACCGTCAAGAACACTCAGCAGGGCGGCTTTGAAGAGGGTATCCATGTTCTGAAAAGCTTCCTGCTGTGTAGGATTAAGATCGCCCTCAGGCTTACCCTTAGTGGCGTCATAACAGTACATGATCTGAAACCAATATACTGCTCTTGTGTGCCACCTTTTATATTGCACTCCCTTAAAAGTAGGTGGCTTCAAAAGTGCAGCAAAACCACTCGGAGTAAATTGCCTGTGATCAGGTTTTTGGATTGGATTGTTGAATATATGAGCAATTTAGTATGAGATTTAATCCGAATCAGCAGTAAATAGATCATGACGACAATTGCAAACATCAAAGTAATGATGCGGACTAAACCAGGAGGACAGAATCACATACTGTACAGCGGGAGCAGAACCGATGTGGTTGATGTTGTCACTCATGTCGTTGGTGAAGAGGTTACCGAGGTCGGGGAAGAAGGCTGTCGTTGAGGAAGTCGTCGCTGGCAGCAGTCACAGGAGTGTGCTCCCCAAAAACCTGATTGCCCCTCTCCCGTACAGGATCACGAAAGGCGGGGTTCGGAGGACTGCTATCCCTTCTCGAGGTGCACGCCGGAAGGAGGGCTGGAGAAGAATTGTGTGGCGGCGCTAAGATCTGGAACGGTGTGAAACCATATGATACAGCGACGGCTAGGGTAGAGCATGTCAGGTCGGTCGTGCGAGTATAATAGTAGGCCTTTGCCCCCCCCCCCAAACCCCACGTCCAAGTCAATAATAGCTCAAAAAAAGTCAATAATAGACCAACCAAGGTTTGTCTAAAAAAATGGAGTAATTAAGGCGTCTGTTAGTCCCTTTAGTATAAATACAATATCATTAATAATGGCCCCACCTTTTGTCTCACAAAGTAGAGTATGTTGGAGTACAACCGGCTACACGTTTACAATCCACTTCTCTTCTCTCTCCTCTCCTCTCTCCTTCAACTAAGCACAAATACTATATTTAAATCCTTATAGCTTGCTTATGTCATCTAATTGTAGTACTTGCTCTAAAAGTTACTATCCACTGTGTAGTCTGAAATGCCGGGCGTGCAGCGGGCGGTGCCCTCGGTCGGCGCACCGCTTCAATGGCGGAAGCAGTGAGAGGTTGCATTGCCCTGACTTGCCATCAATGTGGAGCGGCGGGCTCAGCTGGCGCCGGGCGGGAAGCGCGCGCGGGAGGGGGGAGGGGGTTTTTATTGGGCCAAGAAGGTGAGAAGCCAACTTGGGATCGGTCCGAACGGGGAAATATCATGTGCTCCCATACTCTGCATATGACACTAGTCTATGTTACTACTCCCTCCTTTCCGGTTTATAGCGATGTTTAGAGTAACATAGTAATATGTTACAGTACAAGTTACTCCCCACTATGTCCAGCCTTGGCCTCTCCAAGTGCTCCACCATGTATAGCTGCTAAGCCTGCCACGTAGGCATAAAATATGATGTGGCACCAATAAACTAAGCACCTATGCATTGAAGACTTGAGTTACTAAGCCATTTAATGCACTTATCACCTCATCTAAAGAGCATTAATAGTATAGCCAGCTGCTAGCTATAAGCCAGTGCCATGTCATCTACAGCCCATCTTATAGTCAACACGTACAATAGTACTACCTCCGTCCTGGTTTACAGGTCCCCTTTATAGTTTGTGTCAAATTTTGACTAAGGATTTAACTAATAAAATGTTAATGCATGTCAAAAAAATTTATCTCATTGGATTCGTATTTGAACATAGTTTTCAAAAATATAATGTTTGGTAACATGTGTAAACATTTTGTTAGTTTAATCTATGGTCAAAATTTGACACGAAATACAATGAGGACCAATAAACCAGGACGGAGGTAGTAGATCAAGAGAGTGTACTACTACTTTTTTGTTCTGTGGCCCACCTTTCATTCTCACAAAGTGCCTAGGAGCACGTGCTAGAGCTGGCTCTTCACGAAGAGCCCGCTTACCTTCTCTCTCCTCTCCTCTTTCTTCCAACTAAGCAGAAATATACTACTGTTTATTCCTTATAGCCCGCTGACTCAGCTCTATTGTACTTGCTCTAAGCACATCTAAGGCTAGCCATAGTGGGTGTAACTTAGGCAGTAACATAACGCACCCCAAGACATATATGCTTATGTGGCATGGAGTTAATGAGGAGAAAGGTGCTTGTGGTAACATAATATGTTACCGTAACATAACGCACTCCAATGCAAAATGAGTCTACAACATAATAAATGAAGGCTTGCATGACACTATACTTATGTTACTACCCACTATGGTGCTAGTAACATAGACTAGTAACATATGCATGTTACTAATCTAAGTTACTACCCACTATGACTAGCCTAATCACTTGCTAGCACCCCCTTGACCATGGACCTTGACGGTGTACGTCACCTTGTGTCTCATAATTTTCCTCGTCATCATCTGAGTCCTAGAAGATCTCACCCACATCATCATTAGCATGCGCCCGCCTTGATAGACAACGTGCGCAGAAGGAGTAGAGGCAACTGGGGACGCACCACCACCACGTCGTGGGCACTCCGTATGTGCTCGTGTGCATGCAGTGTGCGTGTTTTTCCATCGGTGCTAGCTCTAAGGCCGAGGCTGCGGTCGTCTTCGTCTCTGACTAGTAGTTGAGCAACGGCGGCAAAGAGGTGCTGCAAGAGATGCGTATGCGCCGTTGTGTGCGAGCTTCACCGTAGCATGATGAACCGGACGTCGCCGCGGATGGCGCACGCCTCCATGCAGCCAAGTGTGTGCGCATGCATGTGTTATTCACGTGCATTCTGCAGCCGAGCGTGTGTGCATGCACGTCTTGTGTACGTGCGTTGTGTGCTCCATGATGTGCGCGTATGTGCATGAGTTGGATCGGATGGAGTTAGTGCATTGGCTTGTGTACATGTGTGGCTTGTTGCGTGGTTATCAATAATTTAATATAAACTACTCCCTCTGTTCCTAAATATAAGTCTTTCTAGTCATTTCAAATAGACTACAACATACGGATGTATGCAGACATATTTTAGAGTGTAGATTCACTCATTTTGTTTTGTATGTAGTCCCTTACTGAAATATCTAAAAGACTTATATTTGGGAACGGAGGGAGTATAAAACATCTTCAACTTAGCATCCTGATGTACCGTTTCTAGTGGTTAGCGAAAAGTTCATGTTATTTTAGTTGGTTATAGGTGGACAGGCGGCAAAAAATAGAGGAACACGCGCAAGGTTCCTTGCAGACGCTCCACCGCGAGGTTCCTTGCTCCTCCTCGGTCATCGGTAATCTGTGCTCTTCAACTCTTTTCTTTTACGTGAGCTTTGTTCATCCTTTTCCCAACATGCGAGACATCTAGCATCAAGGTGCACGTGTCATGCAAGAAAATGGAGATAATCAGATAAGTAGTG
>NC_041381.1:543252420-543258229 GCF_002162155.2 Triticum dicoccoides | reverse complement strand
GCACTTCGATGGCACCTACGCAATATTTTTCTCCTCGATGGCACGTGAATGGCACGTGAATAGTGCACGTACTCAACGACGGAGCACGGAATGGTAGCAATGACATGGTCAGCCCTTTTTTGGAGAGAGTACGTACTACTACTACCTCCGTCCTGGTTTACAGGTCCCCTTTGTAGTTTGTGTCAAATTTTGACTAAGGATTTAACTAATAAAATGTTAACGCATGGCAAAAAAAATTATCTCATTGGATTCATATTTGAACATAGTTTTCAAAAATATAATGTTTGGTAACATGCGTAAACATTTTGTTAGTTTAATCTATGGTCAAAAATTGACACGATATACAATGTGGACCAATAAACCCGGACAGAGGCAGTAGTAAATAACTTTGATGTGTCCCGTCAACTTGCAGAACGACGAGAAGCTTGATTATGCCTTCTCCCTCGCCAATGCGTGCGCGGTGGCTCGCAGCACGAGGAGAAACTTTTGCTTACAAGCAGGTGGACGTGCAGCAGTTCATTTGGTGTCAGATTGCCAGAAGCACTACTGTAGAACCATCGACTTCCGGAAGAGGCAAAGAGCCAAGCGCAAGGTCACCTACTAACCTTAGGCTAGGCGTAGTGGGAGTAACATAAGTAGGGGTACCTCCTTTTTTATTCTAGAAACAACCACACACGAATACCAAGGTGCTGGTTACGTAGAACCAATTTCTTGCAGTCCGTGCTCAGCCCTCCTCTATCTCTCTTCTCAGCCAGCCAGCATGCTCAGCCCTCCTCAGCGGAGCCCATCATCAGCCCTCCTCAGCGGAGCCCATCGTCTGTTTGCTCACATGCGGCCCCACATGTCAGTGAAAAGGCAAGAGGACCCACTGAACCTGCACATCTTTCACCTCGACGTGCTGGTGATGAAAAACAAATCCAAGAAAGATCTTCGGTGGCTGCTTTTGGAGTTACTCATGAGAAGTAAGATTCTATTTACAGTTTAACCCAAGATGCACATCTCGTGGCTTCAACTTATCAACTACCACTCTATTTTCTTTCATGACACGACCTGGATGCTGGATGTCCCACGTGTCGGCAAAAGGAGGAAGAACCTGACCAAATCTTCGGTTGTGCTCTCGGATTACACTAGTTGTGCTAACTTAAAAATTTTATTGTGTACTCCCTCCGTTCCAAAATACTTGACTTCCATTTGTCCAAAAATGGATGTGCCTATATACTAAAACATGTCTAGATACATATATATTTTGACAAACACTACCTCCGTCCGGGTTTATTGGTCCCCATTATATTTCGTGCCAAATTTTGACCATAGATTAAACTAACAAAATGTTTATGCATGTCACCAAACATTATATTTTTGAAAACTATGTTCAAATACGAATCCAGTGAGATAATTTTTCTTGACATGCATTAACATTTTGTTAGTTAAATCTTTAGCCAACATTTGACACAAACTACAAAGGGGACCTATAAACTAGGACGGAGGTAGTAGAAGGCATGTATTGTGCAACGGAGGGAGTAGAATGGATGCAAGTTTTTGTATTGGGAAGAAGAGTACATCCATATATTGATAGAGCATTGGAGTTGGCCTTACAAGTGGGACCGCAGTTGAGGAAACCGACTATCGGCAAACCCCCACCTCGCCCACCGCGCGATGGCTGAGTTAGAGAAATGATGAGGTTGAAGAGATTGCTCTAGCACGGACTCCAAGAAATATGGTGTCAGATGGAAGTCGTGCTGGTGGCATGTATCGTACTCCTGGACGTGAATGCTTGTTCTGGTCCATGCCACCCTACTACTACTACTTACTATATAGTACTAGGATCGAGGATTTGAGGTGCTAGTTACGTACAATATGGCTACAGTAAAAACACCCGCACGACGCGCGAAGCAAGTGAAGCTAGTACAAATAGTGTACTACTATTGTTGATTGGCCTCATCCGATAACCTGTTGCAATGCACGTACAATTATGTATTTCAAAAATATTTTTTTGCCTCGTCGCACCACTCACTCACAGAAGCAACTCGAAAGCCATTCATAAATTTAGTAAGTTTATCACAGGCATATCATTTTATTACACACAACACGTCATCAACCCACATCGACAACGAGGATACATTATAAATACTAAAGTTTTCACCACACAACAAATAACAAGCAATGAAATGAACTTCAACTCAACCATTCCTCGGCGTTGGAAATGCTTGCTTTGAACCACAAGTGATTCTCTGGGACGGGGAATCTATTGTCGATCTCGAGACCAACGCAGGACTGATCATCCAGGCTGAAGCGGCCTACTATATCGGTACCAGGGTAGGGAACCACGCTAATGTCCGAGGTATAGACACAGTTGCTTCTCATAAATGGAGCTAGTAACGTTGTGTTAACAGCAGTTGGATCGCCTTTCACCATCATCGGATAGTTTTGTCCAAGGTATAGACACAGTTGCTTCTCATAAATGGTGTTAGTAAAGTTGTGTTAACACCAGTTGGATCGCCTTTCACCATCATCTGATAGTTTTATCCAAGGAAGAGCGAGTTTTCTCCAAGACTATCAATTCTGTACCAGGGAGAAGGAGTTGGCGCTAGCACACTAGTATCCATCCCGAATACCATGCAACGAGTGTTGGAATAGGTCCGGAGAGTGCGACCATGGGAGACTACACCTGCTTCCTTAGCAGTAACATCATCAGTGGGCTGTATACACACGAGAAGAGGTGATCCATCGGAATTAGTTGCCAGGCGCCAACGAGCATATGGGCGCTACTCGTGCTCATGCTTGTGATCATCACCATCATCATCACCCCCTTGGTTATAAAAATTTTCAAGTATAGGTGGTGGAATGTTCACAGGACCTTGGAAACACAAGAAGAAGGTTAATTAGTAAAGGGAAACCTGCTAACCCGCATGCATTTGGATGAAACAATTATAATTACAGTGGAAGAAAAACGTACCGAAATCATAACGATTCCATGCAAAAATAGTGCCACGAGTGGTGGCAGCAAACACAAGGCCCTCGTATTGAATTGCACCACAGTACTCATGCGTGTACAGAAACTGATTTTGAGCAATGTCCATCGAGTCAAACCAGCAAGGACGGCAACAAGCTTGTCGAAGATAGCAACAACTTCATAGTTGTTGTAATTCCAAGAGCGGGTTGGAACTCGAGAAATTGCTGTCTTCCGTAGAAGATAGTCACCATGATTGTATTTGAACGTGCGTACAATATCGGTATGCTCAACCTCTGGACAGTCTGCTGAGATTTTTGGAAGTGGAACCCGGTCACGAGTGTACACATTCACAAGTTCCCACTCGTAGTTGGACCCAATGTAAGCAACCAATCTCCATTTGCGCCTGCCTAAGCCTTGCCCTGAAGTGATGGCATCTTAACATCATATGTATCATTATCAAGCGGCATCAACTTGCACATGGCGAGGCCTCCGTCGTGACGACGCCAGTCATCAGGGTCACGGCGAAGAAGATAGGGGAGATCAAACCGCTCCTTGACTCTTGTGTTCCTTGTAATGATGTTATTAGTTGAGTCAAGAATGGTCTTGAACGAACCTGCCATGCTAGCCGAGGTGATAACGTCACACCGATCAATGAGTTCCTCCACCACGTCATCTTTCAGATCGGGGCAAGAATAATGGGGTCATTTCCGTCCTGTTCCCTCCATGGAGAAGACGACCGAACAATGGCAGAAGAAAGGGTGAAGGGCTGAAGGAAAATGGAGGAGGGAGAGGAAGAGCGTGCGGCAACAGTTCCAAATCGAGAGGGAAAGGCGAAGAGTCGGTGGATGGTTGCTAGTTTGCCACGGTTCACGAAGGGGCGCCCCAGCCTACACGACGGTTCGGAAATACTCCTACTACTCACCGTCATCTCACTGATATGTTGGAACGGGACCACATGTCAACGAAACATGGTGTGTAATTTCTCGTGCAAAATGCGATCTGGCCGCGTTGGCCCGAGGTGCCGCTTTAGTTTTTTTGAAAGTTTGTCGCATCAGTTACCGACCTTTATTTTTTTAACATGCAATCTGAATGGATAGCTCGTGTGGTCTTCACATGTGAGCGGATATAGTGATGGTTGATTGGCCCAAGCAACTTATTACAGTGGGAATATGTGAGTACCAGCGGATTCAAGGAACAGAGAAATGATGGTTGCTTCGTCCGAGCAACTTACTGTGGCGAAGGTGGGGCTCTGTGATTTGAGTGCTCACTACTCATTACTACTGCGGCGCAACGACCAGGGTGAATCTTTCCCTGAAGTTGTGTTGTGCACTCAATATTGCTGCATGGAAGGTGGAGCCGGATGAAGGATGTCCAACATGTCGGCGAAACGAAGTTGAATTGTTTCTGGCATTGCTATCAATCCTTCCAGATTTGTTTATATGTACGCATAATTTTGATGAAATTGTACTATGATGCTATGAAGGTTTCAACTCTGGTTCCCGCAGGAAAAAAGGTTTCAACTCTAGTTCCAGTTAGTGTGATTACAATAATAGTGGAACTAGATGATGAAACATAACACACATAAATAGAAGCCGATCACCACTACAGTCTCTCTTTAGGACTAACTTCTTGTTGGAGAAGATTAGGCACGGAGTTGGATGAGGAGGATAGAAAAACCAATCTCCCTTTCCGCAGTCCCACATAAATGTAAAAACGTTGCCCGTGTGACATTTTGGCGGAACTGCACAAAACACTCTTTAGAAAAGTGATTTGTGAAGTTCACAAAAAGGTCGCAATAGCAACGAGGTGAAAATGGATAGCCCTGTTTGCAAAAGGAGGTCGAAAGGAAACAATTACTGCCCAATAACACGAATTGAAGACACATACACCGACAAAAAAGAAGCATGTTCCATGTAAAAAGGGAAATATAGCACATGGTGGTTTAGCAAAAATGGTTTGAGGACGAGATTGCAAGATGGAAAGTACGCCGGCCGAGATACGATTTAAGCAAACAACTAAAGAAGATCCACATGCAGCAACAGGGAAGATGGGCAGTGGAGCAAGGCTGGAGGAAGTTGTACCTGAGGGTCATCGGGATGTTACTAGGAGGGCGCCGGCGGCCGGGATCTGCCCATACTGCGGCAGCGAGCAAGTGGCGAAGGCCCTACCGCGCCAGAGCTTGGTCAGAGAGAACGGCGGGTACCGCAGATCGGGACGAGCTGCCTCAACACCGTCGAACGGAGAGATGATGCACATCCTCCCTTTCCGCCGGCGGACGGGATGCGGCCGGATCACTGGCCAACGCTAAGAGAGAGAGGCCACGGCAGCCTTGTGTGAGATGGTGTGACGAGACTCACGAGAGACAAACCCATTTTCCATTTTCCCCATGGCAATATTTTTATATTCTAGGCGTGGTACCCGATCCTCCTTCAAGTAAACAACCACTACACGCGTCAAATTATCACGTGGGCTGCCTTTTCGTACAGAAACGAACTCCACCGTGTACCCACGCGGGTGTGGCCGGGAACGAGACGTGAGTACGTGTGTCCTGCGTGCACTTCTTCTTTAGGTGCAGGTATGTACGTGGGTGGGTGTGAGAGAGATGGTTTGTGCGAAACAGAGGCAATGTGTTGATGATATCTCAATCAGAAAAATGTAACATATGCAATGTGTGTGAAACGGAGTCATGGACATGAGATATCGATAGAATTGAAAACAGGGATGAAGTGTGTGGCTGCGCGATCGATAAAGAGTGCCATCGAATTTGTGTTTGCCCACGTGAAAGATACAGGGCGGCTGGCCTACTGGAATTTGAGAGGGCAGAGGTGCAGTTCTTCTCTGTGGCATGGATACCTA
>NC_041381.1:543222644-543251988 GCF_002162155.2 Triticum dicoccoides | reverse complement strand
TGTGTGGGGAAGGAGAGAGACCTAGCTATGTATTGAGGGAGATCGATCGACATCCATGGATATGTGTAGCAGAGGAATAAGGTTGGGAAAGAGATAAAGGTAGAGCGTCGGAGGGTTGGTGGTGGAGTGGCATCTCACAAATGGTGGGAGAGGCCTGCTAGACAAACGAAGGGTATGAGTGCAATATCAATAAGAGAGGGCGGGGGATGTCTGTCTGTCTATGCACGTGCGTGTGAGAGACGGGTCGGGAGGTATTCAAGGATGATGAGGGGAGAAGATATGGTTGTGGTAAGCATGCGTAGCTACATAGGAAGATCAACCGTCGTGTGTCCGAGAAAAGGAGAGACATAACTAGCGAGGTAAGTGTATCGGTGCTTGGTGAAAACGAATTATAGTCGACCTGGCTATATGTAGGGAGATCAGTTCATATACACGCCTGCATGTGTTAGAAGCAAATAAGGTCCGGAGAGGCAGACAGGGGGAGAGGGTGTGGCTTGGAGGTGGTGCGAGAGGCCTACCATGTCGAGGGGGGAGGAGTGTGCGAGCATGTGATTAATGAAAAGAGGGGCGGGAGTGTGCACCTGCGTGGCATCGTATTGGACATATGGGGGCATAGACGGTGAGAAGAGAAGAGGGGAAGTATATATGTGTTTTTTGTAGGCAGACTTGGCTAGAGAGGTATATCGACCGGTGTGTGCCAGAAAGAAGGAGCCGGGGGCCTACACACACCGCTGGTGGACGACCTAAAGAGAAATAATGAACGTGCGCGATGGAGGGGACGCTAAGGGTGTGTGAGGGGGGCGGGCATGTGCATGCACGATAGAAAGTTAGTGCTAGCTAGCTACAAATAGAAGAGGATCATGAAGGTGTAAAAGACGAACAAAGATCATAATTCATTATAAAAAAGTGGATACGGATACTTGAAGAAGATATCATAATGTAGAACATTGATTATAATTTGGGCTAATGTGTGGCTTTTGCAACTCAGGTCTAAATACTTGTCATAATGTAGGGGGCGGGGCACTATACTTTGTGTGATAAACATGGTGTACGTATGGAACATGGTTTAGATTATGAATATATAGTTAGTACATCAAATGTACTATTATTTGGAATCAACATCAAGTGTATTCAAAAAATAGAATTCGAGTTCATGTAGTACACATAGTTCATATCCATCTCTATAGTAATCATGTGGTGTGTTATTAAGGTAATACAAAAATGATGGTTGAAGTTGGCAACAATCATGATTGTAGATTCTTATTGAAATAGAGAAACGAATTCAAATTTAGTTCGAATTGCAGCAGTAGTATAGACATTTGGAATGCACTAAAATGTTGGTATGATTAGGTTACATGCATTATACAGCAAGCGAAAAAAATTTAATTGGACATAACATGGATTCATACTCCCTCCTTCCATCTATATAGGGCATAATGAGATTTTTAAGACCGCCTTTGACTATTGACAAGATTAATAGTACATGACATGCACAATGTGAAAATTATATCATTGAAAGAACCTTTCACATATGAAGTTAACGGTGTGCTTTGTGTAAGTTGCATGTCATATATCATTGCTCTAATATTCGGTCAAAGTTAGCATCGAAAAACACATTAGGCCCTATATAGATGGAAGCAGGGAGTAGCTTTGAAAAGCATTTGTATAGTAAAACGGGGCAAGACTCTCTCTTTGTGGTGTGAATAGTTTTATTTTTTCGTTTTATTTTTGGTTGAGGGAAGTGCGAATTGATTTGGTACATACAAGTACAATATTACTAAATGTTAGGCTTGTCCCTAAAATTCAACCCGCGTCTTGTTATATCCCGAAAATTCAGATATCGTGCTCCCAAAACTAGCGCCTTCACAACCCGCGCCTTGCTATCCCGAAATTACAACGCGCGCGAAAACTCCCTCCAGCTGCCAAATCCCGACACGTGAAATCTCCCTTCTAACCCTGAGCCGAAAGGGCCGCTAGTTCAAATCGGTGGGGAGTACTTTTGTAACACACCCTACATTTTGGACAAGCGCGTCCCTAAGTCATGCTTCACCCCCTCCCATCGCCCCCTTTTCGCCATTCGAAATCCCAGGCCGCCATAACCTCTCCGCTCCAGCCGTGAAACCCCACCCTCCTCCGTCCGCCACGTCACCACTGCCCAGCCGGAGCCTCTTCCCCGATGACGTCGTCCACCACAACATCTCGATGTCCCTCGTCCACCTCCCCGGATGAGGATCCGTCGTCCATCTCGCCGTCCCGCCAGTTCAGCCGCCTCGTCCTCCACCTCCAAGGAGCTGCTCCGACGATCGTCTCGTCTATCGCGGCTGCTCCATCCCCACAGCGTCGCCTTAACCTGCTCCACCGGAACCGTAGCATCCTCACTGACTCCTCGGACGAAGCCGAGGCCTACTCGGCGCCACCAATGAGGTTGTACACTCATCGCATCACACCTTCTCCTTAACTCGATCTCCCGGCGCTGACGGTGCTCCATCCCGCACCCCCATGGAGTGGCTACCTTGAAGCCAACTCCGCGGACGACATCTCCATGGCGCCTCTCCCCCAGTGCTAGGCCCCTTCAGCGGCGGCATCCATACGAGCCGGATCTGCTGCTGCTGCTCCGGCTCTTGCTCGCTCGCTCGCGCTGCTGCTGCTCCGACTCTCGCTCGATCGCTCGCTCGCCCAGCTGCTGCTGCTACTCTCCCCCTTGCTCGTGCTGCTACTCTGCTCCGATTAAGCCACACTTCAGTCGACTGAATCAACTTTTGGATCAGTCGATTTTCAGGGGTGGGGGAGGGGGGCTCGCCGGAGTTAAGGAACAACCACCCGCAGCGGGGACGGGGGCTCGCCGAAGAGGCACCCCACTATCTATCTTAGGGTTCAGGGTGGGGGGGGGCCTAGAGGGCTGGGCGGGGCGGCGGTGGCCAGTTGTTTCAGGGCGGCGAGGCGGCGCTAGGGCCGGCGGTTTGGCCGGTGGTGGCAAGCGGCTCAGGGGGGTGCAGGTTGAAGATGAACTGCAGGCCCTTCCTAAACTACATGTCAAGTGACTCTCTGCTACCATTGCGTTCAGTTTCGACAGTAGCATTCATATTCCGCAGTAAATTTCAGTTTCGACAGTTAAGTTCAGAGTCAACAGTTTTTACCTCATCTGTTGTAGCCAGGTGGTTTTTGGTGATGTTAATTTTACATCCACTTTACATCATCTATTGGAGATGCTATTAGAATCCCACTTGAGATTGACGATGTCCGTCTTGTGCTGCTTCAGCCTTGACGTCTTACGGCTCACCGGAGCTGCTCCAATGACAGAACAATCCATCACAGCAGAGCAGTGCCCTGGACGCTGTCTACAGATTCCTTAGATCTTACTCCACACTTCCAACAACCACCTCTGCCTCAACTGCTTCAGCGACCAACCCAATGATGCCGAGGTCGACACGGCTACGGCAAAGAGGTTGTACACTTGTTGCATCACTTATTACTATACATTCACGTCGATCCATTAGGGCTATTTTGGTTCAACGGAAAAACACAGCAATAAGGAATTTTCCAATGGCAGTCTACTATTCAATTATTCATGCATTTTGTTGAAAGGAATGAAGCAAAACATCCACCTGGACCTACCTTTCAAAATCCTATGCATGAAAACAAGACCAAGTGCATTAGTGCCAGAATAACATTCTAACTGTACACGCTTTCATATGGTTTCTCTTTATTTTGGCCATGTTTCTTTGCATTCCTCTACTCTTCCAATTCCTGTAAACCAAACACCCAAGTTGACAGAAATCCTATGTTTACAAATGCTCTGTTTACCATGTGCATTTTCCTATCCTATTCCGGTGTTTTTCCTATCCCTGCGTTTTAAGAATCATGCAAGCCAAATGAGCCCTTACAGAATTACTTCAGTTACAGGTACGTGTCGAAGGGAACTTTGTGTGGTTTGTCCTGCTCCTGCCGCGATGTCGTCCACCTCACCTGAGTTGCTCCATCGACATAAGCATCCACCAAACCAGACATCACGACCCCTGACCGTCTTTTGCCGCCTCAGATCTCCTTCCCTGCCGCCGGCACCCACCCCAATGGCATCACCATCATCGACTCAGCAGATGTACCTGAGGAGTACATGGGTCCACAAGAGAGGTCACACTCTTTTGTTTCTTCTTATGTTATGCATTGCTTAAACTTTACCTGCTACTTTATCGTCCTGTTCAGCTCTTGGACTCCCAAGTCAGGCCCAAATTAATGTTCAAACTTGAGTTCTAAATTAGTTGTGGGGCACATATCGAGGTAGCAATGAATAGTATGTCTGTCTAATATCTGGATCACCTAGGGTATGCCTATGTTGTTCATCTTGGGTGGGAAACAAATAGTAAAGCAATCATCATCTGTCTTTTTATTAATTTAAAGCAATCATCAGCTTGCTATCATTATTTTTGGATCCATCGATCCACTGGTTGTTACCATCAATCTAAATTTGTACATGCTCTCCTTACATAATCTCACCATATTTTTTCGTATGCATGTTAGATATTGTACACAGTCATGCTCAACATGTAGAGAAAAAGAGAAGAGTTTTGCGCGGCAATACAATGTCATGCAAACATCACTCCATGGTGGGTTCAATGGCAAACCCTCCCCAAGCCTCTCCAGATTGTAATCCAGAGGAAGATATCTGTTCTGAGGCGGATTCAGACGCAGCTGACCACTCCTATTTACCCCCCAAGGTGTTTGCTCTACCTTGGCATGATGATGTTAGTCATATCATGCATATGTTGCCTTGCAGTGCCTACTTTTGACATCATATATGTCATCTGCTTAGTTTAGACATGTTCTGTAATGCCACCTGTTTGGTTTCTATATCATATATGGGAATTATGCAGTCTCATGTATTTTAGCCAGCCATAATATATGTAAATGTGCAATGCCATCCTGTTTAACCGGGCATCATATATTTGAATGATATCTTGCCCATCCTTTTCTTCATTATATTTCCATTTGTCGACAATGTTTGTACATTAAACCACTCTTCCTGTGAATCAGCCATTTGGGTGGGAGATGGAAAAATCTGGAGTGAAAACAAGGCCTTCAGAGAAGACAGTGCTACCTATCGAAGCAGATCTCTTGTTGGGTCCCGATAGCTCCTTAGAGATGGATTCAGAGACAGATGACCAGTCCTATTCCCCCACTGAGGTGTATGCTCTAACTTGGCATGGTTATACTGCTCATATCATGCATACGGTGTCTTCCATTGCATAGTTTAGACATCATATACACAATATTCAACACCATGTTCTTAGTTCAGATATCATATCGAATGCCCTCTGTTTAGCATATAAATGTTGGGGAACGTAGCAGAAATTCAAAATTTTGCTACGTGTCACCAAGATCTATCTATGGAGAAACCAACAACGAGGGGAAGGAGAGTGCATCTACATACCCTTGTAGATCGCTAAGCGGAAGCTTTCAAGAGAACGGGGTTGAAGGAGTCATACTCGTCGTGATCCAAATCACCGGAGATCCTAGTGCCGAACGGACGGCACCTCCGCGTTCAACACACGTACAACCCGGTGACGTCTCCCACGCCTTGATCCAGCAAGGAGAGAGGGAGAGGTTGAGGAAGACTCCATCCAGCAGCAGCACAACGGCGTAGTGGTGATGGAGGAGCGTGGTGATCCAGCAGGGCTTCGCCAAGCACCGCAGGAGAGGAGAAGGGAGAGAGGTAGGGCTGCGCCAAGAGGAGAAGTTCTCATGTCTTGGGCAGCCCCAAAAACCCCACTATTTATAGGAGGAGGGGAGGGGGCTGCGCCCCCTCTAGGGTTCCCTCCCCAGGGGTGGCGGCAGCCCCCAGATGGCATCTGGTGGCGGCCAGGAGGGGAGAGGGGGGAGGCGCACCTAGGGTGGGCCTTAGGGCCCATCTGCCCTAGGGTTTGCCCCCCTTCCCCACTTCCCTGCGCCTTGGGCCCTGTGAGGGGCGCACCAGCCCACCTGGGGCTGGTCCCCTCCCACACTTGGCCCATGCAGCCCTCCAAGGTTGGTGGCCCCACTTGGTGGACCCCCGGGACCGTCCCGGTGGTCCCGGTACGTTACCGGAAAAACCCGAAACTTTTCCGGTGACCAAAACAGGACTTCCCATATATAAATCTTTACCTCCAGACCATTCCAGAACTCCTCGTGACGTCCGGGATCTCATCAGGGACTCCGAACAACATTCGGTAACCACATACAAACTTCCTTTATAACCCTAGCGTCATCGAACCTTAAGTGTGTAGACCCTACGGGTTCGGGAGACATGTAGACATGACCGAGACGTTCTCCGATCAATAACCAACAGCGAGAGCTGGATACCCATGTTGGCTCCCACATGTTCCACGATGATCTCATCGGATGAACCACGATGTCAAGGACTCAATCGATCCCGTATACAATTCCCTTTGTCTAGCGGTATTGTACTTGCCCGAAATTCGATTGTCGGTATACTGATACCTTGTTCAATCTCGTTACCGGCAAGTCTCTTTACTCGTTCCGTAACACATCATCCCGTGATCAACCCCTTGGTCACATTGTGCACATTATGATGATGTCCTACCGAGTGGGCCCAGAGATACCTCTCCGTTTACACGGAGTGACAAACCCCAGTCTCGTTTCGTGCCAACCCAACAGACACTTTCGGAGATACCTGTAGTGCACCTTTATAGCCACCGAGTTACGTTGTGACATTTGGTACACCCAAAGCATTCCTACGGTATCCGGGAGTTGCACAATCTCATGGTCTAAGGAGAAGATACTTGACATTAGAAAAGCTTTAGCATACGAACTACACGATCTTTGTGCTAGGCTTAGGATTGGGTCTTGTCCATCACATCATTCTCCTAATGATGTGATCCCGTTATCAATGACATCCAATGTCCATGGTCAGGAAACCGTAACCATCTATTGATCAACGAGCTAGTCAACTAGAGGCTTACTAGAGACATGGTGTTGTCTATGTACCCACACATGTATCTGAGTTTCCTATCAATACAATTATAGCATGGATAATAAACCATTATCGTGAACAAGGAAATATAATAATAACTAATTTATTATTATCTCTAGGGCATATTTCCAACAGTCTCCCACTTGCACTAGAGTCAATAATCTAGTTCACATCGCCATGTGATTAACACTCACAGGTCACATCGCCATGTGACCAACATCCAAAGAGTTTACTAGTGTCATTAAACTAGTTCACATCATCATGTGATTAAGACTCAATGAGTTCTGGGGTTTGATCATGTTTTGCTTGTGAGAGAGGTTTTAGTCAACGGATCTGCAACATTCAGATCCGTATGTACTTCACAATTCTCTATGTCATATTGTAAATGCTACTTCCACGCTCCACTTGGAGCTATTCCAAATGGTTGTTCCACTATACGTATCCGGTTTGCTACTCAGAGTCACTCAGATAGGTGTTAAAGCTTGCATCGACGTAACCCTTTATGTCGAACTCTTTATCACCTCCATAATCGAGAAACATATCCTTATTCCTCTAAGGATAACTTTGACCGCTATCTAGTGATCCACTCCTTGATCACCTTTGTACCCTCTTGCTAGACAAGCGGCAAGGCATACATCAGGTGCGGTACTTAGCATGGCATACTATAGAGCCTACGTCCAAAGCATAGGGGACGACCTTCGTCCTTTCTCTCTTTTCTGCCGTGGTCGAGCTTTAAGTCTTAACTTCGTACCTTACTACTCAGTCAAGAACTCCTTCTTTGACTGATCCATGTTGAACACCTTCAAGATCATGTCAAGGTATGTGCTCATTTGAAAGTACTATTGAGCATTTTTGATCTATCCTCATAGATATTGATGCTCAATGTTCAAGTAGCTTAATCCAGGTTTTCTATTGAAAAACACCTTTCAAATAACCCTATATGCTTTCCAGAAATTCTACATCATTTCTGATCAACAATATGTCAACAACATATACTCATCAGAAATTCTATAGTGCTCCCACTCACTTCTTTGGAAATACAAGTTTCTCATAAACTTTGTATAGACCCAAAATCTTTGATTATCTTATCAAAGCGTACATTCCAACTCCGAGATGCTTACTCCAGTCCTTAGAAGGATCGCTGGAGCCAGCATACCTTTTAGCATCCTTAGGATTGACAAAACTTTTCTGATTGTATCACATACAACCTTTCCTTACAAAAACTGGTAAGGAAACTCGTTTTGACATCCATCTGCCAGATTTCATAAATGCAGCTAATGCTAACATGAATCCGACGGACTTAAGCATCGCTATGGATGAGAAAATCTCATCGTAGTCAACTCCTTGAACTTGTAAAAAACTCTTCGCCACAAGTCGACCTTCATAGACGGTGACATTACCGTCCACGTCCGTCTTCTTCTTAAAGATCCATTTATCTGAATGGCTTGCCGATCATTGGGCAAGTCCACCAAAGTCCATGCTTTGTTCTGATACATGGATCCTATCTCGGATTTCATGGTTTCTAACCATTTGTCGGAATTTGGGCCCACCATCGCTTCTCCATAGCTCGTAGGTTCATTGTTGTCTAGCAACATGACCTTCAAGACAGGATTACTGTACCACTCTGAAGTAGTACGTATCCTTGTCACCCTACGAGGTACGGTAGTGACTTGATCCGAAACTTCATGATCAATATCATAAGCTTCCACTTCAATTGGTGTAGGTGCCACGGGAACAACTTCCTATGCCCTGCTACACACTGGTTGAAGTGATGGTTCAAATAACCTCATCAAGTCTCCACTATCCTCCCACTCAATTCTCGAGACAAACCTTTCCTCGAGAAAGGACCCGATTCAAGAAACAATCCCTATTGCTTTCGGATCTGAATTAGGAGGTATACCCAACTGTTTTGGGTGTCCTATGAAGATGCATTTTATCCGCTTTGGGTTCGAGCTTATCAACCTGAAACTTTTTCACATAAGCGTCGCAGCCCCAAACTTTTAAGAAACGACAACTTAGGTTTCTCCAAACGGTGTTGTCTCAACGGAATTACGTGGTGCCCTATTTAAGTGAGTGCGGTTGTCTCTAATGCCTAACCCATGAATGATAGTGGTAATTTGATAAGAGACATCATGGTACGCACCATATCCAATAGGGTGCAACTATGATGTTCGGACACACCATCATACTATGGTGTTCCAGGCGGTATTAATTGTGAAACAATTTCCACAATGTCTTAATTGCGTGCCAAAGCTCGTAACTTAGATACTCATCTCTATGATCATATCATAGATATTTTATCCTCTTGTCATGATGATCTTCAACTTCACTCTGAATTACTTGAACCATTCAATAATTCAGACTTGTGTTTCATCAAGTAAATATACTCAGTATCTACTCAAATCATCCCTGAAGTAAGAACATAACGATATTCACTGCATGCCTCAGCACTCATTGGACTGCACACATCAAAATGTGTTACTTCCAACAAGTTGCTATCTTGTTCCATTTTACTGAAACCGAGGCTTTTCAGTCATCTTGCCTATGTGGTATGATTTGCATATCTCAAGTGATTCAAAATCAAGTGAGTCCAAACGATCCATCTGCATGGAGTTTCTTCATGCGTATACACCAATAGACATGGTTTGCATGTCTCAAACTTTTCAAAAACGAGTGAGTCTAAAGATCCATCAACATGAAGCTTCTTCATGCGTTCTTATACCAATATGACTTACATGGCAGTGCCACAAGTAAGCGGTCCTATCATTACTATCTTATATCTTTTGGCATGAAAATGTGTATCACTACGATCGAGATTCAATAAACCATTCGTTTAGGTGCAAGACCATTGAAGGTATTATTCAAATAAACAGAGTAACCATTATTCTCTTTAAATGAATAACCGTATTGCGATAGACATAATCCAATCATGTCTATGCTCAACGCAAACACCAAATGACAATTATTTAGGTTTAATACTAATCTTGATGGTAGAGGGAGCGTGCGATGTTTGATCACATCAAACTTGGAAATACTTCCAACACATATCGTCAGCTCACCTTTAGCTAGTCTCCGTTTATTCCGTAGCCTTTTATTTCGAGTTACTAACACTTAGAAACCGAACTAGTATCTAATACCCTGGTGCTACTAGGAGTACTAGTAAAGTACACATTTACATAATTTATATCCAATATACTTCTATCGACCTTGCCAGCCTTCTCATCTACCAAGTATCTAGGGTAATTCTGCTCCAGTGGTTGTTCCCCTTATTACAGAAGCACTTAGTCTCGGGTTTGGGTTCAACCTTGGGTTTCTTCACTAGAGCAGCAGTTGATTTGCCGTTTCATGAAGTATCCCTTCTTGCCCTTGCCCTTCTTGAAACTAGTGGTTTCATCAACCATGAACAATTGATGCTCCTTCTTGATTTCTACTTTCGTGGTGTCAAACATCGCGAATACCTCAAGGATCATCATAACTATCCCTGATATGTTATAGTTCATCACGAAGCTCTAGCAGCTTGGTGGCAATGACTTTGGAGAAACATCACTATCTTATCTGGAAGATCAACTCCCACTCGATTCAAGTGATTTTTGCACTCAGACAATCTGAGCACAAGCTTATCGATTGAGCTTTTCTCCCTTAGTTTGCAGGCTAAGAAAATCGGTGGAGGTCTTATACCTCTTGACGTGGGCATGAGCCTGAAATCCCAATTTCAGGCCTCGAAACATCTCATATGTTCCGCGACGTTTCAAAATGTCTTTGGTGCCTCTAGTCTAAACCATTTAACTGAACTATCACGTAGTTATCAAAACGTGTATGTCCGATGTTCGCAACATCCACAAACGACGTTTGGGGTTCAGCACACTGAGCGGTGCAATAAGGACATAAGCTTTCTACTGTCCACATAATCGCTACTGTCAACTTTCAACTATATTTTCTCTAGGAACATATCTAAACAGTGGAACTAAAGCGCGAGCTTACGACATAATTTGCAAAGATTATGTTCAGGATAATTAAGTTCATCTTATGAACTCCCACTCAGATAGACATCCCTCTAGTCATCTAAGTGATTACATGATCCGAGTCAACTAGGCTGTGTCCGATCATCACGTGAGACGGACTAGTCATCATCGGTGAACATCTTCATGCTGATCGTCTCTACTATACGACTCATGCTCGACCTTTTGGTCTCTGTGTTCCGAGGCCATGTCTGTACATGCTAGGCTCGTCAAGTTAACCCTAAGTGTTTCGCGTGTGTAAATCTGTCTTACACCCGTTGTATGTGAACGTAAGAATCCATCACACCCGATCATCACGTGGTGTTTAGAAGCGACGAACTTTAGCAATGGTGCATAGTTAGGGGAGAACACTTCTTGAAATTGTTGTAAGGGATCATCTTATTTACTACCGTCGTTCTAAGTAAACAAGATGCATAAACATAATAAACATCACATGCAATTATATAGTAGTGACATGATATGGCCAATATCATATAGCTCCATTGATCTCCATCTTCGGGGCTCCATGATCATCATCGTCACCGGCATGACACCATGATCTCCATCATCATGTCTTCATGAAGTTATCTCGCCAACTATTACTTCTACTACTATGGCTACCGGTTAGCAATAAAGTAAAGTAATTACATGGCATTGTTTAATGACACGCATGTCATACAATAAATTAAGACAACTCCTATGGCTCCTGCCGGTTGTCATACTCATCGACGTGCAAGTCGTGATTCCTATTACAAGAACATGATCAATCTCATACATCACATATCATTCATCACATTCTTCTTGGCCATATCACATCACATAGCATACCCTGCAAAAACAAGTTAGACGTCCTCTAATTGTTGTTTGCATGTTTTACGTGGCTGCTATGGGTTTCTAGCACGAACGTTTCTTACCTACGCAAAACCACAACATGATATGTCAATTGCTATTTACCCTTCATAAGGACCCTTTTCATCGAATCCGTTCCGACTAAAGTGGGAGAGACTGGTACCCGCTAGCCACCTTATGCATCAAGTGCATGTCAGTCGGTGGAACCTGTCTCACGTAAGAGTATGTGTAAGGTCGGTCCGGGCTGCTTCATCCCACAATACCGTCGAAACAAGATTGCACTAGTAATGGTAAGCATATTGAACAAAATCAACGCCCAACTACTTTGTGTTCTAATCGTGCAAAGAATCTACGCAATAAACCTGGCCCTGATACCACTGTTGGGGAACATAGCAGAAATTCAAAATTTTCCTACGTGTCACCAAGATCTATCTATGGAGAAACCAGCAACGAGGGGAAGGAGAGTGCATCTACATATCCTTTTAGATCGCTAAGCGGAAGCATTCAAGAGAACGGGGTTGAAGGAGTCGTACTCGTCGTGATCCAAATCACCAGAGATCCTAGTGCCGAACGGACGGCACCTCCGCGTTCAACACACGTACAGCCCGGTGACGTCTCCCACGCCTTGATCCAGCAAGGAGAGAGGGAGAGGTTGAGGAAGACTCCATCCAGCAGCAGCACAACGGCGTAGTGGTGATGGAGGAGTGTGGTGATCCAGCAGGGCTTCGCCAAGCACCGCGAGAGAGGAGAAGGGAGAGAGGTAGGGCTGCGCCAAGAGGAGAAGTTCTCATGTCTTGGGCAGCCCCAAAACCCCCACTATTTATAGGAGGAGGGGAGGGGGCTGCGCCCCCTCTAGGGTTCCCTCCCCAGGGGTGGCGGCAGCCCCTAGATGGCATCTGGTGGCGGCCAGAAGGGGAGAGGGGGCAGGCGCACCTAGGGTGGGCCTTAGGGGCCATCTGCCCTAGGGTTTGCCCCCCTTCCCCACTTCCCTGCGCCTTGGGCCCTGTGGGGGGGCGCACCAGCCCACCTGGGGCTGGTCCCCTCCCACACTTGGCCCATGCAGCCCTCCAAGGTTGGTGGCCCCACTTGGTGGACCCCCGGGAGCCTCCCGGTGGTCCCAGTACGTTACCGGAAAAACCTGAAACTTTTCCGGTGACCAAAATAGGACTTCCCATATATAAATCTTTACCTCCGAACCATTCCGGAACTCCTCGTGACGTCCGGGATCTCATCAGGGACTCCGAACAACATTCAGTAACCACATACAAACTTCCTTTATAACCCTAGCGTCATCAAACCTTAAGTGTGTAGACCCTACGGGTTCGGGAGACATGTAGACATGACCGAGACGTTCTCCGATCAATAACCAACAGCGGGATCTGGATACCCATGTTGGCTCCCACATGTTCCACGATGATCTCATCGGATGAACCACGATGTCAAGGACTCAATCGATCCCGTATACAATTCCCTTTGTCTAGCGGTATTGTACTTGCCCGAGATTCGATCGTCGGTATACCGATACCTTGTTCAATCTCGTTACCGGCAAGTCTCTTTACTCGTTCCGTAACACATCATCCCGTGATCAACCCCTTGGTCACATTGTGCACATTATGATGATGTCCTACCGAGTGGGCCCAGAGATACCTCTCCGTTTACACGGAGTGACAAATCCCAGTCTCGATTCGTGCCAACCCAACAGACACTTTCGGAGATACTTGTAATGCACCTTTATAGCCACCCAGTTACGTTGTGACGTTTGGTACACCCAAAGCATTCCTACGGTATCCGGGAGTTGCACAATCTCATGGTCTAAGGAAAAGATACTTGACATTAGAAAAGCTTTAGCATACGAACTACACGATCTTTGTGCTAGGCTTAGGATTGGGTCTTGTCCATCACATCATTCTCCTAATGATGTGATCCCGTTATCAATGACATCCAATGTCCATGGTCAGGAAACCGTAACCATCTATTGATCAACGAGCTAGTCAACTAGAGGCTTACTAGGGACATGGTGTTGTCTATGTACCCACACATGTATCTGAGTTTCCTATCAATACAATTATAGCATGGATAATAAACGATTATCGTGAACAAGGAAATATAATAATAACTAATTTATTATTGCCTCTAGGGCATATTTCCAACAATAAATCACATAGGTGAATTAAATGATGCGATCCTGATTACTTAGATAACATGTAGGTGAATTATGTCATGCGATCCTGTTTAGTTATTCATTATATCTTTGAATTATGTTATGCTATGCTATCCAGTTTAGATAGACATCATATATGTGAAATTATGTCATGCTATCCGTTTTAGTTAAACAATATACATGCCAACTATTTCATGCCCTCTTTTTTCCACACTATCTACTGCATCTGTCTCTCATACAATGTCTGTACATTCAACTATGTTTCCTGTTTATCAGCCATTTGAATTGGAGCGGGTGATGCCAGTATCTAGCGGAATAAAAACACAGTCTTCAAATATAACAGTGCTACCTCTTGGTGGAGATAGCACCCCAGTTGTACATGCACAAGAACCAGCCCTACCACACATAACCCAAACTATCGCAGATTGTACCCCTACTGCGATGATAGAGAACCAGCTTCACCCAATCTAACCCCAATCCCAGCCGATAGTAACCCAGTTCCTGTTGACACAACACCATCTCCACCACAGAGCTCCCAAACAAGAGCAGTTAGTAAGGCAGCCCCAGTGCCCAAAGGTCCAGTACTATCACGGTGAACCCCAACTCCACCAGTTAGTACGCCTATTCCTGTGGAGGAAGCACAACCAGCTAGTCGTAGTTTAGCATCTATCACATTTGATGTTGTTAAATCGTATGTGCGTATCTTCCCATCTTGGAAATATTATACTGAAGATGAAGGAAAATGCCAGTTGCAGGTGTTTGTCCAGGAGTTATGTGTAAGTAATGTTATTCATGGCAATTACTTTGCTTCGTCCCATACATCCTACCTCCATGATGGTTATGATACAGCAAATTTTCCCATTTTTCTCTATAGAGAAGGACCGATTTGGAAACTCAGGATGAGGTAACCTGTGCTAATACCTCTGCTATCTTCAAGAATGCATGGTGGCAGTATCGGAATTACCTGAAGAAACGTACTTCACCGGCAAAGAAACTCATCAAATTCCCTTACGTTCTCCTGATACACATTTACTGGACGATGACTGGGAATGCCTTGTTCTGTACTGGTCCCAAACCAAGAATGTGGTAAGGTCTATGAGCTCATTTTCTATTTTTAAGTATTATATTCTTACGTCTTACCGTACTCTTTTCATGTAGAACAAGTGCCTAAACCTGAAGAACAACTGTTCTAATTTAAGATTCCATTGCTATCATAGTTCAAAAAAGCACTAGGCGTTAATTGTGCATTTTGCCACCGCCTTGCGCTTTACTGACCAAAGCGCATGCTTATGCGCAGTTATGCACAGATTAAGAGTAGTTATGTGCAATGCGTTTTGCCAACGCCTAGAGCCTAGGCGCGCTTAAGCGCTCGCTTAGGCGCGCCTTTTTAACTATGATTGCTTTGCTCTTGTATCACTGTATTTACTGATACAAACTTATTTTTAAATTGAAGGATCCAATCAAAACTCCAATGGCACAACAGGTATGTTCACGCATGTTTCTTTAACAGGTTTGCTCTTATCAATAGCTCTTTTGATTTCAATTTCAATTGTGTATACAGTTGACTTTCATATCATTCACATTACTAGCATCACAACAGAGCCAGTAGTGTTCTTGTACATGTAGACCCGTGGTACCCATCTGAAATCTTGTTGTGCCGTGTAGTTTCCCACGCTTTGTATTCTTTCACTGCTGCTTTGTCTTGAACTGATATGATTTGAACCGTGTCTCTATTTTGATTTGGCAAGACAATGCGGTGACCATAGGACATAGATATATGTTTGTTTGATGCTTTTATTATGTACCAGTACTTGGCAATAGAAGACTTGGTAGTTTAATCCTGTCCACCTTACTAATGAACTGGTTCACCGAAATGAGTTTCATATACTAGTACATGCTAAACTTGTTATGTGTCTGCTTGTTTCTTCTTTTAGAATGCTGACAGAATATTGGGGAAGAGTGCCTTATTAAGCAATGGTAAAGGAAGTAATGCAGATAAGGTTCAGGATAGTGACACATCCTTGTTAGTCTCCAACAAAGCTGATAAAACAGCTAAGGAAGACTATCTTGAAGACAGCAAGACAACCCCAAAGTCTTGTCTTGGTTTAGTGTTCGAGTTACTGGCCACTACCATTTGCACAAGCTATTCAAACTCACTGTATGAATCAGTTCGGGTTCTTGAGTCTCAACTACAAGCTGAAAGACATCGATCATCTGTGCTGCGACAAGAAGCGGAAGGACTGCGGAAGTCCCTGGAGCATTCAGATGCATACTTTCTGGTGCAACAGCAAGCGTTGGAGGATTTTAGCACCAAACAGGACAAAGCTAATCAGCTTGCTAAGCTTATTGCCAGCATGGTGGATACCCAGGATAACGTTTCTTGAGCTCTTATGAAGTTGTTTCAGTTATGCTCTTGTTTTGCTGCCGCGTTTATTTGCACTGGTGGCCAATTTTGACGGCCAGTGTATTTAATATGCTGCTTTGTTCCCTATATTTGCACTGGTGGCAAACTTTGATGCCCAGTGGATGTAATATGTGAAATAGCGGTAATAGGCTAGCATTAATTGCTTGCTTATTTATTTCCTTATTGTCTTGTTTAGTTGTTTGCTTGTAGTCATTGCAGTTCTTTTTCTGTGTTTTTGGTAACTAGGCCAAAATAATCATGGCAACACACGGACTGTTGTAACCATGGGCCTCCTGCAGGCCGTATGATCCATGGGCCTTCTTCCGGCCGTAGGATCCATTGGCCTTCTATACGAGCCGTAGGATCCATTGGCCTTCTATATGGGCCTTAGGGTCCATGGGCCTTCTACGGGCCGTAGGGTCCATGGGCATTCTATGGGCCGTACGACCCATGGGCCTTCTACGGGCCGTAGATCCATGGGCCTCATACGGGCCATAGATCCATGGGCCTTCTACAGGGCGTATCATCATTTTGCAAATCATGGGCCGTACAATTCATGGACCATAACGGGCCATTAATAGACCGTATTTGATAACTCTATGAAAACAGTCCAACGCGTTTTTTTACATGAAAACGACCCAACATATTAACGGTCCGCAAACGGGCCGACTGTAACGACGTGCTGAATTTGGCCCACAAGCAGAAAATGACAGTAACGGGCCGTATTTAACCGAATGCTGGAAATGAGGCCAAGAATCAATGGGCCCTGAGAAGGCCGAAAGATAACTTGGGCTAGAAACGGCCCAATAGAATAACGGGCCGTTAATGGGTATAAAGTGATACACTATTAATTACGGGCCAGGTTCACCACGGGCCGGTAATTGGCCAAGAGTTACAAAGGGCCTCATATGGGCCGAAAGAAGTCATGGGCCACACATGGGCCGGATGTTAAAATGGGCTGGAATCATATTGGACGGCCCAGATGACGCTACTGGGCCTAATTTGGATAGGGCGTAACGGGCCCTGGGTTAGCGGGCTGTAAATGGGCTATATGCGAACAAGCCGTTAACAGGCTTTCCGTGGGCCGGCCCGCCACCTTTTGACCAAGTCAAACGGGCCGGCCTTTTCACAGGAATGGGCCTCTGTTGGGCCGTGCCACGTGTCGCCGTATCATAGGCGCCTTTGGTCCAATGAGCGGATGACATCTGTCCCAACGGTGAGCCGACACGTGTTTCCTCCAGCCAATGATGATTTTACACGTGGAAAATCCCCATTGGTCGGGGCTGTTAACGGGTTATCGGATCCAAAACCCGACCCGATAGCTTAACTGCGTTCCGTTACGGTGGATGCCACGTGTCGGTCACCCTTGACGAAAGCACTTCTGTGATGCGCAATTTATCGTCATGGAAGTGGACACTTCCGTGATGATAATTTTGGTAATGTCATGGAACACTTCTACGACAGCACAGGTATGACTATCTTGATTCTGTCATAAAATCGTCATGGATGTACATGCATGACAAAAAACGTGACCTACTGTGACAAACACGTATCATCACGGAAGTGTATTTTTTTTGTAGTGCTCGAGGGTGGATCCTATTACATTCACCTTGATGATTACATCGAGTGGAATCCGCCGGGGGTGATTCCTCGGGTTTTCCCCTTGATGTTTGGACACACAGATACTTGGAATTTACAACTGTTACTTGGAAAGGCGGGTCGACCCTGAGGGGTACCCGCGAGTGATATGGAGACTGGTTTACCTGGAGGGTGCCCGCGAGATAATTACAAGGCGTGGCCGGGCATTACTAGCCCTTGTCGCAAGTCCTCGAGATGGGGCAACGGGGTCACATCTTTCGTGAGTCTCTGCTTGTTACCGCTCATTCCTAATCCACTACAATTTGGATATTTGATCTGAGGGGCCTCTGGCCTGATAGCACCAACCATCACGTGGGCATACTATGGGCGTTCTGCGTCGTATGTGTCACATCCCTAGCTTCTGGCAATGCCTAGTGCTAGCTTTTGGTGATGCATCATGTTTACTTTTCATAGAAAATTGAAATGGGGATTGCCTAAACCCTAGCATCAAAGGAATTCACTATGTTCAACTAAAATATTCTCAGTGATTCCAAATGGCTTTTAAAAATGTTCATCATTTCTGGAAAATGCTGGAAACAATAACCAGAGGTGTTGCACATTTTTCCATGACGTATTTGGGCTCTGAATTAAATCATATAGTATTTGCATTTGGGCATTTGAATGCTATTAAATATTTTAAATGCTCAAATAATCATAAACTAAAATGTTCACTGTTGGATATATTCTAAACAGTAGCCATGATTAGTTTCATAATTTTTGGAAATGCTCTAGCATTTTTAATAAAGCCCAGAACAAAATAACAAAATAGAAAACATAATTTAATTAAAAGAGAGAGAGACTTACTGGCTTACCTGCGCAGCCCACCTGGCGGCCCAAGTGGCCGTCCCAGCCCACTGGCCTGGCACTGTTGGCCAGCCAACCAGGAGCCCCACCGTCTTCAACCTCTGCCAGTAGGCAGAGGCGTGTCGACGCGCGCGCGCCCGAGCTCCACCTCCTGCTTCCATCTCCTGCTCCCCCCCGCCCCTCGCCTGTCTCCGCGCCACAGGAACGGCCTCGACCCCTCTGCCTCTCCCCTCACTCTGGAGCTCTCTTCCTCTCCTCTAGCTCCCTCCCCGCAGCCCCACCGAACACGCCGTCGCCGCACCGGCAACCACATGCCTCACCGACAAGTCTCTGAGCTTCTGTGTGTCGTCCTCGACCACCTCGATGAGATACGCAGCGTCGGGCGCCCCCTAACGCTGTCGACGCCATCGTCTTCTACCCTTGGCTCCCCAGATTGCCGGCAACGCCCGAACATCGACCGGCCTCCTACGAGCCCTCTTAGACGGGTGCTGCAACCGCTGTGAGATCCGCCGTCGTTTTCCCCTCCTCCCCATGCCTCTCGATCACCATAGCCGCCGTTTCGACCGAAGCCGAAGCTCACCGCCGCCTAGCCATGTTGCTGCCGTGACCACCGACACCTAGAGCCACAACCGAGCGCGCCACCATGCTCAACACGTTCCCAGGAGTCGACAGCGACCACCCGCGGCTCCTGCCGCTCCGTGCAACGTTGATTCGCTTGACGCCCGAACTCCGGCCGCCACTTTTGCCATCGCTGTCGATCCCAGTGGCCCCGCAACCTGTTGCTGCCTCTGCTAGATGCGCACGGGCAAGGGCAACCCCCTGGTTCCCTCAGTTGCCGCTGTCGTGGCCTCTAGGGTGGCCACCGCCGCGTCTGTGTGCTCGCCGGCGTTGAACTCCAGCGACGCTAACATGGCACCGTCGTTAGGCACTAATTACCCAGCTTAATTACCCCTCCTGACCCACTTACACATGGGCCCCACGCCCTTAACTAACCGTAGTTTCATTTCCTGTTTAGTTTAGATTAACCCAGCAGGACCCACACGTCAGTGTTGATCCTGCTGACGTGGCCGTTGACCTGGCCCACCTGTCAGCGAGCTAAACAACCCTGTGTCATTGACGTGTAGCCCCCACATGTCAGGTTTGACCCGGCCGACTCTATTGACCAGCTGACATCATCATGACCTAGTGCTGACGTAATAAACCTTTTCTAGCGTTTAATTAATCCAGGAAATTCCACAAAATGTCCAAAACTTATAAAATTCATAGAAACTCAAATATAACTCCAAATGAACCAAATTATATATGAAAAATGATCAGAAAAATCCAATCTATCGATCCACACTGGTTTCATGCATGATAAAGCAACTTAAACCTGCTGTTTATATCAAAACATTATAATGCACTTTATAAATTCATAAGTTGAGTTCGAACTTGAACCTTGGGTTAAAAATAACTCAAACCCATCTGGTTGTAGCTGCATTAGGCCAACACACTCATGTTGCCATGTTATGATCATGCATCATATTGTGCATTGCATTGATTGTATTTCCTTTTCTATTGCCGGAACTTGTCCCCTCTCGATAGACGTGGTTTCGATGATGTGATCGATGACACCGATGAAGAACTATACTATCTTCAGAAGTGCCAGGCAAGCAAAAACCCCTTATTCATTCCGATACAATCCCACTCTCTCGCTCCTGCTCTCTTTTACTGCATTAGGACAACAACGACTCATGTGTTACTTCATGTGGTAGTTGAACCCCTTTTCCTCTGCATGACCTGTCATTGCCATAGTAATTAGATGAAACCCACTAGCATGAGTAGGAGTTGTTTGAGCGCAGATGTGCCTACTCATTCTTGCTTGTTTGTCATGCCTGCTACTGCTTAGAGTTGAGTCAGGTCTGATTCATCGGGGATGAATTGGAATGGTGTTGAACATGTCCTACTGTGTGTGAGCTAAGTGTGTGAACACGATTTGGTAAAGGTAGCGGTGAGAGGCCATGTAGGAGTACATGGTGGGTTGTCTCATTGAAGCCGTCCTCAGGAACTGAGTTCTGTATCCATGAACAGCTACTACCACTCATTGGGATCCTTAATTGACCCTCTCGGCATCTTAACCAACCTTGTCCTCTGTCCTGGAGTTGCAACTAATTTCTGGTGTTTGTACTATGATGGAGGATGGGCAGCACTGACCCGAGGGGTGGGCTGTGATGCGGTAGGCACGTGGTCGGGTATGCTGGGCGCCCGTTTGGTGTCGCGGAACCCTGTACACATCGTCCGGGGCCGTATGTGGAAACCTCGGTCGGACTCCCTGCGGATGGAACCTGAATAGGCGATAAACCTGGACTAGAGACTTGATTGTTTAGGTAGGCCGTGGCCGACACCCTCGCCAGGCTTCCGCTTGAAGGTTGCCGAGATACATGACGTGTACATGGCGGTAAGTGGCGAGAGCGTGTGTGAAGAAGTACACCCCTGCAGGGTTAACATAATCTATTCGAAAGCCACGTTCGTGGTAAAGGATCTCTGGGTTACCTATGCAGTTCATAGACAAGTGAAAGTGGATAATCTAAAATACGCAAGATAAGCGTGAGTGCTATGGATGGCGTTCTCGTAGGGAGACGGGAGCGGATCCATAGTGGTGTATTGATATGGTATAACACCCTCGATGCGGCTATATCTCCCACGTGTCGAAGCACGACTTAGAGGCATAACCGCATTGAAAGCAATGTCGCAAGTGAGGTAATCTTCACACAACCCATGTAATACATAAGGGAAAGAGATACATAGTTGGCTTACAATCGCCACTTCACACAATTACATGAGTAAAGCATTACATCATCTAGATACAATCAAGGTCCGTCTACGGAACCAAAATAAAAGAAGAACCCCAAATGCGACAAAGGTCCCCGATCGACCCCAACTGGGCTCCACTACTGATCAACTAAAACGAAACAACACAAAGGGCAAGATCTTCATCGAGCTCCTCCTTGAGCTTGGTTGCGTCTCCTGCTCGGTAATATAGGCACCTGCAAACTGGTTTTTGAAGTATCTGTGAGCCACGGGGACTCAGCAATCTCGCACCCGCGAGATCAAGACTATTTAAGCTTATAGGAAGGATGGAGTAATGAGGTGGAGCTGCAGCAAGCGACTAGCATATATGGTGGCTAACATACGCAAATGAGAGCGAGAAGAGAAGGCAAAGCACGGTCAATAAAAGTATGATCAAGAAGTGATCCTATAGCAACCTACGTCAAGCATAACTCCAACACCGTGTTCACTTCCCGGACTCCGCCGGAAAGAGACCATCACGGTTACACACACGGTTGATGTATTTTAATTAAGGTCAACTTCGGGTTTTCTACAACCGGACGTTAACAAATTCCCATCTGCCCATAACCGCGGGCACGACTTTCGAAAGATAATACCCTGCAGGGGTGTCCCAACTTAGCCCATGACAAGCTCTCACGGTCAACGAAGGAATAGACCTCCACCCGAGACACTCCGATCAGACTCGGTATCCCGGTACAACAAGACATTTCGACAGGGTAAAACTAAACCAGCAACACCGCCCGAATGTGCCGACAAATCCCGATAGGAGCTGCACATATCTCTTTCTCAGGGCACACTCAGATTGTCTTAGGTGCGGGTAGGCCAACCCAGAGTTGCCCCTGGTGGCCACCGGCAGCTGACAGGTTGGACCAACACTCAGAGGAGCACTGGCCCGGGGGGGTAAAATAATGATGACCCTTGAGTCCGCGAAACCCAAGGGAAAAAGAGGCTAGGTGGCGAATGGTAAAACCAATGTTGGGCATTGCTGGAAGAGCTTTACTTAAGGCGAACTGTCAAGGGGTTCCCATAATAGCCCAACCGCGTAAGGGACGCAAAATCCGGGAACATAACACCGATATGACGGAAACTAGGGCGGCAAGAGTGGAACAAAACACCAGGCATAAGGCCGAGCCTTCCACCCTTTACCAAGTATATAGATGCATTAATTAAGTAAGATATATTGTGATATCCCAACAAGTAAACATGTTCCAACAAGGAACAACATCTCCATGTTCCAACAAGGAACAAACTTCGATCTTCACCTGCAACTAACAACGCTATAAGAGGGGCTGAGCAAAGCGGTAACATAGCCAATCAACGGTTTGCTAGGACATGGTGGGTTAGAGGTTGAACATGGCAATTTGGGTGGCTGACAAGCAAGTGGTAGGCATCGTAGCATTGGCATGGCAAAAGAGCGAGCAAACTAGCATAGCAAAGATAGTAGTGATTTCGAGGGTATGATCATCTTGCCTGAAATCCCGCAAGGAAGAAGAACGAGTCCATGAAGAACACAAACGGACGTAGTTGAACGGATCCTCACAAACGCGACATTATCGGAACCAACCCGAAGAAGCAATCACCGGAAAAGAAGCACACAACATAGTAAATAACCAACACATCAACATGGCATGATGCACAAACGAGTATGATGCATGTCCGGTTTAATGAAGCATGGCATGGCAAAGTGCACAAGCAGTTCTACAAATTAAGTGGAGATCAATATGCAACGAGTTGCATATTGACGAAACACCACAACAAGTTATTTAGTTTGATCTCGTTTATGTACTCAACAATATTAAATGTTGGTTAACATGGCAAGAGGGTGAAGCAAAGTAAAACTACCTATCTAGTCAAGTTTAAATGAGGCCGGAAGCAACGAACAACAATTCCGGAAACTCCCCATATGCATATTTTAGATTAGGTCCTGTTCTGCCCTAAACACAATTTTAGAGTTGTTTAATATGCAAATAAAGGTCACCATGATAAACTAGGCAAAATTCTACCCCATTTACATATAAAGTTTATTAAAATTGGAGTTACGGTTATTTAGTTATGAAATAAAGCATTTTAGCATGGCATAGGAGCAAATTAATGCAAACAGCATTTTTATCATCTCAAACATAGATGAAAGTTGGATATTATTAATCTACACAAAATTCTGAGCAAGTTTCATATATAAAACATTTTAATCCGATGCAGGGTTCGTGAGTTATTAAATGCATGAACATGAGGGTCTAATCTGTAAAACTGGCAATCCCTGGAATAATTGGACAAATTCACAGAACGAGAAAAAAAACATGATCGGGCTGAATCTGAACAGTGCACTGGGCAGCCCAACAAGAGTAAAAAAAAAACAAGAGGAGGGGGGCGCTGGGGGTCGGCTCACCCAGTGGGCCTTGGCCCGGTTTGCTGGAGAGGAGGCAGGCCGAGGCGGGGGCTGCGTTGGGCCGGCGAGGACGATTGGGCCGGCCCACGTGGGCGCGGTCAACGGAGGGAGCAGATCGGGGCTCTGGTTCCCGATCCATGAAGGCGACGGCGCACCGGGTTCCCGACGAGGGCGGAGGGCACGACGATGGGCGGAGAGCGACGGGGAGCGCCGGGGATGGATAGATCCGGGCGGTGGCTCACCGGATCTGGTGCGGAAATGGCGGGAGCGGCTCGGGACGACGAGCTTGACGCCTCGTCGCCGGCGAGCACCTGCGGGAGAGAGAGAGGCCGTGAGAGAAACCAGGGAGGGAGGAGCAGAAGGCGGGGCCGGCGCGACCTCACCGTGGCGGCGATGGGGATCTGCGGTGGCGCAGCTCCTGAGGCGGGGTGGCACGAGCGGGAGACCGTGGGTAGGCGGCGGCGACGAGATGGGCTCGCGCGGGCCCGATCTGGGTCCCGCGGGCCGGCGGCGAAGTGGGGCGGCGCGGTGCCATGTGGCGCGCGCGGGTTGGACGAGGGCGGTGGCCGGCTGAGGTGGCGCGCTCCGATTGGCTGGAGTGAGGTGGCGCGCGGGGGCGGACATGTCTGGTGCAGCGCGGACGCGTCCGGTGGCGCGGGGAGGAGTGGATCTAGGGTTTAGACTGTGAAATGATCCGAAATTTCGGGGAGGGGTGCTCTTTTATAGGTAGAGGTAGCTAGGAAGCTCCAAATGAGGTGCGGTTTTCGGCCACGCGATCGTGATCGAACGACCGAGATGATGGAGCAGAGTTAGGTGGGTTTTTGGTCAAAATGGAAGGGTGTTAGGCTGCAACACACACGAGGCCTTCTCTGTCCCTCGGTTAACCGTTGGAGTATCAAACGAAGTCCAAATGGTACGAAACTTGACAGGCGGTCTACCGGTAGTAAACCAAGGCCGCTTGACAAGTCTCGGTCCAATCCGGAAATGTTTAATCCCCACACAAGAAAGAAAGGTAGAAATGACCACCGGAGGAGAACGGAACGCCAGATTGCAAAACGGACAACGGGGAAAATGCTCGGATGCATGAGACGAACATGTATGCAAATGACATGCGCATGATGACATGATATGAGATGCATGACACGCAAGCAATGACAACGCAACAACAGCGAATAACTGCACGACACCTGGCACATCGGTCTCGGGGCATTACAACACTCCACCACTATGAGAGGATCTCGTCCCGAGATCTAGAATGGCACCGGAGGGACAACGGAAGAGAAAGAGAGGAGAGGTAAAACTAAGTTGCTCCTTTGACGAACGAGTGAAACCAAAGAACCTTGCGAGGTTGAACTAATTCGAGAAAAGAATATAACGAAGGAGAACAAAGTCGAAAACACTCCGTTAGAAACTAGGGACAAAGAGCATTGCGAAACCTTGAGGTTGAAGGGAAGATATATATTGAAAACGCGCCGGTTAAGGAAGGGGATCAAGGAAGACCAAATTCGAACAGCACTCCGGTTGAAAAGTGATACAAGACTAGATAAGATGAAAAGAACTTGAGTAGAGGACACGACACTCTGGTTAAATGGATAAGCACGAAAAGAACATGATCTTTGACAAACGAGATGATGGGTTGAAAAGAGCAACATCACAATGACTCCGGAACGAAGGGAAACAAGATCTTGAGAGATCACAGATACAACAAATGCTAGAATGGAGTTGTTGAAAACCAACAACGAAAAGAATAATCTTGATATGGTCTTATGAAATACATCTCAAATTATGAGATGACAACCTGCCACTCACGGGAAGAAGAATTGAATTGATATGAACGAGGAGACGAGAAACTTATTTCACCGGGAGGATAGATGAAGTACTTGGATCATTTACAAGCACCATAAATGGCAACAATCCTTAGGGAAGGCTTTAGGTGAAATATAACTCAAGATAACTCCAAAGAAGAGATTGATGGATTTAAAATATCTCATTCTTGATAACTTGTGACTCACGAAGCAACGAAGGGGAATTATCAAGAAGGACATAATACCACCTCCAAAGATACGGTAGAAAGAAATTGCACTCCGGATAGCAAGATGAAGAATGCTTGAGTTTCTTAGAAAAGAATCTCGATGAACACTTCAAGAAGAAATATAAATCCTTGATGAACCATCATGTAGAGCCTCCATGAAGAACTCCGGTAATAAAAGGATGATAAAAAGAAAGAGAAGTTGAAAACACAAGGTGAAGCCTTGCGATGATTTAGATGGAGCTTCGCGACGAGATAATGCGGAAAGCTTAGAACTCCGGAAGAAAGATGAACAACAAGAATCCAAGAATTTATTCCTCCTGGACAAACTCTGAAGGAAAGGATTGATCACTTGGATGAAACCAGAATAAGAATTATGTTATGCGTATCCTTCACCAATTTAAATTGATGACAAGCAACGGATTTGGCATACCACTTATTCTTGTAGAAAGGATTAAGAGAGATATGGCGTAAACTTGAGAAGGTCTTTAATGAACCACCGGTAGGATTTGGAAAGAACGAATGAATTGATATGATAACAAAGAAAGAGAACTCTTGAACGAACCACCGTAAGAATTGAAATTGAACGTAGCAAATGCACAAATCACCGGGAAGAATTGCAAAATGAATGAAGATACTTTAGGGTATTTAGATACATGAGAACGAAGAGAGCACGAGCCGATTAAAGATCACTTGAACAAGGCACCGGTATGATCGGAGAATGATAACTGCAAACTGAGAATGAATAAATCTGAATTGATGGACTCCGGATGACAAACTGAGAAGACTCTTGAATAACTCCGGATGGATGAAAAGAATTCTCATGATCAAAACAATTATGAGAGGATGGCAACAAGCTAGCACCATGAATCTTGAAGAGAATAGAGCAAGATTAAAGAGAAACTCTTCTTCGGTCTTCAAATGATGAGAATGACAACGAGAAACACCACCAAGAATTATTTAGACACTCCGAAAGAATCAAAACGAAGAGGTTGAGCCAACGATGAAAATAATTGTGAAAGATCTAGGAGATGGCATTTGACTGATGATAACTCATTCTTACGTCAAACTTCGAAAAGAATTTTAAGGACATCTCTGGGAGAATTAGAAGAGTCAGGTAAGATCCTGGGAAAAGACCTGTGGGTTAGGGCCCACTCAAAAGAACACCGTTGAAAAGATTTAAAAGAGATGTTGCACCGGTTGAATTAAATGACTTGAATGAGATACCAATCTCGAAAGAGCTTGAACGAATGCAGAGTGGAAACACGAATCTTCGAGATATCTTGAGCACTCCGGAACAATAGAATAGCGAGAAATGAATAAATATGAGGAGCACCGTCAAGAGAAGGTATTTGAGACGAGAAAAAGGGGATATAATCGACAAATCTTGACTTGAATCCACCGGAGAAGAGAAAGGAATGAGGAATGACGAACTTGAAGCTCCATTAGAATCTTCATGAGAATCACCGGATAAGAACATTGACGGAAAAGAATGGAGAAACTTCCCATCAATAAAATGGATACTCGATTAAGAAATCTGAGTCCTTGAAGAAAAAGGGGGGGGAGGGCGGGAAAACAAAAACAACTTGGGACGGATGAAACAAACACCGTTGAGAGAACTGAGAGGTGATCTTGCGAATGTTGAAATGATCGGATCCACTTGAAGAGAAAGACGCTGGTTGAAAAGGATTGACATGACAATCTCGATTGTCGAGAAGGATTGGTATTCACATCGGAGTATGAGAACACCATTTCGGAAAGGTATGGAATCAACACTTGACATTGAAGCAACTCGAATACCACAACTCAAAACAAAAACAAAGGACTGGCTTGCAGAATAAGCCGGAACAAACATATGATAGAGATTCCGTCCGAAGTTTTCGTGGTGGGGCCCACACGGGCTCGAGTGTACAGCACCATCATGTACAAGGCAGTGCACATGACATACGAAGTGTCCCCGAGTCGGCATAGCCAAGGACTCTTTAAGACACAACGAGACCACTGTAAAAACGACCGTGGAAAGGCGGACCACTAGACGTCGAACCCCAATTTCATATCATACATCTGTCGAAAAGATATCCTAAGAGCTACTTGAATTCCCACCTATGAAACTCCCGAAATTTTCCGGTTATGCAATCAGGTGTTGGGGATACAGGGGAAGCATAATATCTCACCCAAACTAGCAAATCCTACATCCAGCTGTATCCATCCTTCAACACATAACCAAGTAACCTTCGGAAATCATCTACCTCAACCTTCGAAAATCATCCGTTATACAAGTTATGGCGATACTCCCGAACTCCCGCCCCAGTACTGGGTGGCGTCGAGGTTATCTCACCAACGAACTGCATAAAAGAGATTTTCGATGTCGGCGTACTAAACTCAGGTATTCCAGAATTGCAACGATAAAATTATGATGACAACACCTTAGAGCTCAACTCCCCGGGATACTTCCACTAAACCCCTGACAGGAGGCACCAAGACAATGTTCTCATCATAAAACCATCGGAACGATTCCAAGATACCCGCGTGATCCTAAATTTTTTTTTAGTGAAATTTGAGAAGAGAAGAGTCAAAACTCTACGTCAGGATGCCTTACCAGAGCGATGAGGAGACTGGGAAGTAAAAAGAATTCCTAAACTCTCCGATATATAATTCCTAAATGACTCAAAACATTTTTTTCTAGACACAAACTCGGCTGCTAAAAACGATCAATCAGTGGGGCTCCTAAGGTCGGGGAAGGCTCTGATTACCAACTTATAACGCCCTCGATGCGGCTATATCTCCCACGTGTCGAAGCACGACTTAGAGGCATAACCGCATTGAAAGCAATGTCGCAAGTGAGGTAATCTTCACACAACCCATGTAATACATAAGGGAAAGAGATACATAGTTGGCTTACAATCGCCACTTCACACAATTACATGAATAAAGCATTACATCATCCAGATACAATCAAGGTCCGTCTACGGAACCAAAATAAAAGAAGAACCCCAAATGCGACAAAGGTCCCCGATCGACCCCAACTGGGCTCCACTACTGATCAACTAAAACGAAACAACACAAAGGGCAAGATCTTCATCGAGCTCCTCCTTGAGCTTGGTTGCGTCTCCTGCTCGGTAATATAGGCACCTGCAAACTGGTTTTTGAAGTATCTGTGAGCCACGGGGACTCAGCAATCTCGCACCCGCGAGATCAAGACTATTTAAGCTTATAGGAAGGATGGAGTAATGAGGTGGAGCTGCAGCAAGCGACTAGCATATATGGTGGCTAACATAC
>NC_041381.1:543216160-543222041 GCF_002162155.2 Triticum dicoccoides | reverse complement strand
GGGGGGGGGGGGTAAAATAATGATGACCCTCAGGAGCGCGACTCCCAAGGGAAAAGAAAAGGCTAGGTGGCAAATGGTAAAACCAATGTTGGGCATTGCTGGAGAAGCTTTACTTAAGGCGAACTGTCAAGGGGTTCCCATTATAGCCCCACCGCGTAAGGGACGCAAAATCCGGGAACATAACACCGATATGATGGAAACTAGGGCGGCAAGAGTGGAACAAAACACCAGGCATAAGGCCGAGCCTTCCACCCTTTACCAAGTATATAGATGCATTAATTAAGTAAGATATATTGTGATATCCCAACAAGTAAACATGTTCCAACAAGGAACAACATCTCCATGTTCCAACAAGGAACAAACTTCGATCTTCACCTGCAACTAACAACGCTATAAGAGGGGCTGAGCAAAGCGGTAACATAGCCAATCAACGGTTTGCTAGGACATGGTGGGTTAGAGGTTGAACATGGCAATTTGGGTGGCTGACAAGCAAGTGGTAGGCATCGTAGCATTGGCATGGCAAAAGAGCGAGCAAACTAGCATAGCAAATATAGTAGTGATTTCGAGGGTATGATCATCTTGCCTGAAATCCCGCAAGGAAGAAGAACGAGTCCATGAAGAAGACAAACGGACGTAGTTGAACGGATCCTCACAAACGCGACGTTATCGGAACCAACCCGAAGAAGCAATCACCGGAAAAGAAGCACACAACATAGTAAATAACCAACACATCAACATGGCATGATGCACAAACGAGTATGATGCATGTCCGGTTTAATGAAGCATGGCATGGCAAAGTGCACAAGCAGTTCTACAAATTAAGTGGAGATCAATATGCAACGAGTTGCATATTGACGAAACACCATAACAAGTTATTTAGTTTGATCTCGTTTATGTACTCAACAATATTAAATGTTGGTTAACATGGCAAGAGGGTGAAGCAAAGTAAAACTACCTATCTAGTCAAGTTTAAATGAGGCCGGAAGCAACGAACAACAATTCCGGAAACTCCCCATATGCATATTTTAGATTAGGTCCTGTTCTGCCCTAAACACAATTTTAGAGTTGTTTAATATGCAAATAAAGGTCACCATGATAAACTAGGCAAAATTCTACCCCATTTACATATAAAGTTTATTAAAATTGGAGTTACGGTTATTTAGTTATGAAATAAAGCATTTTAGCATGGCATAGGAGCAAATTAATGCAAACAGCATTTTTATCATCTCAAACATAGATGAAAGTTGGATATTATTAATCTACACAAAATTCTGAGCAAGTTTCATATATAAAACATTTTAATCCGATGCAGGGTTCGTGAGTTATTAAATGCATGAACATGAGGGTCTAATCTGTAAAACTGGCAATCCCTGGAATAATTGGACAAATTCACAGAACGAGAAAAAAAAACATGATCGGGCTGAATCTGAACAGTGCACTGGGCAGCCCAACAAGAGTAAAAAAAAAACAAGAGGAGGGGGGCGCTGGGGGTCGGCTCACCCAGTGGGCCTTGGCCCGGTTTGCTGGAGAGGAGGCAGGCCGAGGCGGGGGCTGCGTTGGGCCGGCGAGGACGATTGGGCCGGCCCACGCGGGCGCGGTCAACGGAGGGAGCAGATCGGGGCTCTGGTTCCCGATCCATGGCGGCGACGGCGCACCGGGTTCCTGACGAGGGCGGAGGGCACGACGACGGCCGGAGAGCGACGGGGAGCGCCGGGGATGGATAGATCCGGGCGGTGGCTCACCGGATCCGGTGCGGAAATGGCGGGAGCGGCTCGGGACGACGAGCTTGACGCCTCGTCGCCGGCGAGCACCTGCGGGAGAGAGAGAGGCCGTGAGAGAGACCAGGGAGGAAGGAGCAGAAGGCGGGGCCGGCGCGACCTCACCGTGGCGGCGATGGGGATCTGCGGTGGCGCAGCTCCTGAGGCGGCGTGGCACGAGCGGGAGACCGCGGGTAGGCGGCGGCGATGAGATGGGCTCGCGCGGGCCCGATCTGGGTCCCGCGGGCCGGCGGCGAAGTGGGGCGGCGCGGTGCCATGTGGCGCGCGCGGGTTGGACGAGGGCGGTGGCCGGCTGAGGTGGCGCGCTCCGATTGGCTGGAGTGAGGTGGCGCGCGGGGGCGGACATGTCTGGTGCAGCGCGGACGCGTCCGGTGGCGCGGGGAGGAGTGGATCTAGGGTTTAGACTGCGAAATGATCCGAAATTTCGGGGAGGGGTGCTCTTTTATAGGTAGAGGGAGCTAGGAAGCTCCAAATGAGGTGCGGTTTTCGGCCACGCGATCGTGATCGAACGACCGAGATGATGGAGCAGAGTTAGGTGGGTTTTTGGTCAAAATGGAAGGGTGTTAGGCTGCAACACACACGAGGCCTTCTCGGTCCCTCGGTTAACCGTTGGAGTATCAAACGAAGTCCAAATGGTACGGAACTTGACAGGCGGTCTACCGGTAGTAAACCAAGGTCGCTTGACAAGTCTCGGTCCAATCCGGAAATGTTTAATCCCCACACAAGAAAGAAAGGTAGAAATGACCACCGGAGGAGAACGGAACGCCGGATTGCAAAACGGACAACGGGGAAAATGCTCGGATGCATGAGACGAACATGTATGCAAATGAAATGCGCATGATGACATGATATGAGATGCATGACACGCAAGCAATGACAACGCAACAACAGCGAATAACTGCACGGCACCTGGCACATCGGTCTCGGGGCGTTACATATGGTGAATATGTGGACTCGTGTGCACCACCTCAAAAGAGTTACTTGCAGTCGTAGACTAGGATAGCCACCGAGTCAAAGCTGGCTTGCTGTAGTTAAACCCCACCATCCCTTTGTTGATAATGATGCATATGTAGTTAGATCTGATGTAAGTCTTGTTGGGTACATTTGTACTCACATTTGCCTATTTTATGTTTTTGCAGAGAGATTTCCGTCTCACTAGTAGTTCCACGTGGACTTCGATGTTTAGCTTGTTACCTCAGCTACGATCTTGTGCCCGCGGCAGGATCAGGTAGATAGTCAGGCTTCCGCTTGTGCTTTGACTTGTATGCTCTGAGTGTTGGGTCATGAGACCCATGTTTGTAATATCTCGCTCCTCCGAGCCTATTGAATAAAATACTTGAGTTGTAGATTCATGTTGTGATGCCATGTTGTATTTGCACATATCGAGCATATTGTGTATATGTTATTGAAATGCTTGGTATGTGTGGTATCTGACTATCTAGTTGTTTATCCTTGGTGGCCTCTCTTACTGGTAAATGTCTCCTAGTGCTTCCACTGAGCTTGGTAGCTTGCTACTGCTCCAGAACACTTAGGCTGGCCGGCATGTGTCTTTCTTCGTTCCTGTGTCTGTCCCTTCGGGGAAATGTCACGTGGTGTCTTCCGGAGTCCTATTAGCCTGCTACAGCCCGGTTTACCGGAGTCCTGCTAGCCAAGTTGCTACAACCCGGATTCACTCGCCGAGGACCGACACGTTCGTTGCTGGGTCATGTATGCATGTCCCTGTAAGTTAGTGCCACTTTGGGTTCATGACTAGCCAAGTCAGCCCGGGCTCCTTGTCATATGGATGCTAGCGACACTATCATATACGTGTGCCAAAAGGCACAAACAGTCCCGGGCCTGGTAAGGCGACACCCGTGGGAATACCGTGCGTAAGGCCGCAAAGTGATATGAGGTGTTACATGCTAGATCGGTGTGGCATTGAGTCGGGGTCCTGAAAGTATGCATCAGTCGAAGCTTAATAGATGTCAGCGAGTGAGCGGCGCGCGCTGTGTTGGACTAGTAACCACCTGCCTTTTTTAAGTAGGTAGATAGGTCTGCTCACTGGCCGCGTTCGCAACGTGCACGAGTTCCCGGGGAGATGGCCCATGACCCCTGGGGGCATAGGTTTAGTCCGGCATGCTGACCTCTCTACTAATCCTAGGTCGGGTTGCGGCATATTGTTTGGCCGAGGCCGGGTATGACCCAGGAAAGTGTGTCCGGCCAGAGTTAATCAAGCGTAGTGGGTAAGTTGGTGCACCCCTGCAGGGAAGAAAACATCTATTGATAGCCTGTCCTACGGTAACGGACACTCGGTGTTGTATCCCGATCGATACAACTAGAACTGGATACTTGAGGTGATAAGTGGATAGTATGGCTCTGGGATTGCTTTCTCGCAGGGAGTTGAGAAAGTATCTCTGGCCGAGGTTGATAACACTAGTACTACTTTACTTTATGCTACTCTTATCTCTTCTCATGCTGCAAGATGCTTAGAGCTGCTTGAAGATGCTAGTCCTCGATAGGCTAGGTTTTCCCTTCTCTTCTGGCATTCTGCAGTTTAGTCCACATATACAACCCATTTCATTGATACCGATGCATATGTAGTGTAGATCCTTGCTTGCGAGTACTTTGGATGAGTACTCACGGTTGCTTTGCTCCCCTTTTTCCACCTCTTTCCATTCTTCCCGGATGCTGCAACCAAATGGTGGAGCCCAGGATCCACACGCCACCTTCGACGACGACTACTACTACCACGAGGGTGCTTACTACTGCATGGAGGCCGCCGACGACCAGGAGTAGTTAGGAAGCTCCCAGGCAGGAGGCCTTGCCTTTCCGATCAATGTTGCTTTGGTGCTAGCCTTCTTAAGGCAAAACTTGTCTAACTTATGTCTGTACTCAGATATTGTTGCTTCCGCTGACTCTTGTGTTTTCAATCTTATGTATTCGAGCCCTCAAGGCCCCTGGCTTATTAAAGCTTGTTTTATTTTAATTTGTGTCTAGAGTTTTGTTGTGATATCTTCCAGTGAGTCCTCGATCTTGATCGTACACATCTGCGTGCATGATTAGTGTACGATTGAATCGAGGGCGTCACACGGCGGCCTTCCAACGATGGTCTTCTCGGACTCCATGATCAGCATATCACCCTTGCAGCCGTTCATTATGGGTAACTTACAAATCATCGCACATGAGTACTCACAGACGCATCGTGTGCGATTCTCCTAGCTACTACAAGCAACTAGTTTGCATTTTCAAAGGTTTTTGTACGAACACAATTGCACACGAACTTACCATAGTAACTGTTTGTGTTGTAATTTCTCATTGCAATCAGTTCATCCGAGTGGGTTGTTTGCTGTGTATCACACACATCGGGTTTACACGAATCATTTGTGTTCTTTTGGCTCATCGCAAATGCCGCATATCACATACATCTTGTTAAGCTGAACCATTTCCATTCTCTTGCCTAATCGTAAACAGTTTGTCCGAGTGAACCGTATGTCGTATATCACACACACCTTGATCTGGTTGACCGTTTCTGTTGCGTTCCCTAACAGCACACAGTTCATCGGAGCGAACTGTATGCCGTATATCGCACACACATTGATATGGATGCCCGTTTCTATTGTTCTACCTCATCGCAAATAGTTCTGCTGGATCAACCGTATCCCAGCATCGCACATGTAAGTAAAATCTGAATCGTGTTTGATGTCTCACTACTGGAATCAGCTACTTTGCCATCTGCCAGCTCTTTGCCGTCAGCTAGCGGACGGCAAAGAAGCTCTTTGCCATCAACTACCCGAAAGCAGACGACAAAGAACTGGCTGATGGCAAAGAAAGCCTTTGCCATCAGCCAGCTCTTTGCCGTCCGCTAGCTGACGGCAAAGAATCTTTGCCGTCCGCTAGCTGACCGCAAAGAGGGAGGGGGGGCACTGAGGAGCTGGTTAAAAAATACTTAACGGCCCCCCGCTTTGCCGTCCCCGCAGACGGCAAATATGAAGAAAAGCGGACGGCAAAGGAGGGCGGACGGCAAAGGCTGCCCTAACTAACCCAACTAACGGCCGAGCCCCCTCCCCGCCCGTTACTCATCTCTCTCCCTCGACCTCCTCCGCCCCCGCCCCCGCCGCCCGGCG
>NC_041381.1:543188408-543215458 GCF_002162155.2 Triticum dicoccoides | reverse complement strand
TTAGTGTTAGAAAAAAGAATATGTAGAAGAAAAGAAGAAGAAGTGGAAAAAAGATGAAAAAGAAGAAAAGAAAAGAAGTAGAAAAAAGATGAAAAAGAAGACGAAGAAAGGAAGTAGAGGAAGTAGAAGAAGTAGAAGAAGAAGAATAGAAGAAAAGAAAAGAAGTAAAAGAAGTAGAAAAAAGATGAAAAAAGAAGAAGAAGAAGAAAGGAAAGAAGAAGAAAGGAAAGAAGAAGAAGAAGAAGAAGAAGAAGAAGAAGAAATGAAAGAAGAAGAAGGATAGAAGAAGAAGAAGAAAGGAAAAAAGAAGAAAAAAGAAGAAGAAGAGAAGGAAAGAAGAAGAAGGATAGAAGGAAACACCCCGACCACTGACCCCGACACCCCGACCCCGACACCTGACCCCGACACCTGACCCCGACACCCCGACCCCGACACTACACCCCGACACACAGACCACGACACCACACCCCGACACCCTGACCCTAACACGACACCCTAACCCCAAAACAGCACCCGGACACCGACATGACACCCCGACCCCCTAAACCTCCCGAAAAGGTGCTCTTTGGCCTTCCAGAGGCCGACGGGGTTATATATTTGTGAATTATTAGTTAGGTCATATATTTTTTGATTTTGTTATGAAAAACATCATATATAATTGTGTTGATCGGATAGATTTAAATGTGCAGTTGTTTCATCGCTGCGAGGTTTGGTGTTCGACGACCTCGCTGTGTGTTTGACAAGCTCTGCCCCTTCGTTCGTGGGTGAGCACAAATGACATGTCCTTCTCCCCCATTAATTATTTGCACAAATGACATGAAATTTGGTAGCTAGCTATATATGTGTCTTGAATCATTAGTATGCGTAACCAATATGTGTCTCCCGTTCGAAAGCGTCATAGTTATAAATATGCATGCATTTGCATATTTATAACCTTGATTCTTTCGAATTGTCCAACGCTATCCATGGACAGCCCGAGTATGTGTAGATTGGGTTCGTTTTCCCATATGCTTGGCTCCGGATCCGATGCATAAATTTCGTCAGTGCCTCCCCTGTTGTTCTCTGGATACACATCCTCTCTGTTTATTGCAGAGACGTGTATCAGGAGAACAGCGGGGAGGTGCTGCCGAAATTTTGCGTCGGATCCGGAGCATAGCATATGGGAAAATGAACCCAATCTACACATACTCGGGTGGGATTAGGACCTATCATTACCTATTAGAGTGTAGGTTGCATGGACATAATAAAATTGACAAAGTAGATCAACTGATGAATATATACATGGTGAATTATATATATAATTGTTGTGTGTCCAGTAGCTCTGAAAGTCAAGATGAGTGATCGAGCGTGGATGTATACCGGTCACACTGGTCAGAACAAATGGAGCTCTAAATGGTTCAAAAAAACCAAGGGGTTTGTGCAAGCCGCATTTGCAAATGGCCAGAGGAAAACTTGGTGCCCCTGTTTCCGATGCGACAATTGGGAAAAGAGGACAGAGGCTGAAATGGGTAAATACCTGCAGAAGAATGGTTTTACGCCCGATTATATGGTGTGGACATTTCATGGTGAGTCTGCGCAATGTGACCGAGCTGAGGTGGATCATCGTCGCACCGACGAGCATGGTACCGGGATGGAAAACATGGTGCAAGACTATGATGATGCTCGGGATTCGGACGAGGAGATGGAGGAATCTGTAAAGGACTTCAATGAAATGTTGGAGTCTTCAAAACGTCCGCTCCACGAGCACACTGAGCTTTTTCAGTTGGATGCCATCTCACAAGTAATGGCTTTGAAGGCTCAGTTCAACTTGGGCGGAGAATGCTATGACGCAATTATGACAGTATTTGGACGCTTTCTACCCAAAGGCCATGTAATGGCTGCAAACCTGTACCAGTCGGACAAAATCCTCCGTGCACTGAAGATGCCCTATGAGAAGATACATGCCTGTGAGAAAGGATGTGCCTTATTTAGGCTGGACTATGCGGACTTGAACTATTGTCCCATTTGCAAGTGTTCCAGGTATATTGTGGTAGACAACGGTATGGGTGAGAAGACACAGACCACAATCCCTGTTAGTGTTCTTTGGTATATGCCAATCGTACGAAGACTTCAACGTCTTTTCATGGTCGAAGAGACGGCCAGACAGATGACATGGCACAAAACAGGCAAAAGAACTGAACTAGATGCAGATGGGAAACTGATGATGGTACACACATCGGATGGTGTTGCATGGAAAAGGTTTGATGAATTACATGCTGACAAAGCGGCAGATCCGAGGCATCCTCGAGTCGGCATCAGCACCGATGGGTTCAGTGTGTTTGGTATGACGGCAGCCCAATACAATTGTTGGCCCGTATTTGTCTTTCCACTCAATCTCCCCCCGGACAGATTATGCAAAGAAAGAACATTTTCCTGACGTTGATAATTCCAGGGCCCAACTATCCGGGGAAAAATATGAATGTGTACATGCAGCCGCTTAAGGACGAATTGCAAGAAGCCTGGGATAATGGGTTCAAGACATACGACGCCTATAGCAAACGAAACTTCATAATGCGTGTCTGGTACATGTACTCGACGCATGACTTGCCGGCGTATGCGCTATTCGTTGGCTGGTGTGTGCATGGAAGGTTCCCGTGCCCCACATGCAAGGGAGCTCTTGAGTTTCATTGGCTTCAGGCCGGTCGCAAATTTTCTTGCTTCGACATGCATAGACAGTTCCTGGATCCTCGCCATAAGTTCAGGAAAGACAAGAAGAACTTCATTAGAGGTAGAGTTGTAAAAAACTCTGCACCACCTGCGCTGACAGGCCAACAGACCCTGGATCAGTTAAACGCTCTCGAGCCAGATCCAGAGCGTCCAGGGTACTTCAAGGGGTATAATTCTGAGCACGCCTAGACTCAAAAAACATGCTTATGGAATCTGCCTTACTTCAAAGACCTCCTTTGCCCACACAACATCGACGTGATGCACACTGAGAAGAATATCGCCGAGGCACTTTTTGGTACATTGTTCGGCATAGATGGGAAGTCAAAGGATAATACTAAGGCTAGAGTCGATCCGGAGGCGCTATGTGATAGGCCGTTACAAAACATGAAAGAACCGAAAGGAAAGCAGAACTAGACGAAGCCAAAGGCATGGTTCAATCTTGGAAGGCCAGCTATGAGGGAAATTATCTTGTGGGTGAAAATGCAGTTGATGTTCCCCGATGGGTATGCAGCGAATCTAAAGAGGGGAGCGAGTCTTGATAAATTGAAGATATTTGGTCTCAAGAGTCATGATTGGCACTTATGGATTGAGCGGGTAATGCCGGTGATGTTGCGTGGCTTCATCCCTGAGGATGAATGGCTAGTACTGGCAGAACTCAGCTATTTCTTCCGTGTTCTTTGTGCGAAAGAACTATCGCCTGGCGTGCTACAAGAAATGGAAGAGTTGGCGCCAGAGTTGATCTGCAAGTTAGAGAAGATCTTTCCACCGGGCTTCTTTCATCCAACGCAGCATTTGATTTTGCATCTCCCGACAGAGGCAAGATTGGGGGGGCCGTGCAAAATCGTTGGTGCTACCCAACTGAGAGGATGCAGAAGACGCTTCAAGAAAAATGTAAAAATAAACGTAGAATTGAAGCGTCTATGGCTGAGGCATTCATCACTGAGGAGGCGGCAAACTTCGTGACAACACACTACGAAACCAAAAATCGTCATTTGCATAATCCGAAGCCTCGGTACAATGCTGACGAGCCTAAAAAGGGTGGATCCAACCTCAGCCTATTCAAAGGCAATCTCGCACCAGCCAGTGTTTCAAATCCAGTATCTTTGGATAACAAAGAATGGCGGACCATTTCGTTGTATATCTTCACCAACCTGATAGAAGTGCGGCCGTACATCGAGTAAGTTCTTGGTACATTGTTTCGCAACTTCTATTTCCTTTGAACTGCTCTTATTCCTGGATATTTCATATAGTTGATACGTCGCCCTATTCTTGTATGGAGCGGTGATCCAAAAGGATTCTGTCGAAGAGTATGAGCTTCTCGCAAAGCAAGGAGGCGGTTATCCCGGTTTCATCTCTTGGTTCAAACAAACGGTAAATTCTATTAGACAATTTCATTTCATTCGCTAATTTGTGCATAATGCAACAATCCTTTCATATTAAACTTGTAGGCTAATTCAGAGTCTATGGACGCCGAACTGAGACAAGTCGCTAATGATTTTGACTATAAGGTCCGTTCATTTGACAAATACGACATCAACGGGTATCATTTTTGTACCTATGGCAAAGAGCTATCTATGGCCGACCAAAAGTCTACAAATTGTTGTGTATCTGCTATCGACGAAGGAGGTACCGAGTATTATGGGAGAGTTGAAGCAATTTATGAACTTCTATTCTATGGTGAAAACCCACCGAATGTCGTAGTCTTCAAATGTTATTGGTTTCAGCCGAAGGAGACTAGAAGGACTCATGAACATATAGGGCTAGTTGAAATCAACCAAAGCACCCATTTAGATGTTCGTGATGTCTATATTATGGCTCAACAGGCGACCCAAGTATTCTATCTACCCTGGGCCTGACAAACTAATCCAAATCTGAAAGGTTGGGATGTCGTTTATGAAGTGCCGCCACGTGCTAGACTATCTCCCCCAAAGGAAGAGGATTATGAACCTCACATTAACCCAGACACATATGAAGGAGAATTCTTCCAAGAGACACGTCTTTCCAAAAAGTGTTTCAAGAACCGGTATACTTCACCCCAAAACATTGAAGTAGACAGCAACAGTGAATCCCATATCACCCCAGAGGAGGAACAAGAAGAGCCGGAACAAGAAGAGGTTACTGCTGCGGAAGACCTCTCAATGCTTCACCGATTACATAAAGGTGGCCTTCCACATGTTGATGCCACTGAACCCTAGGAGCCCTTCATTGATTATAGTGATGATGATGATTATGCATTTATTGATGATACTGATCGAGATTATTAGTAGTGTTAGGTATTCAATTTTTTTAGTTGTACTTGATGATGATACACTTAAGTGATATACATATTATTATTCATGTCGGTATTTTTTTATGTTGTACTAATTTCGTTTACTCTTTGTCATGGCAGGTGTTGAAAGATGGAAGGGGAGCCGACTGAGGCCAAGGACAAACGTGCCCAAATTGAAGGTGTGCCACACCATCAAGGTAGCTCCAGCTTATATCAGTTCGGGCGGAATTGCGTAATGTGGTTTGCTTCATGATTAATGCAATTCATTCATCATGCTAGCTTGAGCCCTTTAATTACTAATTTACTTTGTTTCTCTCTTTCAGGCATGCTACAATAAGACAGATAAGGTGCCAGAGGGGTACGACCTGTATGCCATGGCCCACACTGCCTCTTACAAGCAAGTCAAGGGGAAGGCGAGGAAAGGGGAGGAGTTTAACCCGAGCCAGATCCACTACAATCCAGATCAGGTGATGAGGTCCCATGGCTCCATAGCCATTGATCCAGAGATTGCTCCTGAGACCACGGTGAGTTTAATTTGAATGGACGTTACTTGCTAGTCTTAACATTTGAGTGTCATCATGCTAACGAAACATTGGAAATGATCTTTGGTGCAGCGTAACTCCACACAAGCATCACATGATCCTTCTCCATCTACTGGCATGAGCCAGCCTGCTCCCACACCTCCATGATCAAGGTAAGTTTCTCTAGTTTTTTGCTTAACAAATGCATAAAGACCTTGACTTAGCTTTATTTCATCCAATATGCTTACCTTAATGACCTAGAGTTAGCTTCTTTTCCTGCAAAATGACTTAATAAGCTTACCGACCTCCAAAACCAACCATTTTACCTAAGTTAGCTCTAAAAAGATCTATACTTAGCTTTGTTTCCTCGAAAATGACCTAAGTTAGTTATAATATGCTTATTTAACTAGGTTTGCTCAATAATGACATGTACTTACCTTACTTATGTAAAAAAACGGCATAATTAGCTTAGTTAGCTCATAAACAATCCATTTTACCTACATTAGCTCCAAAATGATGCATTTTACCTAAGTTAGCTCATAAAGATCCATTTCACCTAAGTTACCACACAAACGATGGCGTGCTTCTTCTTCTAGTCTTCTTCTTCTAGTCACCTTTACCTAACTTTCTTATTTGCCATTTTGCAGATTTCATTCACTTCTCGGAAGCTAGCTTGCTATGGAGTGCTTGTTTTTTATTTCATTCTCTTCTAGTATTCTTCTAATGGTTGCAACTTATGTGTATGCTACGATGGAACTTGCTATCTTGATGAAACTTTGCATTGTAATATGTATGTGCAACCTCCCAATGGTTGCAACTTATGTGTATGTGCAACTTGCTATGTATGAGTGGATGGAACTATATATGTATGTACGATGAAACTTATGTGCTGTTAAATAGCCCCGTGAAATATATCTATATATTTCATATATATTTGCTGTGAAAATTGTTGGATTTAAAAAAAAATAGGGAAAAAAAGCCATTATGCAGGCTCTTTGCCGTCCACCACCGACGGCAAAGGGCTCTTTGCCATCAGCAGCGGACGGCAAAGAGGCCACGTGGCAGGCAATTGTGCTTCCTGGGAGGCTGACCTATTTGGTCAGTTTGCCAACACTGGCTAACGGCAAAGAGGGAAAAAACTTTGCCTACAACGGCGGACGGCAAAGAGGAAAAAAACTTTGCCTACAGCGGCGGACGGCAAAGGCTTGCCGTTAACCACCTGACGGAGTAACAGCGCAAATATTGCCGTTAGCATTCTTTGCCGTCGGCAGCTGATGGCAAAGGACCCTTTGCCGTCAGCCGCCCGAAGCGGACGACAATGTAGCTCTTTGCCGTCCCTTACATTGCCGTCCACTTTTTCCGTCCGCGGCCGAAGGCGAAGACCCACATATACAACCCATTTCATTGATACCGATGCATATGTAGTGTAGATCCTTGCTTGTGAGTACTTTGGATGAGTACTCACGGTTGCTTTGCTCCCCTTTTTCCACCTCTTTCCATTCTTCCCGGATGCTACAACCAAATGGTGGAGCCCAGGATCCACACGCCACCTTCGACGACGACTACTACTACCACGAGGGTGCTTACTACTGCATGGAGGCCGCCGACGACCAGGAGTAGTTAGGAAACTCCCAGGCAGGAGGCCTTGCCTTTCTGATCAATGTTGCTTTTGTGCTAGCCTTCTTAAGGCAAAACTTGTCTAACTTATGTCTGTACTCAGATATTGTTGCTTCCGCTGACTCTTGTGTTTTCAATCTTATGTATTCGAGCCCTCGAGGCCCGTGGCTTATTAAAGCTTGTTTTATTTTAATTTGTGTCTAGAGTTTTGTTGTGATATCTTCCAGTGAGTCCTTGATCTTGATCGTACACATCTGCGTGCATGATTAGTGTACGATTGAATCGAGGGCGTCACACGGCGGCCTTCCGACGATGGTCTTTTCGGACTCCATGATCAGCATATCACCCTTGCGGCCGTTCATTATGGGTAACTTACAAATCATCGCACATGAGTACTCACAGGCGCATCGTGTGCGATGCTCCTAGCTACTGCAAGCAACTAGTTTGCATTTTCAAAGGTTTTTGTACGAACACAATTGCACACGAACTTACCATAGTAACTGTTTGTGTTGTAATTTCTCATTGCAATCAGTTCATTCGAGTGGGTTGTTTGCTGCGTATCACACACATCGGGTTTACACGAATCGTTTGTGTTCTTTTGGCTCATCGCAAATGCCGCATATCACACACATCTTGTTAAGCTGAACCATTTCCATTCTCTTGCCTAATCGTAAACAGTTTGTCCAAGTGAACCGTATGTCGTATATCACACACACCTTGATCTGGTTGACCGTTTCTGTTGCATTCCCTAATAGCACACGGTTCATCGGAGCGAACTGTATGCCGTATATCGCACACACATTGATATGGATGCCCGTTTCTATTGTTCTACCTCATCGCAAATAGTTCAGCTGGATCAACCGTATGCCCAGCATCGCACATGTAACTAAAATCTGAACCGTGTTTGATGTCTCCGCCATCACAAACGTTTTGCATCTTATTTGACAGTTTTTTAACATCCCTGTTTGCGATTAATGTTTGCGATTAATGCATCGCACACAGTTTCATCAAAGGGTCTCTGATCATAGTGTCACATCAGCAGCATCCTGCAGTAGTGTAGGGCTTATGCAATATTTGAGAGGTTGAGGCAAGGAAGGCTTGGGTTGAATAAAATAACACAACAAAAGGAAAGGAGTACTCCAAGGTCAAAAGCAACCAAGAAGAGAGGACACTTGGAGTAGTCCAACACCCGAAAGCCTAAAACATGAAAGCACAACTTAAACCAAAAGGAGCTAAGCCTCTCAAAGAGAGGGCGGTGACCGAAGTCACCTACGTTTGAGTCAATTGGTATGGCACCGCGAAGATCTTAACCTTGGGCCCATGACCAAAACTCGTCTTTGAAGCACAAGTACCATTAATAATGGCTAATGTGAAAGACTCGATCAACTTATGCATAATGGGTGGAGGGAGATGTCATTCAGAGAACAACACTCCCCCTATTTCCATGCCTACATCTATAACAATATAATATGATGAATGCGGTTGGGTGTGCCTAGATTCAAGCCACATTGCTCAAATCAATGATATTTCATGCCTTAACTTGTGAAATCTTGCTTCATCCAAAGGCTTCGTGAAAATATCCGCTAGTTGCTCTTGAGTGTTGAGGTAGATGATCTCAATTTCTCCACGCTTGATGTGATCCTGGATTAAATAATGATGAATCTCAATATGATTCGTCTTGCTATGTTGCACCAAATTGTAGGAGATCCTTATGGAAATTTCATTGTCACATAGAAGAGGCACTTTGTCACAAAGTTACACCAGAATCCTTTAAAGTTTGCCTCATCCATAGCAATTGTGCACAACAACTTGCGACGACTGCATACTCGGCATTGGTGGTGGAGAGACACACACAATTTTCCTTCTTCGAGGACCAACTCACCAAAGAGCGACCAAGAAGTTTGCACCCTCCGGAAGTCGACTTCCTCTCCACAATGTTTCCTGTCCAATCTGAGTCCGAATATCCCATGAGGTCAAAGCTTGCTCCTTTGGGGTACCATAGGCCAAGGTTTTGGGTATGAGCTAAATATCGAAAGATTCGCTTGACCGCCACATAGTAGCTTTCCTTAGTGTAGTTTGGAACCTTGCACACATTCCCACACTCAACATAATATCTACTCTAAATGCACAAAGGTAAAGCAAGGATCCAATCATGGAGCAATATACTTTTTGATCCACCACTTTACCATTGGGATCAATGTGAAGCTTGCATTTGGTTGGGATTGGAGTCTTAGCCAGCTTGACATCATCTAGCTTGAATCTCTTGAGCACGTATTGGGTATATTTGGCTTGACTAATGAAAGTCCCTTCTCTTCTTTGCTTGACTTCGAACCTGAGAAAGAATTTCAACTCTCCCATCATAGACATCTCGAACTTCTTGGTCATTAGTGCGGCAAAATAATCATTGAAATAGTTGTTAGGAGAACCAAATATGATATCATCAACATATAGTTGGCATATGAACAAATCCCCTTTACCCTTCTTAGTAAAAAGAGTGGGATCAATTTTCCCAATTTCAAACCCACGATCTTGCAACAACTCGGTAAGGTGCTCATACCACGCACGTGGGGTTTGTTTAAGGCCATAGAGTGCCTTGAGTTTGTATACATGATTGGCGAGCTTGGGATCCTCAAACCCCGGGGGTTGTTTGACATATGCCAACTCATTCAAGGGACCATTAAGAAATGCACTCTTCACATCCATTTGTTGTAATTTGAAATCATGATGAGATGTATATGCAAGCAACATGCAAATAGATTCAAGACGAGCAACGGGGGCAAAGGTTTCAGCGTAGTCGATACCCTCACCAATATTGCTTTGTTTGGAACCACCACACCGTTTGCATCTTGCTTGTTCTTGAAGATTCATTTGGTTCCAGTGACATTGTGGTCCTCCATTGGTCTTGGCACTAATTCCCAAACTGCGTTGTGCTCGAAGTTGTTGAGTTCATCATGCATGGCTTCAAGCCAGTCCATAGCATCGAGTGCCTCATGTACCTTTTGGGGTTCAACACACGAAACAAACGCATGATGCTCACAAAAATGTGACAATTGTCTACGAGTAGTTACCCCTTTTATCAAGCTTCCAAGCACATTCTTCGTAACATGTTGTTGATGCTCTAGCTTGGAAGCAACTTGGGCGGCTAGGCGCTCCAATAGCTCCTCAATAGGCAATTGAGTATAATCATCTTGATCATCTTGGGCACCGTCTTGAGCTTGCTCGTGATCTTGAGCATCCTCTTGATCTTGAGCTTGCTCGGAGTCTTGAACTTGATCCTGGGTATCACCTAGTGGACCACCATCACCATGAGTTTGATCTTTCCCTTGATCTTGTTCACTTGGTTGAGGGCCTTCACTTTGTTCTTCGGAAGCGTGTGGGTCTACCGTTGGTGACGGCTCTACATGAGTAGTGTAGAGCATTGTCCTTCTCCTTTGTCCACAAGGGGTTCCTTGGTGGGGAGTATTTGACCAATCCCCATTCTTCTTATGGGTTGAGGAGGAATTTCATCACCTACATCACAAAGACCACTTTGCTCCACTTGGGAGCCATTATTCTCATCAAACTCCATGTTGCATGAGAGTTTTTACCATAACCAACAAATGTGCCCTCTTGAGCTCTAGGTTCAAATTTAGACAAACGAACACCTTTCCTGAGGATGAAACACTTACACCCGAACAGCTGGGAGTACTTGAGATTGGGCTTGTTACCGGTAAGAATCTCATATGGAGTCTAATACGTCCATTTTGCATCATGTTTACATCATGTTATTTATGTTGCTTTATTTCAAAATAATGCTTTTTGGAGTAATTCTAATGCCTTTTCTCTCATAATATGCAAGGTATGCACAAAGGGGGAGAATTCTGGCAGCTGGAAATCTGGACCTGGAAAAGCTACGCCAGGCTACCTATTCTGCACAACTCCAAATGAGTTGAAACTTCACGAGGATTTTTATGGAATAAATAAGAAATACTAGAGCAAATAAGTATCATAGGGGGGGCACCCTGGTGAGCACAAGACACCAGGGCGCGCTTGGGACCCCAAGCGCGCACTGGTGGGTTGTGGTCACCCAGGACCACCTCCGGTGCCCCTCTTCTAGTACATAAGTCATTTTGACCTAGAAAAAATAAAGAGAGGACTTTCAGTATGAAGCGCCACCGTCTCGAGGCGGAACTTGTGTCAGGACCAGTTCTCCAATAAAACGTTTATTGAAAAACCGTCCATTTTATCCGACCAGTATAGAAGAATCCTCCTTACTGGTAGATAAATCCTTGATATAGAAATCCAGAAGTACTAAATATTATACAAGGTTGAGCTGAGGCTGCTCAACAATTTATTTCAAGCACGCCAGTATTATACATAATGGCGGATATGGCACAAGGGTATCGCGGCATAACTACTGACTCGTAATAAAAGTGGTGGCGGATATGTCACAGTGAAATGGGTGACATGACTCCTAAATCTTACAGCTCATCGAGCGCCAGAGTGAGGCTCGATGATTTTATTCGGGTAGCGGAAGCGTATATGATACAAGTGACCAATTCCAGGATCGCACGGGACTGACTGGGACTCCTCTAGGCGTCGTACTCGCTATCGTACTCTTCATCCATAAGGTCGCCTTCGTCAACATCTGGCCAAATCAACAAGCTAGGTGAGTACTATGAATGTACTCGCAAGACAATTTGGACATAAGATATAACAAATGCAAACATGATGCACATGAGCAGATTAGTAATGCACACTCACATAATAAATTTGCACGGCATGTTAAATAAAAAGGAAGTCAGGCGGTGGTCCTCCCGAAATCCCAAAAGAATAACTGAAGACCGATCGGGTGTCTGAAGCGACGCCTCGAAAGGGTAAAAATAAATTAACATGCCGTAGTCGGGCGTCAGGGCGACACCACATAAAGGGATTATATTGAAATGTAAATGACAGTGCATGCCATAGTCGGACGTCTAAGCGACATCTCGGAAAGGGCTTATAATGAAAGTAAATAACATGGATGCCACAGTCGGACGTCTGAACGACATCACATAAAGGGCTTATATCAAAAGTAAATAATGAGAATGCCATAGTCGGACGTCTGAGCGACATCAAATAAAGGGCTTATATCGAAAGTAAATAACGAGAATGCCACAGTCGGACGTTTGAGTGACATCACATAAAGGGCTTATATCGAAAGTAAATAACGAGAATGCCACAGTCGGACGTCTGAGCGACATCACATAAAGGGCTTATATCGAAAGTAAATAACGAGAATGCCACAGTCGGACGTTTGAGCGACATCAGATAAAGGGCTTATATCAAAAGTAACTAACGAGGATGCCACAGTCGGACGTCTGAGCGACATCACATAAAGGACTTATATTTCACCATTCGAATTCAAGTAGCTCATGAATTTAAATCATCCGAAGGAAATACTCAGTACATAATAAAAAACGAGTTAGTCCATCCACAGAAATAATATTCAGCCGGGTTTACCACTCATGTTTATTCACCAGAGGTTGTCACTGAAACTAACACTGAGACTGTCGATGAGACGGATGTTGAGACTGACACTGACACTGACATTGATATGTTGATCACAGTCCTTGACCATGGATAGGGTTACTCGAATGGTTTTGACTCTGAAGAGTTTGTACTCTTTACCCACAGCCAATGGATTTCCATAGTCACAAAGGACTAGTTCCGTTTACGATATTTTAGAAGAAACACATCTAACTAGTGCACACCCATTCCACATTCCGCTGCCAGGAATCACCCTAGGCAACGTTCAAGAAAAACTTTAAGACGGGGAGGCAACAACCTCAAGTAACATGGGATCAAATTTATATTGCACGCTCTAAGGGGTGCCCCCCTCTCGGTCCCAACCGGAAACACCCATGCCCCCAGACCGGATGACGGGCTTTAATCCAGGGCCATGGAACCCTCATCACAGCCCCTCTATTTGGTGTGTACAAGGAAAGAGGTTTGCAACTGACTAGACCGCATTCTTTGCAGAAGACATGTGGCAGCACAAAAGAAAGGACGAACGGGAACATGACTTGATCCACGTTAATACTGGAGTTAAACGGTTGACATAAGACTGGCATGCTTCAACAATACCAGCTTGCAACCCATCATGCCACACATGATCAGGTTATCTCACCATCATACGAACACATCAAATTTCGAAGCTCACTTGTAGCTTTCCTTGCATGCAATATAACATTCACTAATGCTTATATAAACATGCCATGAGAACACTACTCAAGCAAACATGCAAGACACTCGTCATATCAAAGGTTCAAACATGCTTGCCTGGTTCGGAGTAGTCGGAGTCTAGCTCGGTGAAGTTTGCGGTTCCGTCACCTCCTTCGGTATCTATGTTAAAAAAATTGGATACTAACGTAAATACCGAGCGTGCATAAAAGTTGTAAGAAATAATTTTCAATTAAATATGATAAAAAACTAGATAGAAAAATAAAGATGACAGAAACAGAATCAACCAAAATCATCTTTTGTTTAAAGGTTATAAGGGTTTTAGTTTAGGGACTAATCTGTGATGAAACAAAAACTTTCCAGGGGCTAGTTTAAAAAAAGACAGAAAACATCTAAGTTAGAAAATGTATTTTGCCCGAAGGCGCTTTCAGAAAACATTTCGAAAAAGAGAAAAAGCTGAAGAGGGGGTCCCACCCGTCAGGTTTAAAAACCAAAACAGAGTCCCGCCGGCGCCCGAGGCTTGCGGTGGTCGCCGGCGTCGATCTACGGTGAGGTAGGGGGAGTGGAGGGTACCTACGGACACACGGAGCTCTCCCGCATCTGTGGATGGTGGAGTCGGTGCTCGGCGAGCACCACGTCGACGGAGGCCTCCACTCCGGCGGACGGTGGTTCGGGCGGTGATGGACCTCGCCGAGGAGGGCTGCAAACGTCAAATTGGGGCTTAGGCTAGAAGGGTGGGTGCACTAGGAGGTTGCTGACAAGGTTTGGGAGGCGTGGTTGCTCTCACCAGAGCCCGAAGCGGATCGGGGCGGCCGGAGTCGAGGAAGAAGGCCTCCTCGAGGTCCTCCTAGTGGCTGGGCGCAGTCCTGACGAGGTGGAGGGGTAGTGCTGGGTCGAGAACAAGCTCGAGGCCCCCTTTTATAGCTGGTCCGAGGCGGTTGCCGAGAACGAGATATCTCCAGCGAGTGATTATGGTGAGGCAGAGGTTAAACGGAAGGTTTAGGTGACTGGGCAGTTTCGTGTTGGTCCGCTGGCCTAATCCAACGCCTAATCTTGGTACACTTGGGCGATACTCCAAGGCTTTCGACGGAACGGCCTCACGGGCACGTCGGCGGCAGAGAGCGCGCTCTGTGCTTCTCAGGCCATGGTGACTGTGCTGCAGCATGCACGGGGAAGAAGACGGCCACGCGTAGGCTTCTGGTGGTGTGGGCGGTGCAGGACGGCGCCGTATGGCAGAGCTGGCCCCTGTTTGCCGCCACGTGCGGTTCTGCCACCACAGAAGAAGCCGGCGTTGGCGAGAGACGTCGCCACCGATGCTAGCGCCCGTCCAAACGACCATGCGGCGCGATTGATAAGAAGGAGAAGCAGGGAGCAAGAGGCCAGAGCGAGCACTGGCGAGATTGACGCCGGGGTTCTGAAGAAAACAACACTGACGACAGAACTGAACACTGAACTCTGAACTTTGACAGGAACAGTGCACGCCAGCTGTTCGACGAAATGTTTTGGGCACGTGGAAAAATTTTCTTGAGCTGATCCTTGGTGAGGTGACCTCTTGATGCATCTAGAGGCTGCCTGATTTATCTCAGATTTTTAGGAGAAGAAAAAGAATGAATTTCACCAAAAATGGCAAATCTGGTTCAAACTTGCAGCAAGCATATTTTGAAAATTTTGAACTATGGACCAGCGGATCTTGAAGGATCTTGGTTGAGGGTACTAAGGACTAGCTAGGGTAATTTTCTTGGGCTCAGAAACTTAAAGGGTCTAGTACTTCCTTTGTAAATCCCAAGAGTCCAAAGTAAAAGACAGAAAAAGATTTGAGGATAAAATAAATAGAAAGAAAATCTAAAAGAGGTTGAAACTTGCTGGAATTGGGTGTTTGACTTGGCCCAAGGTAGGGAGTGGATTTTGAAAGAAAAGTATCAACATATGTCATGGCAAAAGAGAAATTTTTAAATGGGAAAAGAATAAATCCATAATCCATAGGATTTCTTTTTAATAGAAAGAATTGTAAAACCTTCCAATATTATTTGTGTTGAGCCAACACAATATGAAAAACCCTTAAAATCAAAAATCAAGGTTGAGAAGGACAATTAAAAAAAATATTTGTCATATAAAAGATTTGAGAAGGAGAGTCCCTCTTTTAGAAAAATTCAAATGACCTCCTTTAAATCAAATAAAAAATTTAACAAAAACCAAATAATTTTTTTTGGAGTGTTACAACACCTACCCCCTCAGGAAAAATCTCGTCCCCGAGATTTTAGCTGATCCTCAAATAGGTGTGGGTACTCTGTCCGAAGGAAATCCTCTCTTTCCCATGTTGCTTCATCCTCGGTGTGATTGCTCCACTGAACCTTGAAAAACTTAATTGTTTTCTGACGGGTCCTTCTTTCAGACTCCTCCAATATTTTTATTGGATGTTCCCTATAGGTGAGGTCTGGCTGCACATCAATGCTCTCATGAGATACATGCCTTTCTCGGTTGCTTACACATTTCCTTAACTGTGAGACGTGGAACAGTTCGTGGACGTCTGAGAGTTCCTTGGGTAGGTCTAGCTAGTAGGCTACTGTGCCTCTTCGTGCAGTCACACAGAAGGGTCCAATAAAGCGTGGTGCTAGCTTTCCTTTAACTTTGAATCATTGCAGGCCCCTCATAGGTGATACTCGTAGGTACACATATTCGTCGGGTTCAAAGCTGACTTCACGATGTTTTTGATCGTATAACTCTTTTGTCGGCTCTGGGCTGTCTTGAGGCGATCCCTGATTAGTATAACTTGCTCCTCAGCTTCCTTGAGTATGTCGGGGCCGAAGAGACGACTGTCTCCTGTTTCTGACCAATTCAATGGGGTACGGCATCTTCGCCCGTACAAGGCTTCAAAAGGTGCCATTTGCAGACTGGCTTGGTAACTGTTGTTGTATGCGAACTTGGCATATGGCAAGCTTTCTTCCCAACTTTTTCCATAGGTGAGAACACATTCTCTCAGCATGTCCTCTAGAATTTGGTTCACGTGTTCAGTTTGTCCTCCAGTCTGGGGGTGGTATGCTGTACTGAATACTACTTGAGTTCCCAGCGCTTGTTGTAAATGATCCCAAAATCTAGAGACGAATTGTGTGCCTCTGTCGGATATTATAGTCTTTGGAATCCCATGCAGACAAACTATACGGGAGAGATAAAGTTTGGCAAGCTTCTGAGTGGTGTGCGTTGTCTTTACTGGGATGAAATGTGCCACCTTAGTCAATCTATCTGTGATGACCCATATGGCATCATTTCCGTGTCGTGGCCGAGGTAGTCCGACAATAAAATCCATTCCAATTTCGTCCCATTTCCACTCAGGTATCTTATTTGGCTGTAATAGTACTGCTGGTGTTTGGTGCTCGGCTTTAATGCGCTAACATGAATCACAACATGCAATGAAGGTAGCTATATCCCTTTTCATACCGTGCCACCAAAATTTTTCCTGAATGTCCTTGTACATTTTGGTCCCTCTAGGATGGATCGAATATGGAGCAGTGTGGCCTTCAGCTAGAATTTGCTATTTGAGGCCCTCTATATTTGGTACGCAAAGTCTGTCTCCGTACCATAATATCCCCATACCGTCTATGACGAATTCTGAGGCCTTGCCCGAACTCACTTTTCTTTTTATGCCTTCGATGTTGGGGTGTCCATGCTGACCCTCCTTAACCTGTTCCATTAGGGTGGGCTATATTTCCAAATTTGACACATTGCCCTTAGTGACCATCACCAAGTTGAGTTTGGCGAACTCCTGCTAAAATTCGGGTCCCAAGTTCAGTAGACTGTCGTTGCCCGAGCTGGGGTTCCGACTAAGAGCATCTGCCACTACATTCACCTTTCCTGGATGGTAGTGAATGCCAACATCATAATCTTTCACTAATTCCAACCAGCGTCGTTGTCGTAAATTGAGTTCTGGTTGTGTGAAAATATATTTGAGGCTTTTATGGTCCGTATATATTTCACAATGATTTCCGAGCAAAAAGTGCCTCCACTCTTTGAGTGCATGAATGACTGTTGCCAACTCCAAGTCATGAGTAGGATAATTTTCTTCATGCTTTCGTAGTGGCCTGGAAGCGTATGCGACTACTTTGCCTTCTTGTATTAATACGCATCCGAGGCCCTTCCGGGATGCGTCACAATACACTTCAAAACTTTTGTGTATGTCTGGCACAACCAATACTGGTGTTGTTGTTAGTTTCCTTTTGAGTTCTTAGAAACTTTTCTCGCAAGCTGCAGTCCATACAAACTTCTTATCCTTCTTGAGTAACTGTGTCATTGGATTTGCTATGGTGGAGAACCCTTCAATAAACCTTCGGTAATATCCTGCCATTCCCAGGAAACTTCATACATTCGTTACGTTGGCTGGTGGTTTCCAGCCAGGTACGGCCTTGACTTTTTCTGGGTCTACGACAACACCTTCTTGGGTCAATACATGGCCTAGGAAACCAACCTGTCTTAACCAAAATTCACATTTGCTGAATTTGGCATATATTTGATGTTTTTTTAATTCTCCCAGTACAATCTTGAGATGTTCAGCATGCTCTTCTGGTGTCTTGGAGTATACTAGAATATCATCAATGAACACCACAACAAATTTGTCCATAAATTTCATAAACACTTTGTTCATGAGGTGGACAAAATATGCGGGGGCGTTTGTCAGTCCGAACTGCGTTACTGTGAATTCATATAATCTGTATCTAGAGGTGAATGTTGTCTTGGGGATGTCTTCTGTCCGTACCGTTAAATGATGATACCCCGATCTTAAGTCAATTTTGAGAAATCCTTGGCTTGTGCGAGCTGGTCAAATAAATCATTTATCCGTGGCATCGGATATTTGTTTTTGACGGTGACCATGTTGAGTGCTCGATAGTCTATACATAATCTCCGTGTCCCATCCTTTTTCTTGGAAAATAATACTGGTGAACGCCAAGGTGAGGAGCTGGCCCGTATAAATCCTTTGTCCAGTAATTCTTTTATTTGCATCTTTAATTCTACCAACTCGGAGGGTGCCATTCTATAGTGTTTCTTGTAAATGGGGGTGGTTCCAGGTGCTAGTTCAATGTTGAACTCTATTTCCCGGTCTAGTGGCATGCCTGGTAGTTCTTCGGGAAATACGTCGGGGAACTCACATACCACTGGAACTTTTCTTAACTCTGAAACGTCCACCTTGTTCAACCTTGGTTGCTGTGATATTGGTCTTTCTTGAGCTGCAATTTTTATCATCTTCCCGTGATGATGTGTAAGAATTACAGTCCGATTGAAGCAGTTGATGAATCCCTTGTTGGTGGTTAACCAGTCCATTCCTAGGATAACATCTAGTCCCTTATTTTCCAATACAATGAGGTTTTCCTGAAACTTTAGTCCCTCAAAGTCAATAACCACACCTTGGCAGTAACTCTGAGTGATTTGCTTAATCCGGGGGGACTTGATGATCATGGATTTTTCCAAGGGAAGCATCAAAAAATCATGTTGCGAAGCAAATTTCTTTGAAATGAACAAGTGAGAAGCTCCAGAATCAAACAAAACCATGGCAGGTATTGTGTTGATAGGGAACGTACCGAGTACGATATCCGGGGCGTTCTGTGCTTCCTCCTTTGTCACATCGTTCAAGTGACCCTTCTTTTGATTGTTATTGGGGTTGAAGTTGTTACGCTTGGGTGTTGAATTATTTCCACTGTTGTTCGGCTTGGGGGCCGAGTTTCTTGGTTTTGGGCACTGTTTGGCATAGTGTCCTTCTTCTCCACACGCGTAGCAGGTAACACCTGGGCGATATGTAAAATCCTTGTCCCTTGCATGAAATTTTTTGTTGGGCGTGGAACATTGGTCGTGGATTTGTTTGCTCCATTCTTCTGAAAATCAGTCTTGTTTTGATTGTTGCGAGCATGAGTAGTCTTGTCCCTTTTGCGCTTACGAAAATCCTCCAAGCTGGGGCGCTCATTTTCCAATGTAATGGCTTTGTCCACAAGTGTTTTGAAATCCGGAAAGGTGTGTACGACCAGCTGGCATATAAGTGTTGGTGCCAGACCGTCCAATTTTTTTTCCATCATTTTATTTTTAGTCATATGCTCTTCGTTGGCACAACGAGATAATTGAGTAAACTGGCTATTGTACTCAGTCACTGTCATTCTTCTCTGCTTGAGGTCATCAAACTCCCTCTTCTTTATCTTCATAATGCTTCTGGGAATGTGCGCCCCACGAAAACCTTCTTTAAATTCTTCCCAGGTGATGTTATTTTCATTGGGGTGCATGTGTAGGAAATTCTCCCACCATGATGCAGCTGCTCCAGTGAGGTAGTGAGGTGCATAAAGTACCTTTTCATGGTCCAAACATTGTGCAATAATTAATTTCCTTTCAATGTCTCGAAGCCAATCATCGGCCTCAAGCGCTCTATCAGTGTGAGAGAACATTGGGGGACGTGTCTTTTGTAGTTCAGACAATTTGGAATGCTGCTGATATGTTTCACGGTGATTTCCCATATTGATAACATGGTTCATCATTTCTTGATGTTGCTGCTGGCTTTGCTCATAAAGGCGGCATACTTGAGAAAATGCTGCTTCACTGCCTTGCTGACTTGACTGCCACTGTGTGAAATTGTTACTTGTCTGGGTACCATAATTTTCTTCCGGCGGACTTGGCATGGAACGAGTCTAGGGACGAGGCATTTTCCACTCTGGGGCATTTTTGCACAACTCATGAGAAAAACTGAGTAGCAAAAACAAATATTTTTTTTTGCAAAGGCAGAATTTTTAAGAACTCCAAACAAAATTTTCAAGAAAATACTTGATTGCGCATGGAGAAGGACCGCTCAGTACATATCTTACACGCAAGCCGTAATTATACAATACATCACTCAGGATGTGCGTACACATTCCTGACATGTTATTTAGGCTAGTGCACTTCTCTGAGTTCCTACATGATGCGCACACAAACTACTTCTCACCAAACCTATATACATATAAACATATCATACAAGCCGGTACATCGCACGGCTGCGAGGCGCACTCAGTCAGAGATGGTAAGAACTTCCCTCGGCCTGCCAAGTGTAAGACCCAGTGATGCTGGAGACTCAACCTCCTCCTCACTAATAGGCTCCAGGCGTGAAGTACTGAGTTGAGGAGCTGGTGCGGGCGTGGCAGGTGATGCAGTACTGACTGGAGTGGGAGCAATGACTTGCTCAAACTCCTCAGTTGTAGGCAGGCGGCGAGCGGTGGCGAAGATGGCAGGTGTATAGGATGCTGAGGACGAGACGTAAGTCAGTGGTGGTGTTGTATGGAGGAGCTCCCTCCTGTTGGCGGAACAGCCCTGAACTAAGTCCATACGAGCAGCCACAAGGTCGTCCATGAGGTTATCAAAAGCTGCCTCAAGAGCTTTGAGGTACTCAACCAACATTTCAATAGCCTCATCTCTCTCTCCCCCTAGGGCAAGCAAATGCATAGTGACAAGTGTATGGCACGTGGCATGGGAGGTAGCGGTACCGACGAGCCTTCATCAAAGGAAGAGCATCCCGGAGACGAGCTATCGCCTCACGGGTAGCCATCTGCATGGCATGACTCTCCGTAGGCATGGCCCTTCCCATGAATCAGAAGCGGCATGACTCAGAACATCCTCCCTTGAATTGCACCGCGGCCTGGTGCATAGACACACTGTCGCTGATCTTGTGCTGGTAGAGTGTGAACTCCGGACAAGCCGATGGCCCGATCGCGACCTTGGTGATGGAGACGAGAAGCTTGATAAACCCCTCAGGCACATTGGCGAACACCTATGACTCGCAGTCGCTGCCAGCCATCTACAAAGGTAGACAAAAATTCTGAACAGTCAAATCATAAAGTTATGATGACTAACAGAAAATTGTTACATTTGCAAAATGTTAAAATAGCACTTATTATGCTAATAACCGAGTAGCGATCGCACCTAGTAGCTTCCTACAGTCAGCCTGGATCTGATACCAAGGTTGTCAGGACTGACTCTCCAATAAAACATTTATTGAAAAACCGTCCATTTTATCCGACCAGTATAGAAGAATCCTCCTTACTGGTAGACAAATCCTTGATACAGAAATCCAGAAGTACTAAATAGTATACAAGGTTGAGGTGAGGCTGCTCAACAATTTATTACAAGCACGCCGGTATTATACATAAAGGCGAATATGGCACAAGGGTATGGCGGCATAACTACTGACTCGTAATAAAAGTGATGGCGGAGATGTCACAGTGAAGTGGGTGACATGACTCCCAAATCTTACAGCTCATCGAGCGCCGGAGTGAGGCTCAATGATTTTATTCGGGTAGCGGAAGCGTATATGATACAAGTGACCAATTCCAAGATCGCACGGGACTGACTGTGACTCCTCTAGGCGTCGGACTCGCTATCGTACTCTTCATCCATAAGATCGCCTTCGTCAACATCTGGCCAAACCAACAAGCCAGGTGAGTACTTTGAATGTACTCGCAAGACAGTTTGGACATAAGATATAACAAATGCAAACATGATGCACATGAGCAGATTAGTAATGCACACTCAGATAACAAATTTGCACGGCATGTTAAATAAAAAGGAAATCAGGCGGTGGTCCTCTCGAAATCCCAAAAGAATAACTGAAGACCGATCGGTGTCTAAAGCGATGCCTCGAAAGGGTAAAAAAAATTAACATGCCACAGTCGGGCATCAGGGCGACACCACATAAAGGGCTTATATTGAAATGTCAATGACAGTGCGTGCCACAGTCGGATGTCTAAGCAACATTTCGAAAAGGTCTTATAATGAAAGTAAATAACATGGATGCCACAGTCGGACGTCTGAACGACATCACATAAAGGGCTTATATCAAAAGTAAATAACGAGAATGCCACAGTCGGACGTCTGAGCGACATCACATAAAGGGCTTATATCGAAAGTAAATAACAAGAATGCCACAGTCGGACATCTGAGCGACATCACATAAAGGGCTTATATCGAAAGTAAATAACGAGAATGCCACAGTCGGACGTCTGAGCGACATCACATAAAAGGCTTATATCAAAAGTAATTAACGAGGATGCCACAGTCGGACGTCTGAGCGACATCACATAAAGGGCTTATATTTCACCATTCGAATTCAAGTAGCTCATGAATTTAAATCATCCCAAGGAAATACTCAGTACATAATAATAAACGGGTTAGTCCATCCACAGAAATAATATTCAGCCGGGTTTACCACTCATGTTTATTCACTGAAGGTTGTCACCGAAACTGACACTGAGACTGTCGATGAGACGGATGTTGAGACTGACACTGACACTGACATTGATATGTTGATCACAGTCCTTGACCATGGATACGGTTACTCGAATGGTTTTGACTCTACAGAGTTTGTACTCTTTACCCATAGCCAATGGATTTCCATAGTCACAAGGACTAGTTTCGTTTACGGTATTTTAGAAGAAACACATCTAACCAGTACACACCCATTCCACATTCCACTACCAAGAATCACCCTAGGCAACGTTCAAGAAAAACTTTAAGACGGGGAGGCCACAACCTCGAGTAGCATGGGATCAAATTTATATCGCATGCTCTAAGGGGTGCCCCCCTCTCGGTCCCAACCAGAAACACCCATGCCCCCTGACCGGATGACGGGCTTTAATCCAGGGCCATGGAACCCTCATCACAGCCCCTCTATTTGGTGTGTACATGGAAAGAGGTTTGCAACTGAATAGACCGCATTCTTTGCAGAAGACATGTGGCAGCACAAAAGAAAGGACGAACGGGAACATGACTTGATCCACATTAATACTGGAGTTAAACGGTTGACATAAGACTGGCATGCTTCAACAATACCAGCTTGCAACCCATCATGCCACCACATGATCAGGTTATCTCACCATCATATGAACACATCAAATTTCAAAGGTCACTTGTAGCTTTCCTTGCATGCGATATAACATTCACTAATGCTTATATAAACATGCCATGAGAACACTACTCAAGCAAACATGCAAGACACTCGTCATATCAAAGGTTCAAACATGCTTGCCTGGTTCGGAGTAGTCGGAGTCTAGCTCGATGAAGTTTGCGATTCTGTCACCTCCTTCGGTATCTACGTTAAAAAAATCAGATACTAACGTAAATACCGAGCGTGCATAAAAGTTGTTCCAAATAATTTTAATTTAAATATGATAAAAAAAACTAGATAGAAAAATAAAGATGACAAAAAAAGAATCAACTAAAAATCATCTTTAGTTTAAAAGTTATAACGGTTTTAGTCCAGGGACTAATCTATGATGAAAGAGAAACTTTAAAGGGGCTAGTTTAAAAAAGACAAAAAATATCTCAATTAGAAAACGTATTTTGCCCGAAGGCGCTTTCAGAAAACATTTCAAAAGAGAGAAAAAGCTGACGAGGGGGTCCCACCCGTCAGCTTTAAAAACCAAAATAGAGTCCCGCCGGCGCCCGAGGCTTGCGGTGGTCGCCTATGTCGATCCACGGTGAGGCAGGGGGAGTGGAGGATACCTACGGACTCACGGAGCTCTCCCGCGTCTATGGGTGGTGGAGTCGGTCGTCGGCGAGTACCACGTCGACGGCGGCCTCCACTCCGGCGGACGGTGGTTCGGGCGGTGATGGATCTCGCCGAGGAGGGCTGCAAACGTCAAATTGGGGCTTGGGTTAGAAGGGTGGGTGCACTAGGAGGTTGCTGACAAGGTTTGGGAGGCGGGGTTGCTCTCACCAGAGAGGATCTTGCCGGAGCCCGAAGCGGATCGGGGCGGCCGGAGTCGAGGAAGAAGGCCTCCTCAAGGTCCTCCTAGTGGCTTGGCACAGTCCTGGCGAGGTGGAGGGGTAGTGCTGGGTCGAGAACAAGCTCGAGGACCCCTTTTATAGCTGGTCCGAGGCAGTTGCCGAGAATGGGATATCTCCGGCGAGCGATTACGGTGAGGCAGAGGTTGAACGGAAGGTTTAGCTGACTGGGTAGCTTCGTGTTGGTCCACTGGCTTCATCCAACGCCTAATCTTGGTACACTTGGGCGATACTCCAAGTCTTTCGACGGAACGGCCTCACGGGCACGTCGGCGACAGAGAGCGCACACTGCGCTTCTCAGGCCACGGTGACTGTGCTGCAGCATGCACGGAGAAGAAGACGGCCGCGCATAGGCTTCTGGTGGCCTGGGCAGTGCTGGACGACGCCGTATGGCAGAGCTGGCCCCTGTTAGCCGCCACGGGCGGTTCTGCCACCGCGGAAGACGCCGGTGTTGGCGAGACACGTCGCCACCGACGCTCGCGCCCATCCAAACGACCGTGCCACATGATGGATAAGAAGGAGAAGCAGGGAGCAAGAGGCCAGAGCGAGCACTGGCGAGATTGACGCCGCGGCTCTGAAGAAAACGACACTGACGACAGAACTGAACATTGAACTCTGAACTTTGACAGGAATAGTGCACGCCAGCTGTTCGACGAAATGTTTTGGGCACATGGAAATTTTTTCTTGAGCTGATCCTTGGTGAGGTGACCTCTTGATGCATCTAGAGGCTGCCTGTTTTATCTCAGATTTTTAGGAGAAGAAAAAGAATGAATTTCACCAAGAATGGCAAATCTGGTTCAAACTTGCAGCAAGCATATTTTGAAAATTTTGAACTATGGACCAGTGGATCTTGATGGATCTTGGTTGAGGGTACTAAGGAACAGCTAGGGTAATTTGCTTGGGCTCAGAAACTTAAAGGATCTGGTACTTCCTTTGTAAATCCCAAGAGTCCAAAGTAAAAGACAGGAAAAGATTTGAGGATAAAATAAATAGAAAGAAAATCTAAAAGAGGTTGAAACTTGCTGGAATTGGGTGTTTGACTTAGCCCAAGGTAGGGAGTGGATTTTGAAAGAAAGGTATCAACATATGTCATGGCAAAAGAGAAATTTTTAAATGGGAAAAGAGTAAATCCATAATCCATAGGATTTCCTTTTAATAGAAAGAATTGGAAAACCTTCCAATATTATTTGTGTTGAGCCAACACAATATGAAAAACCCTTAAAACCAAAAATCAAGGCTGAGAAGGACTTTTTTACAAAAAATTGTCATAAAAAAGTTTTGAGAAGGAGAGTCCCTCTTTTAGAAAAATTCAAATAACCTCCTTTAAATCAAATAAAGAATTTAATAAAAACCAAATAATTTTTTTTTGGAGTGTTACAACTTGGGAGGAGCACTTTTGCCCTCCGGTGGAGCAATTCCGCCGGGCGAACTTCCATCCCGGAGGGGGAAATCATCGTCATCATCATCACCAACAACTCTCCCATCTCGGGGAGGGCTATCTCCATCAACATCTTCAACAACACCATCTCCTATCAAATCCTAGTTCATCTCTTGTGTTCAATCTTTGTACCAGAACTATAGATTGGTGCTTGTGGGTGACTAGTAGTGTTGATTACATCTTGTAGTTGATTACTATATGGTTTATTTGGTGGAAGATTATATTTTCAGATCCATTATGCTATCTTAGACCCCTCTGATCTTGAGAATGATTATCATTTGTGAGTAGTTACTTTTGTTCTTGAGGTCACAGGAGAAATCATGTTGCAAGTAATCATGTGAACTTGATACGTGTTCAATATTTTGATGATATGCATGTTGTGATTCCCTTAATGGTGTCATGTGAACATCGACTACATGACACTTCACCATATCTGGGCCTAAGGGAATGAATCATGGAGTAGTTATTAGATAATGGGTTGCGAGAGTGACAGAAGCTTAAACCCTAGTGTATGCGCTATTCCGTAAGGGACCGATTGGATCTAAAAGTTTAATGCTATGATTAGAATTTATTATTAATACTTTTCTCGTAGTTGCGGATGCTTGCGAGGGGGTTAATCATAAGTAGGAGGTTTGTTCAAGTAGGAACAACACCTAAGCATCGGTCCACCCACATACCAAATTATCAAAGTAGCGAACACGAATCGAACCAACATGGTGAAAGTGACTAGATGAAATTCCCGTGTACCCTCAAGGACACTTTGCTTATCATAAGAGACCATTTTGGCATGTCCTTTGCCTCAAAAGGATTGGGCTACCTTTCTGCACTTTTGTTACTACTACCGTTACTTGCCCATTACCAATTATCTTGTTATCAAACTACTCTATTACTTACAATTTTAGCACTTGCAGATATTACCTTACTGAAAACTACTTGTCATTTCCTTCCGCTCCTTGCTGGGTTCGACACTCTTACTTATAGAAAAGGCTACAAGTGACCCCATATACTTGTGGGTCATCAAGGCCATTTTCTGGCGCCATTGTCGGGGAGTGAAGCGCTTTTGGTAAGTGGAAATTGGTAAGGAAAAATTATTACTATGTGCCAAATTGACTATCACTTGCTACTATGGAAAACAATCCTTTGAGGGGTTTGTTCGGGGTATATTCACCTCGAACGGAACCACAATTAGTTGCGCCTCAACCTACTGCACCTACTGAAAATATTGAATATGAAATCCCTTCGAGTATGGTAGAACAACTGCTAGCTAATCCTTATGCAGGAGATAGAACCGAACGTCGTGATATGCACTTGATATATGTGGATGAAATTTGTGGATTCTTTAATCTTGCAGGTTTGCCCGGAGATGAAGCTAAGAATAAGGTTTTCCCTTTATCTTTGAAGAGAAAGGCGTTGACATGGTATAGGCTATGCGATGATATTGGATCTTGCAACTGGAATAGATTGAAATTGGAGTTCCGTCAAACAAATTATCATATACATCTAGTTCATCGTGATCAGA
>NC_041381.1:543141089-543188268 GCF_002162155.2 Triticum dicoccoides | reverse complement strand
ATGAGCTCTCGAGAGAAATTATTATTCAGAATTTTTATGCTCGGCTTTCTCGTAATGCTCAATCCATGCTCGATACTTCTTGTACTCGTTCTTTTATGAAGAAGACTATTGAATTCCGGTGGGATCTTTTAGAAATAATTAAATGCAACTATGAAGATTGGGAACTCGACGAATGTAAGGAGTCAGGTATTGAAACTAAGTTTGATTGTGTTAAATCTTTTATGAATACCGATGCTTTTTAAAAGTTTAGCACTAAATATGGACTTGACTCTAAGATAGTGGCTTCCTTTTGTGAATCTTTTGCTACTCATGTTGATCTCCCTAAGGAGAAGTGGTTCAAATATCACCCACCAATTAAATAAGAAATTAAAGAACCGGTAAAATCTAAACAATAAACTATCATTTATAATGTTGATCCAGTTGTTCCCACTGCTTATATTGAAAAACCACCTTCCCTGTTAGGATGAAGGAACATGCTGAAATTTCAACTGTGGTCAACAAAAGTTATATTAGAACACCTAAACTAGCTGAACAAATCAAAGTTGAACCTAGTGTTGCTATGGTTAAGGATCTCTTGGTCGATAATATCGATGGGCATGTTATTTACTTCTGTGCTGAAGCTGCTAGAATTGCCAAACCCGATGAAAAAGATAAACATAGACCAGTTGTTGGCACGCCTGTTGTCTCAGTTAAGATAGGAGATCACTGTTATCATGGTTTATGTGACTTAGGTGCTCTCATGAGTGCTATTCCTTTTTCCTTATATGAAGAAATTATGAATGATATAGCACCTGCTGAAATACAAGACATAGATGTTACTATTAAACTTGCCAAGAGAGATATTATATCATCAATTGGGATTGTTAGAGATGTTGAAGTCTTGTGTGGGAAAATAAAATACCCTACTGATTTTCTTGTTCTTGGTTCCCCACAAGATGACTTTTGTCCCATTATCTTAGGTACACCTTTCTTGAACACCGTCAATGCTAAAATAGATTGTGAGAGACAAAATGTCGGCGTTAGCTTTTGTGATGAATCTCATGAGTTTAATTTCTCCAAGTTTAGTAGAAAACCTCATAAGAAAGATTTGCCTAGTAAGGATGAAATTATTGGTCTTGCTTCTATTGTTGTACCTCCTACTGATCCTTTAGAACAATATTTGCTAGACCATGAAAATGATTTGCATATCCGTGAAAGAAATGAAATTGATAGAATCTTGTTCGAATAACAACCTCTGCTTAAACACAATCTGCTTATTGAAACTCTAGGAGGTCCTCCTCCACCTAAAAGTGTTCCTGTGTTTGAACTAAAACAATTGCCAGACACTTTGAAATATGCTTATATTGATGAGAAAAAGATATATCCTGTTATTATTAGTGCTAACCTTTCAGAACATGAAGAAGAAAGCTTACTGAAAGTTCTAAGGAAGCACCGAGCTGCTATTGGATATACTCTTGATGATCTTAAGGGCATTAGTCCTACTCTATGTTAGCACAAGATTAATATGGAACCTGATCCTAAACCCGTTGTTGATCACCAACGTCGGTTAAACCCGAAAATGAAAGAAGTGGTAAGAATGGAAATATTGAAATTTCTGGAAGCAGGTATAATCTATCGTATAGCCGATAGTAGATGGGTGAGTCCTATTCATTGTGTCCCTAAGAAGGGAGGTCTAACTATTGTTCCTAATGATAAGAATGAACTTATTCCATAAAGAATTGTCACAGACTATAGAATGCTAATTGATTTTAGAAAATTAAATAAAGAAACTAGGAAAGATCATTACCCTCTACCTTTTATTGATCAAATGCTAGAAAGATTATCTAAGCACACACATTTTTGCTTCCTTGATGGATATTCTGGTTTTTCACAAATACATGTTTCTCAACCTGATCAAGAAAAGACCACTTTTAGTTGTCCTTTTGGAACTTATGCTTATAGACGTATGCCTTTTGGTCTATGTAATGCACCTGCTACCTTTCAAAGATGTATGACTGCAAAATTCTCTGATTTTTGTGAAAAGATTGTTCGGGTTTTCATGGATGACTTTTCTGTTTATGGGAAGTCTTTTGATGATTGTTTAAGAATTCTTGATCGAGTTTGCAGAGATGTGAACAAACAAATCTTGTCTTGAATTGGGAGAATTAACGAAGGTATTGTTTTGGGCCATAAAATTTCTAAAAGAGGCATTGAAGTGGACAAAGCCAAGGTTGACGCAATTGAGAAAATGCCCTGTCCTAAAGATATCAAAGGTATTCGTAGTTTCCTTGGTCATGCTGGTTTCTATAGGAGATCTATCAATGACTTCTCTAAAATTTCTAGGCCTCTTACAAATCTTTTGCAAAAGGACTTTTTTTTATGATGATTGTTTGGAAGCCTTCAAAACACTAAAGAAAGCCTTAATTTCTGCACCTATTGTACAACCACCTGATTGGAACTTGCCTTTTTAAATTATGTGTGATGCTAGTGATTATGTTGTTGGTGCTGTTCTAGGACAAAGAGTTGATAAGAAACTAAATGTTATCCACTATGCTAGTAAAAATCTAGATAGTGCTCAACGAAATTATGCTACTACTGAAAAAGAATTCTTAGCAGTGGTGTTTGCTTGTGATAAATTTAGATCCTACATTGTTGATTCCAAAGTGACCGTTCATACCGATCATGTCGCTATAAAATATCTTGTGGAAACGAAAGATTCTAAACCTAGACTCATTAGGTGGGTTCTTCTACTACAAGAATTTGATTCGCATATCACTGATAGGAAAGGAGCAGAGAACCCCGTAGCTGATAACTTGTCTAGGCTTGAAAATATTCTTGATGACCACAACCTATTAATGATAGATTTCCTGATGAACAGTTAGCTGCAATAAATGTTTCTAGTAGTACACCTTGGTATGCTGACATGCTAATTATATTGCTTCCAAATACATACCACCTAGCTTCACATACCAACAAATAAAAAATTCTTCTATGATTTAAGACATTACTTTTGGGATGACCCACATCTTTATAAAGGAGTAGATGGTATTATTAGATGTTATGTACCTGAGCATGAATGGGAACAAATCCTACAGAAATGTCACTCTGAAGATTATGGAGGACATCATGTGGGAGACAGAACCTCTCATAAGGTACTACAATATGGGTTTTATTGGCCTACTCTCTATAAGGGTGTCTATAAGTTCATATTCTCTTGTGATGAATGTCAAAGAATAGGTAATATTGGTAAGCGTCAAGAAATACCTATGAATTATTCACTTGTTGTTGAACCATTTGATGTTTGGGGATTTGATTTCATGGGACCTTTTCCTTCCTCTAATGGGTATACTCATATTTTGGTTGTTGTTACTAATTGGGTAGAAGCTATTCCAACTAGTAGTGCCGATCACAACACCTCTATTAAAATGCTTAAGGAAGTTATTTTCCCAAGGTTTGGAGTCCCTAGATATTTAATGACTGATGGTGGTTCACACTTTATTCATGGTGCTTTCCATAAAATGCTTGCTAAATATGATGTTAACCATAGAATTGCATCACCCTATCATCCTCAATCTAGTGGTCAAGTTGAACTTAGCAATAGAGAAATAAAACTAATTTTACAAAAGAGTGTCAATAGGTCCTGGAAGAATTGGTCTAAGAAACTAGATGATGCACTTTGGACTTATAAAATAGCATATAAAAATCCTATGGGTATGTCTCCGTATAAAATGGTATATGGAAAAGCTTGTCATTTGCCTCTTAAGTTAGAACACAAAGCATATTGGGCAATTAAGGAACTCAAATATGATTTCAAACTTGCTGGTGAAAAGAGGTTATTTGGTATTAGCTCATTAGATGAATGGAGAACCCAAGCTTATGAAAATACAAAATTATTCAAGGAAAAAGTTAAAAGATGGCATGATAAAAGAATCCAAAAGCATGAGTTCAAAGTTGGAGAATATGTTCTTTTGTAGAACTCTCGTTTCAGATTCTTTGCAGGAAAACTCCTCTCCAAATGGGAAGGACCCTATGTTATCGAGGAGGTTTATCGATCTGGAGCTACCGAAATAAACAATGCCGAAGGTACTAACCCGAAGGTTGTTAACGGGCAACGAATAAAACATTATATATCAGGTATGCCCATTAATGTTGAAAGCAATATTATCCAAACCATGACACCGGAAGAACACATAAAAGAAACCTTCCGGAACACTCCATATTCATGAAAAAGAGGAGGTATGTGATACGGTAAGTAAATGGACTCCGAAAAATCCGCAAAAATATTTTTTATCTGTTTTGGAATATTTAAAAAATTAGGAAAATAAGAAACTACCAGGAAGGTGACCCTGGTGGGCATAAGACACCAAGGCGTGCCTGGCTTGCCAGGCGCGCCTGGATGTGTTGTGTCGGGGAAACCGATCACCTATGGGATCACAAGGATCCCTTCTACGTTCGGCGGGGGGGGGAGGGGGGTTAGTTGCATGAAGAGCAGGTCGATCCTTTAGCACACAGGTTCGGGCCGAGAAGATGCATAATACCCTATTCCTGCTTGTCTGGTTATATGTGTGTGTTCTTGAGCTTTTGAACTAGCTATGGAGCGTGCCTTGTCCAAAAGTACGAATCCTCCCATCGTATGCCTCGGGCCTCCTTTTATATGCAAAGGGGTTGCCACAGTGGCACACAGGAGGTGGCAAGCTACAGTTGTATGAGCTTATCGCTCGATCAACGTAGGACAAGTGCATTTAATGTGTCGCCTATGTGTCCTCTCGCTTTATTGGGGACGACAATAGAGGCCATCTCATCCTTCGCCGCTCCTCCTCACCTTGATGCGCGTCCAGGTTGACAAGGCATGCAGTGCCACACTGGCCAACTAGCTGCTGCGTTGGAACGGTGGTAAGCTTCCACGAAGATCTGCATGCCTCCATGCAGGCGCCTGCTTAGTTGGCTTGCCTATCGTTCCACTAGAGTGGTGGTGAGGTGGAGAAACCTTGCCGGGCGCGGGTCTGGCCGTGACCCAGCGGTTGTCCCCGGCAAGGCTTCCCGGGGGCCTTGGAGTCGTCCCCGGAAGGGTCCTGCCAGGGGTCTTGGTCTTCTGGTCGCACGTGGATCCATGGGCCGTCAATCCTTATGAGGATTTGCATGCTATCGAACATGCTCTTTACAGATCTTGGTCTTAACGTTGTCGATGGTGTCAGACCTCTCAGCCCCAAGGGTGATGGACTTGCTGGTGTTTGTGCAGGTTGCCCCGGCAAGGAACTTGCCGGGGGCGGTCCAGCTTGCCCCTCGCGCTTCGAGCATCTATCTTGGTGGCCTTCTGGCTTTGCCTTAATCTGCCTCGCCAGGCCCTGCCGCAAGTGTGGCTGCGACTACCCGTGCACTAGTAAGGGGTACAGAAGTACCCATACTTTTGTAGACCAACAGGAGCCCCTGGGCCTGGGCCACATATAAGCGCAAGGCGTAGTTGGGCCGGGCCCAAGGTGGTGCGTGGGCGGTCGTGGCAGAGATGGATCGCCACGATCCTTCTATTAGTTTGCGCTTCCCCACGCCCCGCGTTGAGTGCGTGATGTGGGGGGCGTGCGTGGGATGGCCTTAGCATGCTTGCGTCATCTCGTAGTCGATAGCAAAGAGGCGGCCCATGCTTCCCTTATTAAAAAGGAAGGAATCTGCAGGGGCGCTACTCATTTACTAAGTGGACTCGGGTCGCAGCTTGCATGGCACCGCACCCAACGATCACGGGGTAGAAAACAGTCGCCCCACCTACCCTCACGCCCCCTTCCACTTTTCCACGTATCCCTCATGCCTTAGTAAGGGCAGGCGGTGGATGCGGGGTGAGGGAGTCCTGGACTAGGGGGTAACCGGATAGCCGAACTATCATCATCGGCCGGACTCCAAGACTATGAAGATACAAGATTGAAGACTTCGTCCCGTGTCCGGATGGGACTTTCCTTGGCGTGGAAGGCAAGCTTGGCAATACGGATATGTAGATCTCCTACCATTGTAACCGACTTTGTGTAACCCTAGCCCTCTCCATTGTCTATATAAACTGGAGGGTTTTAGTCCATAGGACGAACAACAATCATACGATAGGCTAGCTTCTAGGGTTTAGCCTCCTTGATCTCGTGGTAGATCCACTCTTGTACTACCCATATCATCAGTACCAATCAAGCAAGAGTAGGGTTTTACTTCCATCGAGAGGGCCCGAACCTGGGTAAAAACATCGTATCCCTCGTCTCCTGTTACCATCCGCCTAGACGCACAGTTCGGGACCCCCTACCCGAGATCCGCCGGTTTTGACACCGACATTGGTGCTTTCATTGAGAGTTCCTCTGTGCTGTCACGATCAGGAAGGATGCCTCTTCCCGTCTTTAAAGACGGTACCATTGCCAAAGGAACTTTGGCCGCCGGCCAAACTATCCGGCTAGGTGGTTTTCTTATGACTGCATGTTCGGCCGCCGCTTCGACGATGACCTCTCGGGTCATCAAAAGCGATCTTCGCGTCAGCTCGGAATTCACCGAGCAGCTGGATCCGATTGAGCTCTCTTCTGTAAACGAGCTCTTGGATCGTATCGCCACCCTCGGGGTCTCTACAAACTACGATCAGATTGGGTTTAAAATCGATCTGAGAGAGATTAACTCCCCCCAGGTTACCCACCACGTTGCGGTGGTAGAGGAACAACGCGGCGACTCTTCTTCTGTATTAAAGACCAGTTATGTCCGGACTCCTGATCCCTCCGTGCCGGATTCCCGCGGAGGGACGGACGTCGATTAAGTACTGAACCTAAAGTCAGGCAGTGGACCAGACTCGTTGGACAACGTCCAGCAATCCAAGCTTCCAAATGCGGAAACTTTTCGGCCCTTGAGCCTCAAGTTGGGCAGGGTTCCGGACTCAATTCCACCCACCCACCCAAACATATGTGATCTATCTCAAATCCGGCAAGAGCCCGCTTAGTACATCATTACTGGGCCAGATTCCTCCTAGTTATGAACAGGATAAAGGACTGCCGTGAAGAAAATGTAATTTCAATTTTCTGCAACAATTGCACGGACAAGGGAATCTTGAACGCCGTAAGTCGTCGCGAAATTACACGCTTCGCCGACCTGACATCCATAGTACGAAAGTACTGTGCGATGGAGAGTGTTCGCAAAACCGAAACTAAGTTTTGGGACAATCCGGCTCCAAACACAACCCTAGTCCGAAATAAAAGGGTGCATTATGCTCAGGCACCCGGGACAAAAACCAAAAAGCAAAAACCCCATAAAGGGCACAGAACCGTACTGGAGGGATGGCTCAGCGGACCCTGTAAAATTCATACTACAGAGGGCGCCACTCCAACACATAGCCTTCGAGCATGTTGGATACTGCGGCAGGTGGCCAAAAGTGGCGAAGAGCTTCTAGCCCCGGAGAACCACCCCAACAGTACCAGTACGGTATTAACAGTCTTCGAGACTTCCGCATCAAACAATATGCGGAAACGAACAATCCGCAGCCTCGCCGAAGTCTACCAAGTAGCAACAACAAATCCATGGAGCGACACGGCTATCACCTTCAATGCTAGAACATCCCGACCACCAGCCGCATTGGTCCTCAACCCAATAGTGGACGGCTTTCATCTTACCAAGGTACTCATGGATGGCAGCAGCAGATTAAACCTCATCTACGAGGAAACCCTTCAAAAAATGGAAATAGACTGGAGCCGCATTGAGCGAAATAGCACAACCTTTAGAGGAATAATCCCTAGTCAGGAAGCACGCTGCACAGGAAAAATCACACTTGATGTGGTGTTCGGCTCGCCGGACAATTACAGGTCCGAGGAGGTCACGTTCCAAGTGGCCCCGTTCAGCAGCGGATATCACGCTTTATTAGGACGAGAGGCATTTACAATTTTCCAAGCCATACCCCATTACGGGTACATGAAGCTTAAAATGCCCGGGCCCAATGGAACCATCACTCTTGCCAGTGATCCGGACATAGCACTCCGCGCCGAAAACAAGATAGCCGCACTAGCCCTAGAGGCACTATTCGAAGCCCTAGCGGCAGAAGGACTCACTGCGCTGCGCTCTACGGTGAACAGGGACGATGTGATACTCGATAAGAGATCCAAGTCCACCTCTTTTAAACCAGCGGACGAAATAGTCAAGTTCCAGGTCCATCCAACGGACCCCACAAAGACGGCCTCTATTGGGGCACAGCTAAACCCTGATGTAGACGCCGCACTACGAGAATTCCTTCGGGAGAATTAGGACATCTTTGCCTGGCACCCTTCAGATATGCCAGGAATCCCACGCAGATTAGCAGAACACAGCCTAAACATCCTAAAAGGATTCAAGCCAGTCAAACAGGCTCTTCGGCGATTTTCCGAACCCAAAAGACAAGCAATGGGAGAGGAGCTAGCCAAACTATTAGAAGCCAGATTAATCAGAGACATCAAACATCCGGAGTGGCTAGCAAACCTGGTAATGGTACCAAAAAAGGACAAATACTGGCGCCTGTGTGTCGATTTTAAAGACCTTAACAAGGCTTGTCCAAAGGATCCTTTCCCCCTTCCCCGCATCGATCAAATCATCGATGCTACCGCAGGGCACGATTCATTGTGCTTCCTCGACGCATACTCCGGCTACCATCAAATCAGGATGGCGGAGATAGACAAAGCTGCAACGGCATTCATTACTCCATACGGACCATTCTGCTTCAACACAATGCCCTTCGGACTCAAAAACGCCGGTGCAACATATCAGCGCATGATTCAGACATGTCTGGCTACCAAGATCGGCAAAACAGTGGAGGCATACGTAAATGACGTGGTCGTCAAGACCAAACACGTCGAAACTCTAGTAGACGACTTGAGGCTCACATTTGACAACCTCCGAGCATATGACATCAAGCTCAACCCGGAAAAATGCATTTTCGGCGTACCAGCCGGAAAGCTCCTGGGCTTCATTGTATCCGGTAGAGGAATTGAAGCAAACCCAGCCAAGATCCGAGCTCTGTCACAGTTGGATATCCCAAAAGACCTCAAACAAATACAAAAATTAACTGGATGTGTGGCGGCTTTAAGCCGCTTCATGTCCCGTTTGGGAGAAAAGGCATTGACCCTCTATCGCCTCCTCAGGCGCACCGAACACTTCGAGTGGACGGATGCTGCCACGGCCGGACTCGAAGAAATAAAGGCCATATTGGCAACAAACCCGGTCCTGGCCGCGCCTAACCTGGGCGAACCGATGTTATTATAAATCGCGGCAACACATCAAGTTGTTAGCGCGGTACTCGTCGTCGAGCGAGAAACAGAAGGACACAGATTCCCTCTCCAAAAACCAGTGTACTACGTATCCACTGTCTTAAACCCATGCAAGTCCCGGTATCCACATTATCAAAAGATAGCGTACACGGTGTTCATGGCATCCCGGAAGCTGCGACACTACTTTCAAGAGTGTTCGATCACAGTTGCCTCCGAAGTACCTCTCAACGACATTATAAACAACCGCGACGCGACGGGCAGGATTGCAAAATGGGCCATCGAGCTCTTGCCATTCGACATAACCTACAAACCACGGCGAGCTATAAAGTCGCAAGTTTTGGCTCTTCATCGCCGAATGGACCGAAGTCGAACTCCCTAAAGAGTACTGCGCATACTCCAATTGGATCATGCATTTCGACGGCTCCAAAATGTTGGCCGGCTTGGGGGCTGGAGTCGTATTGACGTCCCCAACCAGAGACATAGTCCAATACGTACTTCAGATAATGTACATGAATTCCAACAATGCAGCCGAATATGAGGCCCTTCTACATGGTCTCCGAATGGCAATCTCCATGGGTATTCAATGCCTAGAGGTGCGTGGGGATTCAAACCTCGCAATATCCCAAGTAAACGGAGACTTTGATGCCAAGGATCCAAAAATGGCAGCCTATCGTAATGCCGGCTTAAAAATGTCAGCTCGGTTCGAAGGACTCGAATTCCACCATGTAGCCCGGGATAATAACCAGGCAGCCGACGTGTTGGCACGCATCGGTGCAAAACGCGACGCCGTCCCTCCAAACATCTTCCTCGAGCGGCTCTTTAAGCCATCCGTATTATGGGAAGAGGAGCCCGGAAATAACAACCCAGAACCAACCGTACCACCCAACACGGAACATTCTGACACAATCGATGGCTTAGCCAATGAAATAACACCTTCAGCCCACGAAATAATGGCAGTAGTTGCCCCGTGGACGGAACCATTCCTAGCCTACTTAATTAGGCAGGAACTTCCCGAAGACCAAAATGAGACCCGCTGCATAGTTCGGCGATCTAAAGCCTACAAGGTCCATGAGGGAGAGCTTTATAAGAAAAGCACAACCGGAGTCCTTCGAAGGTGCATCTCCGAAGAGGAAGGGCGAAATCTGCTGGCTGAAATTCACGCCGGACTCGGCGGGCACCACGCCGCAGCCCAGGCCCTTGTAGGCAAGGCCTTCCGTAAAGGATTTTATTGGCCGACGGCCCGGGCAGATGCTCAGGACTTAGTCCAGCGATGCGTTGGGTGCCAGCTTTTTGCTAATCAAAGCCACATGCAGCCCACCGCCCTCAAAACTATACCCATCACCTGGCCGTTCGTGGTCTGGGGGCTTGACATGGTTGGACCCCTTAAAGGGGGAACCCATAAGCAAAAATACCTATTGGTAATGGTGGACAAATTCACCAAATGGATAGAGGCGAAGCCAGTTAAAATGGCCGAATCCGGACCAGTGATAGACTTCATATCCGGGGTAGTACACCGTTATGGCGTCCCCCACAGCATCATCACCGATAATGGCACGAACTTCATGGCCGACGAGGTTAAACTCTGGTGCAAAAATATGGGCATCAAGCTCGACTACGCTTCAGTCTATCACCCTCAAACCAACGGTCAAGTTGAACGAGCAAATGGTCTAATCATGAGCGGCATCAAACCTAGATTAGTGCGGTCCCTTACGGAATCTAACACGCACTGGGTAGAGGAGCTCGACTCTGTACTCTGGGGGCTGCGGACCATGCCAAACCGTACTACCGGATTCACACCATTCTTTATGGTATACGGCGCAGAGGCAGTTTTGCCCTGCGATATAATTCATGACTCACCTTGAGTGTGCATGTACGAAGAAAGAGAAGCCGAGTTGGATCGACAGGACAGCTTGGACGCATTGGAGGAGGAGCGCGACGTGGCAAAGGCTCGTTACGCATTCTATCAGCAGCAGGCTCAAAGATATCAGAGCAGAGAAGTACGGGCTAAAACTTACAATGTTGGCGAACTAGTTCTACGCCTGCCGGACAAGAAAAAGGACAAACTCAAGCCCAAATGGGAAGGTCCCTTCATCATCGACCAAGTCCTGACCGGCGGAGCATACTGTTTGCTAAACGCATCGGACAACCAACTCGAGCCGAACCCATGGAACGACGCCCGCCTGCGAAGATTCTATGCCTAGCGCCGGACTCAGAGTTTGTCTCCTTCCTCCGTCCACATTTTTTATTTCAGTTGTCTTTTGTTCTCCCACCTTTTTCATAAATCCCTTGAGGGCTGATTTGTGCATTGTTTGCACACACTTGACGTGCTACTCGCACTCATTATACCTGGGGGCTTCTTTAACAGAAGCTTATTTATACGGACTTCATGCCCAACACATGTGTCAAACTTCCGCATGTACCTTTTATTCACCATTATATGCATCGATATGACTTAAGTTTTCGCCAAGCTGGGTTGCCTGGCTCCTGTGCTTACCCCTACGTTCCCGATTGTTCGGCTAGGAGGTAAAGGGAGCACCTCTGCGATTGTTACTGCCTGGTCAGCCGGATGTGTACCTCAGACTGGGTGAAGCCGAAAGCTAGCGTTCTTAAGGGAATATTCGGTCGGTGACTTGAAAGATGATTTCTCATTTATTTATTTATCTGCCCCCAGATGTTTTCCTGCTCTTTTCACAGTCCGGACATGCACTTTATTGCATGCCTCCCAGGGAAAGGAACCCCTAACGGAACTATTCTCCCTGGAAGATGTTTCTTTCTAACCATGTAATATAACATAACTAGTTGGGCACTTGTCTGATAAAGCACTAATGACCCCTATGCCTGGTCTCCATGCATGCCCCGGTTTTTTGCATAACCGCGAGGGTATTCGGACACACTCCGGACTGTTGGGTACCGAGGTTGAAGCGAAAAGGTCCGCAAAGACAAATGATCTACAATCCGGCTAGAAGGCATTATACATGTCATTTTAAAAAAAATACATCGTCACATTGAATGATTGTACTCCTCTTCAATCCCATCTAACAGGCTGTCTAATATACAGTCCCGTTGGGAATACTTAGCGGCCAACTCTACTTGGTCGTACACTAAGCTCACAGGGATCTCCTTCCCATCGGGCCCCATAGGTCCGACCTCGGCCATGTGGTTCGGATCCGCCTTCTTGTACCATGTCTTCACCATGGCCCAGGCCTCCCTGGCGCCTTGACAATAGGCCGATATCTTCCATAGACGGAAGCGCTGCCGTGCTCCCTAAAGCTTCTCCGCAAGCCCTCCAAGACCCTCGGGTAGGGAGACGGACGGCCATAAGGCCTGGGCGACGCCACTCATCGCCTGTCAAACACGTTCGTGCAGTTGCAGCAGCTCGGGAAGCTGGTCACCCGTTGAACCGGGCATTTCCTCCGCAGGGCGACCTGTGAGCACACCTACAAACACATTTCTGTCAATCGACTTCCTCGCCGAACTCTTCCTTTCAAAAGAGTTTGCTCAAGCACTTACTGTAGATGCCACGACGAAGCCGCTGATTCTCCTTCACGGAGCCAGACAGCTGGGCCCGAACACCTTTTAGCTCTTCTCCAAGCTGGGTATGGGCATCTTGGAGTTTGTTCCTCTCCTGCTACACCTTCATAAGCACCCTCTCGCCAGCCATCAGCTGGCGCAATAGCTATTGCTTGTCCGGATCAAGTCCGGCAACATCTGCAATATTATTGTCAGACTTATACGCACGCCGCACACTGCTTATCTTTTTGAAATATGTGTTACCGGAGGGGGTCTCTGTGTTTCCTCCTGCGGCGGCTAGTGCGGCCTCAAGTTGGGCCTTGCGCTCTTGTAGCTCCTGGGACAACTGGGTATTCTTCTCCGTAAGATCCTGCATATCAAATGATCCTTAAATCAGTTATTTTAACTACTTTAAGTCTCGGGGGCTACTGGCATGTACAACCATTAAATCCTTTACCCGTATGTCTTTCACATACTGCTCCGTGGCTCTGGTTAAACCATCTTGAGCAGCACGGAGGTGCGCGTCTCCCGCGTTAAAGGCATTCAACGCCTCCGGGGAGAAACACGCGTCACGAAGAACTATCCGGCGGCGCCTGTGATTCATGGCGCTCTCCACCTCAGACCTGGTGGCGGACAGCCTGTCGGCATCCTCCATTGGAGGAGCATCCGGCTCGCGCCTTGCGCTCGCCTCCCCCTCTGGACCAGGTGTTGGAGCCTGGCTGGCGGAGGCTTGATTGGCAACCTCTCCTGGCACAGTCCGGCGAGCGCTTTTTCTCCTGGAAAAGTCATGAGCATCAATATACTTCACAGGGGTCTTTTCCTTAAAAATGGTGGCGTGCCATACCGTTGCGGCGACGTTTCAATTCGCACCGCACCCCTCTTCCGCCTGCTGGGCCGAACTGACCCTGGTTGGTCAGCGGCCGCGGGATCAGCTTCCCGCCTTGAAGGCACCTCCTGCAAGACACAGCGGTGGTCAGAAATAAGCATGGAAGAAGTAATGGTGTCATGGCCCCGGTCATAGTTACCTGGGAAGCCGGAGATAAGCCGGGGTAGTCAGCCGTAATGGCGACTAGAGCATTGTCCATGCTAAGTTGGTGGAACACCCCATCAATCAGCTCCACCTTTATGTCCGGATCCTCTTCGGAGGCCGGATCAAGGGATCTTCCCGGATCCTCGGGTTGTGGAGCCGGACTGTGTATGCCCTCCACATCCCGGCGCAGTTCCTGCGTCAAAATCATAAAGTAAGACGCTTCACTTTGACAGCACGGATCGAATGAATAAACGTCTGCTTACCCAGCTCCGAGGGTTATTCATGGAGAATCCATTTAATGGACTCGTTTGGAGGAAGTCCTCCTTCTCCCCCTTGTACAAGCCAGACAGGATCTTCACTAGATCTGCGGCCGATCCCGGCCCCTTGCGGCCATGACGGGTGGCGTCATTCTCCCCGTTGGAATCCCACATGGGGTGGCCCCTATATTGGAGCGGCTGCACCCCCCGCATAATGCACGTGGCCATGACTCCAATCATGGTCAATCCGGAATAAGCCAGCAACCTTATCCGGCCCATCAGATAATGGACGCTCCTGTCATCCTCCTGTTGAGGGCTCCGCGGGCGCCAACTTCAGAGGAGCATTGCTGAACTCCGGGAGGCCGATCCGAACTGGGTCCGGCAGTGGAGCATCTTCCACATAAAACCATTCCGAGGGCCAGTCTTCGGACGCCTTCTTTGGGGTTCCGGATAGATATCCGGTCCCGGCGATGCGCCATATTTCGGCTCCGCCCACTTGATATATCGACCCCTCGTGAGAGTGGGGTACGAGGCAAAACAGTCTCTTCCACAGCGCAAAATGGGGTCGATGCCCAGGAACAGCTCGCAAAGAGCTATGAAGCCCGCAATATGCAGGATGGAGGAGGGCGTAAGGTGATGAAGCTCGAGTCCGTAGAACTCCAGAAGTCCCCGGAGAAACGGATGTATGGGAAATCCGAGCCCCCTTATTAGATAAGGGACAAAACACACCCACTCTCGTTTGGAGGGACTGGGGGTGTTCTCCGCCTGCTTTCCACCTTTGTAGGTGGCCAGCCCGGCTCGAACCGGGACCAGAAAGGCTGGAGGGAGGTATCCCTCCGCTTGGAGTGTCACCAGCTCGCTGTGCGGGACTGGACATCTCCTCCAATCTCCTGGCTGAGGGCTGGGAGCGCGAGAGGAGGAGCCGCGTCGACGGTCCATGATGGAGTGGATTTTTGTCAGAAGCGCTCCGATGAGTACTCGCGGAAGGAGGATTGTGTGATTTGGATCTGGATTCTTGCCTCTCTTATAGGCAGCTTATTCGCGCAGCTAGGGGGTAAAATGCAAAAATACCCTAGCCTTTTGCATTCGTACGACACGTGGAAGAGGTCCATTATTGGGCGTGGAAGCCAAGGAGCGAACATTTATAAAGAAGCCGGACACTATTCGGCAAGCACATGGAATTTGGAGGAGAACCCGCCTTGCAACGCCGAAGACAATGTACGCGCCGGGCTCGTCGTCATTGAAGCCTGGTTCGGGGGCTACTGAAGGAGTCCTGGACTAGGGGGCGTCCGGATGGCCGAACTATCATCATCGGCCGGACTCCAAGACTATGAAGATACAAGATTGAAGACTTCGTCCCGTGTCTGGATGGGACTTTCCTTGGCGTGGAAGGCAAGCTTGGCAATACGGATATGTAGATATCCTATCATTGTAACCGACTCTGTGTAACCCTAGCCCTCTCCGTTGTCTATATAAACCGGAGGGTTTTAGTCCATAGGACGAACAACAATCATACCATAGGCTAGCTTCTAGGGTTTAGCCTCCTTGATCTCGTGGTAGATCCACTCTTGTACTACCCATATCATCAATATCAATCAAGCAAGAGTAGGGTTTTACCTCCATCGAGAGGGTCCGAACCTGGGTAAAAACATCGTGTCCCTCGTCTCCTCTTACCATCTGCCTAGACGCACAGTTCGGGACCCCCTACCCGAGATCCGCCGGTTTTGACACCGACATGGGGGATGTGGGCATTAACACTAAGGGGAAACCCAGACATTTGTTGATTGGGGGTGAGGGAGTCCCGGATTAGGGTGTGTCCGGATAGCCAAACTATCACCGTTGGCCGGACTCCTAGACTATGAAGATACAAGATTGAAGACTCCGTCCCGTGTCCGGATGGGACTTTCCTTGGCGTGGAAGGCAAGCTTGGCGATACGGATATGTAGATTTCCTACCATTGTAACCGACTCTGTGTAACCCTAGCCCTCTCCGATGTCTATATAAACCAGAGGGTTTTGGTCCATAGGACGAACAACTATCATACCATAGGCTAGCTTCTAGGGTTTAGCCTCTTCGATCTCGTGGTAGATCTACTCTTGTACTACCCATATCATCAATATTAATCAAGCAGGAGTAGGGTTTTACCTCCATCGAGAGGGCCCGAACCTAGGTAAAAACATCGTGTCCCTTGTCTCCTGTTACCATCCGCCTAGACGCACACTTCGGGACCCCCTACCCAAGATCCGCCGGTTTTGACACCGACATTGGTGCTTTCATTGAGAGTTCCTCTGTGCCGTTGCCATCAGGAAGGATGCCTCATCCCGTCTTTAAAGACGACACCGTTGCTAAAGGAGCTTTGGCCATCGGCCAAACTCTCCGGCTAGGGGGTTTTCTTATGACCGCCTGTTCGGCCGCCGCGCCGACGATTACTTCTCGGGTCATCAAAAGCAATCTTCACGTCCACTCGGAACTCGCCGAGCAGTTAGATCCGATGGAGCTCTCTTCCTTAAACGAGCTCTTGGATCGCATCGCCGCCCTGGGAGTCACTATAGACTACGATCAGATTGGGGCTAAAACCGATCTGAGATAGGTCAACTCTCCCCAGGCTACCCACCACGTTGCTGTGGTGGAGGAACGGTACGGCGACCCTTCTTCTATATTAAGGACTAGCTATGTCCGGATTCCTGACCCCTCCATGCCGGATTCCTGCGGAGGGACGGACGTCAATCAAGTCCTGAACCGAAAGTCAGGCAGCGGGCTGGATTCATTGGACAATATCCAAAAACCCAAGTTTCCAAGTTCGGAAACTTTTCGGCCCTCGAGTCTTAGATTGGACGGGGTTCCAAATTTAATTCCACCCTTCCACCCAAACATAAGCGATATATCCCGAATCCGGCAAGAGCCCGCCGAAACAGTACACCATTACTGGGCCAGATTCCTACTGGTTATGGACAGGATAAAGGACTGCCGCGAGGAAGACGCAATTTCACTTTTCTGCAATAATTGCACGGACAAGGGAATCCTAAACGCCATAATTCGTTGTGAAATTACACGCTTTGCCAACTTTGCGTCCATAGTACGAAAGTACTGTGCGATGGAGAGCGCCTGGAAAACCGAAACCAAATTTTGGGATAATACGGCCCCGAATACAACCCTAGTCCGAAATAAAAGAGTGCATCATTGCTAGGCACCTGGGTTAAATACCAAAAAGCAAAAAAACACTAAAGAGCACGGCGCATATTCCAATTGGATCATGCACTTCGACGGCTCTCAAATGTTGGCCGGCCGGGGGGCTGGCGTCGTCCTGACATCCCCAACCGGAGACACAGTTCAATACATACTCCAGATAATGTACACGGACTCCAACAACACAGCCGAATACGAGGCCCTTCTACATGGTCTCCGGATGGCAGTCTCCATGGGCATTCAGCGCCTAGAGGTCCGCGGGGATTCAAACCTCGTGATATCCCAAATAAATGGAGACTTTGATGCCAAGGATCCGAAAATGGCAGCTTATCGCAATGCCGTCCTAAAAATGTCAGCTCGGTTTGAGGGGCTCGAATTTCACCATATAGCCCGGGAGAACAACCCGGCAGCAGACGTGTTGGCACGCATTGGCGCAACGCGCGATGCCGTCCCTCCCAACATTTTCCTAGAAAGGCTTTTCAAGCCATCCGTATTACGGGAGGGAGAGTCCAGAAATAACATCCCGGACCCAACCACACTACCCCACACCGAATATTCTGACATAGTTGGTGGTTCTGCCAACGAAATAACACCATCAGCCCACACAATAATGGCAGTCATTGCCCCGTGGACAGAACCATTCCTAGCCTACCTAACTAGGCAGGAACTTGATACGTCTCCATCGTATCTATAATTTCTTATTGTTCCATGCCAATATTATTCACTTTCATATACTTTTTGGCAACTTATTATATTATTTTTGGGACGAAGATATTGATCCAGTGCCCAGTGCCAGTTCCTGTCTGTTGCATGTTTTTTGTTTCGCAGAAACCCAATATCAAACGGAGTCCCAACAGGATAATAACGGACGGAGATTTGTTTGGAATATTTATGATTTTCTGGAAGTAAAATCAACGCAAGACGGTATCCGAGGTGGGCACGAGGTAGCGGGGCGCGCCCTACCCCCCCCCCCCCAGGCGCGCCCCTGACCCTTGTGGTCCACCCGTAAGGCGGTTGATGCTCTTCTTCTGGTGCAAGAGAGATAATTTTATGACGAAGATCTGGGAGAAAGATTCACCCCAATCGGAGTTACGGATCTCTAGATATAAAGGAAACGATGAAGGGGTAGAATCTGCCAACGCAGAGAACACAGAAACAGAGAGATAGATCCAATCTCGGAGGGGCTCTCGCCCCTCCCAAGCCATGGGAGACAAGGACCAGAGGGGAAACCGTCCTCCCATCTAGGGAGGAGGTCAAGGAAGAAGAATAAGAAGGGGGCCTCTCTCCCCCTTGCTTTCGGTGGCGCCGGAACGCCGCCGGGGGCCATCATCATCACCGCGATCTTCACCAACACCTCCGCCATCTTCACCAACACCTCTATCAACTTCCCCAGCGGTCCACTCTCCCACATCCCACTGTACCCTCTACTTGAACATGGTGCTTTATGCTTCATATTATTATCCAATGATGTGTTGCCATCCTATGATGTCTGAGTAGGTTTCTATTGTCCTATTGGTGATTGATGAATTGCTATGATTGGTTTGAGTTTCATATTTTATTGGTGCTGTCCTATTGTGCCCTCCGTGTCGAGCAAGCGTGAGGGATTCCCGCTGTAGGGTTTGCAATATGTTTATGATTTGCTTATAGTGGGTTGCGTGAGTGACGGAAACACAAACCCGAGTAAGTAGGTTGTTTACGTATGGATAAAGGGGACTTGATACTTTAATGCTATGGTTGGGTTTTACCTTACTGAATCTTTAGTAGTTGCGGATGCTTGCTAGAGTTCCAATCATAAGTGCATATGATCCAAGTAGATAAAGTATGTTAGCTTATGCCTCTCCCTCAAATAGAATTGCAATAATGATTACCGGTCTAGTAACATAGTCAGTTGCCTAGGGACAATTTCGCAACTCCTACCACCACTTTTCCACACTCGCTATATTTACTTTAGTTGTGTCCTTATCTAAATAGACCCTAGTTTATATTTACGCGTTCTTTACTTTGTTGCAAGCTTACCCAAAAACACCTACAAAGTACTTCTAGTTTCATACTTGTTCTAGGTAAAGCAAACGTCAAGCGTGCGTAGAGTTGTATCGGTGGTCGATAGAACTTGAGAGAGTATTTATTCTAACTTTAGCTCCTCGTTGGGTTCGACACTCTTACTTATCGAAAACTGTTGCGATCCCCTATACTTGTGGGTTATCAAGACCTTTTTCTGGCGCCCTTGCTGGGGAGTCATAGCGTGGGGTGAATATTATCGTGTGTGCTTGTTTGCTTTATCACTAAGCAATTTTTATTTGCTGTTCTTAGTTTTCTCTATCTTTAGTTATGGATATGGAACACAAAATACCAAAAAAATTAGGTGTAGTGGCTACTCATGAGGATGGGGTAACTCCTAAAACCATCGATTCTCATTATGCGAGAGATATTATATACTACTTTGATAATCCTGAGAAAACCCCATTCAACTTTATAATGGGAGTAACGTTGGATCAACGTGAATACTTTAGGGATTATCGCTTAACACAAAAGGGGAAACTATTATGGGATCAAATTCATTTATTGAAGTGGTATGCTTGGAAACTATGCGCGGAATATGATTATACTTGTTGCTCTAGGATGAATTCTCCACACCTTCCCTTTTCATGCAAATTTAATGATAATAAAACCTTAGCTTCTTATGCTAATGGTATATATGATTACTATGATGTGGAACAAATAGAAGAATTTGTTGCTTTTATGGGTGCTTATGAAATTGAAGCTATGTGTAAAGAGTTTGAGGATTATGATGATGTTGTTAATAGATCTGAAAATTTAGCTATCCTCAAATATTGCTATGATAATTATAAATACAATTATGCAATTGATGAACTTATTGAGAAAGTCTCCGATGTCCAAGAAGAGACTAATATTTTGCAGGAAACTATGGAAGAAGAAATTGATGAAACTATGAGCTCATTGGATGAAAAAGATGATGAGGAGAGCGAAGAACAAAAGGAGGAAGAGCTGATTGATCACCCGTGCCCACCTTCTAATGAGAGTAACTCTTCAACTCATACATTGTTTAATTCCCCTTCGTGCTTACCGAAGGATGATTGCTATGATGACTATTATGATCCCATTGATTATCTTGAAATATCCTTTTTTGATGATGCTTGTGGCCAAGATGCCAATATGAATTATGCTTATGGAGATGAACTTGCTATAGTTCCTTATGTTAAACATGAAATTGTTGCTATTGCACCCACGCATGATAGTCCTATTATCTTTTTGAATTCTCCCGACTACACTATATCGGAGAAGTTTGTGCTTATTAAGGATTATATTGATGGGTTGCCTTTTACTATTACACATGATGATTTTGATGATTGTAATATGCATGTGCTTGCTGCTCCTACTTGCAATTATTATGAGAGAGGAACTATATCTCCGCCTCTTTATGTTTCCAATACGATAGAATTGCAAGAAACTGTTTATACTATGCATTGGCCTTTACTATGTGTGCATGAATTGTTCTTTTATGACATGCTGATGCATAGGAAGAGAGTTATGGCACATCCCTAATTCTGGTCTGACCTATGATAGCTTCCATGTGAGCATCATGTTTAAATTCAAATGAAACTTGAATTGAGGAATTTTCAAAAGCCTCAGAAAACCTCTAAAAATAACCAACATTTAAATCTTCTCAAATGAGTCAAGGTAAGGCGACACCCGTGGGAATACCGTGCGTGAGGCCGCAAAGTGATATGAGGTGTTACATGCTAGATCGATGTGGCATTGAGTCGGGGTCCTGACAAGTTAGACTTCGTCATTACATGATTTATGTTACTTTGTGCTCACTACTAAATTAGAAATCATTGTTAATTAAAATTGGCTTTGATATACCTTGGGATCCGGGTGGATCCATTACTTGAGCACTATATGCCTAGCTTAATGGCTTTAAAGAAAGCGCTGCCAGGGAGACAACCCGGAAGTTTTAGAGAGTCATTTATTTCTGTTGAGTGCTTTCATATAGTTTAAAAATAACAAAAATAAAGAGGGGAACCCAAAACTTTTCAAAAGGGAAAGTGAAAGTGAGAAAGACAAGCATTGTTGAAGTGGGAGCTAGCCTTGGACTTTGTTCATGCTCACGGAAACTTTGTGAATCTTGATTACAGAAACTTTTCAACAAAAATAATTATCCCCGTGTACAATTCCATTGTATTATAAAAATAATGTGCCAACGTTTGCCTTTAGGATGTTTACAATGCTTGTTGGGTTGTAAGGTGCAGGACAGAAACTTTGGCTGTAGTGCGCGATTTTACATTTTTAACTGGAACATCAAATGGTTCTGATTCCTCTTGCACTGTCTTTCTGTACAACGTGTTTATTTTTCCTAATTTTGGTAGAATTTGTGGGGTACAAGAAGTATGGTGGATGTTCAGATTGCTACAGACTGTTCTGTTTTTGACAGATTCTGTTTTTGATGCATAGTTTGCTTGTTTTGATGAATCTATCAATTTATATCAGTGGAATAAGCCACGGAAAAGTTATATCACAGTAGACACAATGCAAAAACAAAATATGCATTGGTTTGCAACAGTACTTAGAGTGGTGATTTGCTTTATTATACTAACGGATCTTACCGAGTTTTCTGTTGAAGTTTTGTGTGGATGTAGTGTCTAATCGAGGATGCTTCGATGTGAGAAGAAGGAAGAGAGGCAAGATCTCAAGCTTGGGGATGCCCGAGGCACCCCAAGTAAATATTCAAGGAGACTCAAGCGTCTAAGCTTGGGGATGCTGGGGAGGCATCCCCTCTTTCTTCAACAAGTATCGATATGTTTTTGAATTCGTTTCGTTCATGCATTATGTGCAAGTCTTGGAGCGTCTTTTGCAATTAGGTTTTTACTTTTCTTTTATGCACCATGCTGGTATGAGATAGTCCTTGGTTGATTTATATAATGCTCATTGCACTTCACTTAAACCTTTTGAGTGTAGCTTTATAGAATGCTTCACGTGCTTCACTTATATCATTTGAAGTCTGGATTTCCTGTTTCTCTTCATATAGACAACCGCCATTTGTAGAATGCTCTTTTGCTTCACTTATACTTGTTAGAGAGTGGGCATATCTTTTGTAGAAAGAATTAAACTCTCTTGCTTCACTTATATCTGTTTAGAGAGATGACAGGAATTGGTCATTCACATGGTTAGTCATAAAATCCTACATAAACTTGTAGATCGCTGAATATGATATGTTTGATTCCTTGCAATAGTTTTGCGATATAAAGATGGTGATATTAGAGTTATGCTAGTGGGTGGTTGTGGATTGTAGAGACACTTGTGTTGAGGTTTGCAAGTCCCGTAGCATGCACGTATGGTAACCGTTGTGTGACAAATTTGAAGCATGGGGTGTTTCTTTGATTGTCTTCCTTATGAGTGGCAGTCGGGGACGAGCGATGGTCTTTTCCTACAATCTATCCCTCTAGGGGCATGCGTAGTAGTACTTTGCTTCGAGGGCTAATAAACTGTGACACTCCAAAAATTTTGTGATTTTAGTTTTCAGAGAGAGAGCCTTGCTTGGTTTGAAGAAGGTCATTTAAACCCTTCTTAAAAACCCTCTTGCTAAGTTTGCCCTCTCAAATTTTTTTTTGGATTTAGTTTCTTTTAAAAAGAGAATCTTTTGTTTTTGGGATTTCATTTGATTTTTGATCCACTCTTGTTTACCATGCCTCCTATGGTAAAATTTCCCCAAAAACCCCTCCTCCCACTTGGATACAACCCAAACTTTCTGTCCAAACTAATAAAATCCATTTTTGGATTTTATTCCAATTATTTCTCCTTCCAAAATAATTCTGTCCTTTCTTTTGAACCTAGGTGATTTGCAAAGCAAGTACCCTAATGCATTTGATCCTTGATCCCAAACCAACTCCCCTGGGTAGTCCTTAGTACCCACAACCCAGAACCATCTTGATCCACTCTTCTTCTTTTCAAATATTTCATATTTCACTTACTGCAAGTTTGGACCAGATTTGCCAAATTTGGTGAAATTCATATCTACATTTCTCCAAAAATTCCACCAAAATTCAGGCAACCTCTAGTTGCAATGAGAGATCACTCCACCAAAAATCAGCTCAAGGAAAAATCCCTAGAGGCCAGAATCATTCTGTCGAACACCTTGCATGCATTGTTTCAGTTCATCTTCAGTTAAGTTCAGAGTTTCAGTGTCGATCTTCGTCAGAAATTCAGTCACATGTCCACAGTGCCCTTGGCACGTTGCTCGCAGCCTGGCCTGCTTGTCCGGAGCTCCACACGCGCGCTTGGCGCCTTCCTGGCGTTGGTGGCACCCTGGCCCGCCTGCGCCGGCGTGCTTTGCGGCGGCCGAAACACCGTAACGGCCGACAGGGAGCAAAACGGCGGCTCAACGCCGTTCGGCGCCGCCCAAACCCCCTAGTGGCTCCGCGTGGCCATTTCCTTGCCAGCGCACACATGCAGTACCGTCGCCGTGGTGCGGCACGCAGAGAGCATGCTCCCTGCCGCAAACGGGCCCGCGCCGCCCCGTTCCGTCGAGCTCCCCCTAAGCAACCAAATCCTGATGCAGTTAGCACCTAAACGGAACCAGGGAACACCCACGAAGACGCTCAACCTCTGAACCCTCCCGTGCAACCGCAGCACCGCCGTAATCACCTCGCCAGAGAACTCCGTTCACGATGACCAACTCGGGCCGGCTATATATAGCACCCCCGAGCCTGCTCTCGCCCCCGCACGACTCCACCACCTCACTAGACCCTGCCTGGCCACTGGAGGATCCTCGACGGGCCCTTCTTCCCCGACTCCGGACACCCCGTTCCGCCTCGGCCTCCACCTCGATTCGCTCCGGTGAGGCCGTCTCCGGTGCCCTAACTTCGTCAGCAACCCTCTCGGGCAACTAGGAGACTAACCCCCACTCCTATTTGATCCCCGCAGCTCCCTCCGGCGAGTTCCACGACTGCCCGAACTGCCGTCTGCCGGAGCAAGGGCCGCCGTCGACACAGTGCTCGCCGGCGACTACCACCACCACCCACAGACGCGGAACGGTGCACTGATCTCGAAGGTAACCCCTGATCACCTTGCCTCGCCGTGGATCGCCGCCGGCGACCACCGCACCTCTCGGGCGCCGTCGCGCTCTGTTTTCTTCGTTCGAAATTTCAAACCCGACAGGTGGAGCCCGCCTGTCAGCCTCACAGCCGTTTCTTTTAAACGAACCGTTTTCTGGACTTTTCCGCAGAACCCCCTGGAAACTTTCTGTTTCATTACAGATGGGTCCTTGGACCAAAACTCTTATAACTTTTTAACGGAAAGTGTTTTTTGATTGATTCCTTTTCTGTGATCTTTATTTTTATGTCTAGTTTTTTGTCATATTTATTTGAAAAATATTTGGAACACTTTTCTGTACACTCACGGTATTTACGTTACGTACGTATTTTTCTTATACCGTAGATTCCGGAGGAAGCAACGGAGCCACAAACTTCACACAGTTAAACTCCGACTACTCCGAACCAGGCAAGCATGTTTGAACTCTTGATATGATGAGTGGTTGTTGCATGTTTGCATTTTAGTGTAGTCATGGCATGTTTATGAACATTTCTTGAATGTTACATTTCATGCACAATAGTGGAAAGTAAGTTTCGGAAAAGCATTATGTTGTTGGATACATATTTGCATGGCCATGTGTTGGCATGAGGATGGGTAAGATGGCAGTGTTGTGACATGCCAGTCTTATGCCAGATTATTTGACTTCCGTGTCATTGTGAAACAACTCACATTTCCATTCATCCCTTCCTGTACTGTCACATGTTTTCCGAAAGGAATATGGCATAGTAAGTTGCAAATCTTTTTCCTGGTACACACCAAATTGAGAGGCCGGGATGAGGGTTCCATGGCCCTGGATTAAAGCCCGTCATCTGGTCAGGGGGCATGGGTGTTTCCGGTTGGGACCGAGAGGGGGGCACCCCTTAGAGCGCGCGTATAGAAATTTGATCCCATGCTATTCGAGGTTGTGGCCTCCCCGTCTCAAAGTTTTTCTTGGTCGTTGTCCAGGGTGATTCCTGGCATCATGAGGTGAAATGGGTGTGTACTAGTTAAATGTGTTTCTACTGAAATACCATAAACGGAACTAGTCCTTCATGACTACGGAAATCCGTTGGCTATGGTCAGTTCATACAAACTCTGCAGAGTCTCAAATTCTTGAAATCATCTTGTTCTTGATCAAGTACTATATTCATCTCATCTTGTCAGATATTAGTCTCAGTGACCGAAACCCCGATGGAATTCATCTGAGATAAACCCGGTTAAAAGATTATTCTTGTGGATGGACTAATCTCGTTATTTGCATTTATTGTAAGCCCTGTCTGTGATGTCTCTCAGACGTCCGACGGTGGCATTCTTGTTATTTACATTTATTGTAAGCCCTGTCTGTGATGTCGCTCAGATGTCCGACGGTGGTATTTCTTTTATAAGCCCTGTCTGTGATGTCGCTCAGATGTCCGACGGTGGTACTTCTTTTATAAGCCCTGTCTGTGACGTCGCTCAGATGTCCGATGGTGGTATTTCTTTTATAAGCCCTGTCTGTGACGTCACTCAGATGTCCGACGGTGGTATTTCTTTTATAAGCCCTGTCTGTGACGTCGCTCAGATGTCCGACGGTGGTATTTCTTTTATAAGCCCTGTCTGTGACGTTGCTCAAATATCCGACAGTGGTATTTCTTTTAAGCCCTTTATGTGGTGTCGCTTAGACGCCCGACTGCGGCATGATTTTTTTTGTTTACCTTTCGAGGCGTCGCTCCAGACACCCGATCGGTTTTTAGTTATTTATTTTATTTATCAAGTCCTGCAATATTATTGCTGTTGTATGAGCATCATTTTGTTCATGACACATTCATGCATTCATTGATTATATCTTTTGTCCGAACTGTCTTGCGAGTACTTTCAAAGTACTCACCTGGCTTGTTGATTTGGCCAGATTATGATGAAGGCGATCTCATGGATGAAGAGTTTGATAGCGAGTCCGACGCCTAGAGGAGTCCCAGTCAGTCCCGTGCGATCCTGTTTTGATCTCTGTATTATCCGCTTCCGCAACCCCAGAATAAATTCATCGAGCCTCACCTCGACGCTCGATGAGCTGCCAGTTAGGAGTCAAGTCATCCACCACTTATCCCCGAGCTAGTAGTATGCCACCACACCCCTGTGTCATAACCGCCCTTATGTAAGATATTGGCGAGTTTGTAATAAATAGTTGAGCAGCCTCAGCTCAGCCCTGTAATATATTTGATGCTACTGGTTCTCTGTTTATCAAGCATTGTCTCCAGAAGGATGACTTTTTCCTATACTGGGATTTAAAGATCGATTTTTCTCAATATTTATTTATTGAAAAAGTCGGTCGTGATAGACTTGGTAACCAGAGCCAGGTTGACTGTAGGAAGCCACTAGGTGCGATCGCTAATTTAATTATTAGCATGTCAGAGTTTATTCATGTTTTTACAAATGTAGTCATTTTTCTGACAGTCAGCATAAAATTTATGATCTGATCACTCAGCAGTTTTGCCTACTTTTGTAGATGGCCGGCAACGACTGCGAGTCTCAAATGTTCGCCAACGTGCCTGAGGGGTTCGTCAAACTCCTCTCCTTCATCGTGCAGGTCGCGATGGGGCCATCCGTGCGCCCAGTCTTGAAACTTTATCCACACAAGATCAACGACAGTCTGACCATGCACCAGGCCGCGGTGCAATTCAGGGGAGGGCGTGCTGAGAGACGCCACTTCCGTTTCTTGGGGAGAGCCATGCCTACAGAGAGGCATGCTATGCAGATGGCAGCCCGCGAGGCGATAGCTCGTCTTTGGGATGTCCTTCCTGCAATGAAGACCCGTCGCTACCGCTACCTTCCATGCCCTGTGCCTTACACCTATCACTACTCATTCTCTTGCCCCAGAGGAGAGCGAGACGAGGCCTTTGAGATGCTTGTCGAGTACCTCCGAGCCCTGGAGGCAGCCTTCAACAGCATGGTGGACGACCTCGTAGCTGCCCGCATGGACTCAGTTCATGGCTGTGCTGCTAACAGGAGGGAACTCCTACACACCGCTCCACCGCTGACTTTTATCTCGTCCTCAGCTTCTCATTCACCTACCATTCTCGCCACTGCACGTCGTTTGCCTACCACTGAGGAATTTAACCAGGCTATTGCACCCACTCCCGTTCGCGCTGCACCCCCTATTGCACCCACTCCCGTTCGCGCTGCACCACTTATTGCACCCAATCCCATACGTTCTACTCAACCTATTCCGCCCATGCTTATTCAGGGTACTCCGCCTACGGCACCTGCTCCATCAGCTCAGCGCAGCGTTCCTCATCTGGAACCTATTAGCGAGGAGGAAGTTGATTCCCCAGCGTCACTGCGTCTCACCCTCGGTAGGCCAAGGGAGATCCTCACCATCTCCGACTGAGTACGCGTAGACGCCATGCGATGTATCGACTTGTGTAATATGTTTATATGTACATAGGTTGTGAGAAGTAGCTTGTTTGCACATCATGTAGGATCTGGAGGAGTGCACTAGTTTAAATAACATGTCAGGATTATGTACGCATATACTGAGTGATGTAATGTATAATTATCCTTGCGTGTAAGATATGTGATAGTCCTTCTCCGCGCGCAATCGTGTTTTTTTCAAAGTATCCTGGAGTTTTTTAAAAAACTTTCCTGTTGTGTGATTTTATTGACTTTTGCAACTCTCTTCTGTCTTACGAGTTTCACAAAATGTATCCCCAGAGTGAAAAATGTCTCGTCTGTGGACGCGCTCCATGCCGAATCAGCCGGAAGAAAATTATGGCACACCGCAAAACCACAATTTCACTCAGGGTCAGACAAGTCAACCGGACAGTTAAACAGCTTTTACACAAGTGTGTCGTCTGTATGAACAGAGTCAGCAACAACACGAGGAAATGATGAACCAATTCATCAATATGGGAAGTAACCGTGGTCAGTATCAACAGCAATCCAAATTATCTGAGTTACAGAAGACGCGTCCTCCAACATTTTCTCATACTGACAAGCCTCTTGAGGCCGATGACTGGCTTCGAGACATGGAGAGAAAATTAATTATTGCGCAGTGTTCAGACCGGGAAAAAGTATTATATGCACCACATTATCTCACAGGAGCAGCTGCATCATGGTGGGAAAACTTCCTGCACATCCACCCCAACAAAAATGAAATCACCTGGGAGAATTTCAAAGAAGGTTTTCGTGGGGCACATATTCCTAAGAGCGTCATGAAAATCAAGAAGAAAGAATTTGATGAACTCAAACAAAGGGCCATGACAGTATCAGAATATAACAGCCAATTTACTCTGTTATCTCGCTACGCCAATGAAGAACGCATGACCGAGAGCAAGAAGATGGAAAAATTCTTGGAAGGCCTGGCACCCGCCCTTAAGTGCCAGCTAGTTGTGCATACCTTTCTAGATTTTAAAACACTGGTGGATAAGGCCATTACTCTAGAAAATGAGCGACGTAGCCTGGAAGATTTCCGCAAACGAAAAAGGGACCGGACTACTTCTGCTCGCAATCCCAGAAACAAGACGGAAACTCAGAGGGGTAGAACACACAAAACCCCGACGGAAAATTCACGTCCAATCAAGAATTTCCATGCAAGAGACAAAGAGTTCACCTATCGCCCAGGCGTTACCTGTTATGCTTGTGGAGAAGAAGGGCACTATGCCAAGCAGTGCCCCAAGCCAAGGAGCTCAACCCCGAAGCTCAATAATGGTGGAAATAATTCAGCACCAAAGCGAAGCAATTTCAACCCCAACAACAACCACCGGAAAGGTCACTTGAACCACGTGACCCGAGAGGAAGCACAGGACGCCCCAGATATCGTACTCGATACGTACCCCATCAACACAATACCTGCCGTGGTTTTGTTTGATTCTGGAGCTTCTCACCCATTCGTTTCGAAAAGTTTTGCTTTGCAAAATGATTTTTCTATGCTTCCCCTGGAAAAATAAATGATCATCAAGTCCCCTGGAATTAAGCAAGTGACCCAGAGTTACTGTCAAGGTGTGGTTATTGAATTTGAAGGATTGAAGTTTTACGCCAACCTTATTGTATTGGAAAGCAAAGGACTGGACGTCATCCTAGGAATGGATTGGTTAACCACCAACAAAGGTTTTATTGACTGCTTCAACCGTACCGTGATTCTCACACACCATCATGGGAAGAAAATAAAAGTTTCAGCCAAAGAAAGACAAATACCTCGGCAACCTAGATTAAACAAGGTGGATGTTTCTGAGCTGAACAAGGTTCCAGTAGTATGTGAATTCCCAGACGTATTTCCAGAAGAACTACTAGGCATGCCACCGGACTGAGAGATAGAATTCAGCATTGAGCTAGCACCCGGAACCGCTCCCATTTATAAGAAACCGTACAGAATGGCACCATCCAAACTAGTAGAGTTGGAGAAGCAGATAAAAGAATTATTGGAGAAAGGATACATACGAGCCAGCTCCTCACCTTGGGGTTCTCCAATTTTATTTGCCAAGAAGAAGGATGGAACAATGAGGTTGTGTATTGATTATCGAGCTCTCAACATGGTCACAATCAAGAACAAATACCCAATGCCCCGAATAAATGACTTATTCAATCAGCTCGCACAGGCCAAAGTCTTCTCAAAAGTTGACTTGAGATCAGGACACCATCAATTAAAAGTGCGAACAGAAGATATTCCCAAGACCGCCTTCACATCCAGATATGGGCTGTATGCGTTCACAGTGATGCCATTCAGGCCAACCAACGCCCCCGCATATTTTGTTCACCTCGTGAACAAGGTATTTATGAAGTATATGGACAAGTTTGTTGTGGTATTCATCGATGACATTCTGATATATTCCAAAACACCAGAAGAGCATGCCGAACATCTCCGGATTGTACTCGGAGAACTCAGGAAGCATCAACTGTACGCCAAATTCAGCAAATGTGAATTTTGGCTAAGGCAGGTGCGTTTTCTGGGCCACGTACTAACCCAAGAAGGTATTGCAGTAGACCCGGAAAAGCAAATGTTGTGGCAGATGCACTTAGTCGGAATCCCAGCACGGACGACGACAGTATGCCAAAGTTGAGGCCAGAATTTCAACAGGAATTTGCCAGACTGAATTTAATAATGGTTACTGAAGGGAGCATGTCAAATGTAGAAATACAGCCTACCCTGATGGAAAAAATCAAGGGAGCCCAACACGGACACCCCAGCATTGAGGGCATAAAAAGGAAAGTGATTATGGGCAGGGCCTCAGAATTCAACATAGATGAGCAAGGAATATTGTGGTACGGAGAGAGGCTATGCGTACGAAATGTCAAGGACCTCAAACAGCAGATATTGGCTGAAAGTCACACAACTCCGTATTCCATCCATCCCGGAGGGACAAAAATGTACAAAGACCTTCAGGAAAAATTTTGGTGGCACGGTATGAAGAGAGATATAGCCACGTTCATTGCATGCTGTGACTCTTGTCAACGCATCAAGGCCGAGCACCAGAAACCAGCCGGACTGTTACAGCCCAATAAGATACCCGAGTGGAAGTGGGACGAGATTGGAATGGACTTTATTGTCGGACTGCCATGGTCATGACACGAAAACGACGCCATATGGGTTATAACCGATAGATTAACCAAAGTGGCACATTTTATTCCGGTAAGGACAACTTACACCACTCAGAGACTGGCCAGACTTTATCTTGCCTGTATCGTCTGCTTACATGGAGTCCCTAAAACTATCATCTCCGATAGAGGCACACAGTTCGTCTCTAGATTTTGGGATCACCTGCAACAGGCACTGGGAAGCTAACTAGCCTTCAGTACCGCATACCATCCCCAGACTGATGGGCAGACTGAACGCGTAAACCAAATCCTAGAAGACATGCTAAGAGCCTGTGTCCTCACCTATGGGAAAAGTTGGGAAGAAAGTTTGCCATATGCAGAGTTCGCATACAACAACAGCTATCAAGCCAGCTTGCAAATGGCACCCTTTGAAGCTCTATATGGGAGAAGATGTCGTACCCCGCTAAATTGGTCAGAGACCGGAGATAGCCATATCTTCGGCCCAGACATGCTCAAGGAGGCCGAGGAGAAAGTTAAAACAATTAGAGATCAGCTCAAAACAGCTCAGAGTCGGCGGAAGAGTTAATACGACCAAAGGCATCGGGAAATCAGTTTTGAACCCGGAGAATTGGTGTACCTAAGAGTTTCTCCTATGAAGGGCCTGCAACGATTCAGGATTAAGGGGAAGCTAGCACCAAGATTCATCGGACCATTTCATATAGTGGCCTGAAGAGGCATGGTAGCCTACCAACTGGAACTACCCGGAGACTTATCCAGTATCCACAACGTGTTTCACATCTCTCAGTTGAGAAAATACGTGAGCAACCCAGAGAAGCAAGTGTCACATGAGAATATTGACGTACAGCCAGACCTCACCTACCGGGAGCACCCTATAAAAATATTAGAAGCATCTAAGAGGAGGACCCGACAAAAAACCATCAAGTTTTTCAGAGTTCAGTGGAGTAATCACACCGAGAATGAAGCAACTTGGGAGAGCGAGGATTTTCTTTGGACAGAGCACCCACACCTGTTTAAGGATCAGCTGAAATCTCGGGGACGAGATTTTTCCTAAGGGGGTAGGTGCTGTGACACTCCAAATTTTTTGTGATTTTAGTTTTCAGAGAGAGAGCCTTGCTTGGTTTGAAGAAGGTCATTTAAACCCTTCTTAAAAACCCTCTTGCTAAGTTTGCCCTCTCAAAAATATTATTTTTTTGGATTTAGTTTCTTTTAAAAAGAGAATCTTTTGTTTTTGGGCTTTCATTTGATTTTTGATCCACTCTTGTTTACCATGCCTCCTATGGTAAAATTTCCCCAAAAACCCCTCCTCCCACTTGGATGCAACCCAAACATTCTGTCCAAACTAATAAAATCCATTTTTGGATTTTATTCCAATTATTTCTCCTTCCAAAATAATTCTGTCCTTTCTTTTGAACCTAGGTGATTTGCAAAGCAAGTACCCTAATGCATTTGATCCTTGATCCCAAACCAACTCCCCTGGGTAGTCCTTAGTACCCACAACCCAGAACCATCTTGATCCACTCTTCTTCTTTTCAAATATTTCAAATTTCACTCACTGCAAGTTTGGACCAGATTTGCCAAATTTGGTGAAATTCATATTTACACTTCTCCAAAAATTCCACCAAAATTCAGGCAACCTCTAGTTGCAATGAGAGACCACTCCACCAAAAATCAGCTCAAGGAAAAATTCCTAGAGTCCATAATCATTCTGTCGAACACCTTGCATGCACTGTTTCGGTTCATCTTCAGTTAAGTTCGGAGTTTCAGTGTCGATCTTCGTCAGAAATTCAGTCACATGTCCACAGTGCCCTTGGCACGTTGCTCGCAGCCTGGCCTGCTTGTCCGGAGCTCCACACGCGCGCTTGGTGCCTTCCTGGCGTCGGTGGCGCCCTGGCCTGCCTGCGCTGGCGTGCTTTGCGGCGGCCGAAACACCGTAACGGCCGACAGGGAGCAAAACGGCGGCTCAACGCCGTTCGGCACCGCCCAAACCCCCTTGTGGCTCCGCATGGCCATTTCCTCACCAGCGCACACATGCAGCACAGTCGCCGTGGCGCGGCACGCACAGAGCGTGCTCCCTGCCGCCGATGGGCCCGCGCCGCCCCGTTCCGTCGAGCTCCCCCTAAGCAACCAAATGCCGACGCGGTTAGTACCTAAATGGAACCAGGGAACACCCGCGAAGACGCTCAACCTCTGAACCCTCCCGTGCAACCGCAGCACCGCCGTAATCACCTCGCCAGAGAACTCCGTTCACGACGACCGACTCGGGCCGGCTATATATAGCACCCCCGAGCCTGCTCTCGCCCCCGCACGACTCCACCACCTCACTAGACCCTGCCTGGCCACTGGAGGAGCCTCGAGGGGCCCTTCTTCCCCGACTCCGGCCACCCCATTCCGCTTCGGCCTCCACCTCGATTCGCTCCAGTGAGGCCGTCTCCGGTGCCCTAACTTCGTCAGCAACCCTCTCGGGCAACTAGGAGACTAACCCCCACTCCTATTTGATCCCCGCAGCTCCCTCCGGCGAGATCCACGACTGCCCGAACCGCCGTCCACCGGAGCAAGGGCCACCGTCGACACGGTGCTCGCCGGCGACTACCACCACCACCCACGGACGCGGAACGGTGCACTGATCTCGAAGGTAACCCCCGATCACCTTGCCTCGCCGTGGATCGCCGCCGGCGACCACCGCACCTCTCGGGCGCTGTCGCGCTCTGTTTTCTTCGTTCGAAATTTCAAACCCGACAGGTGGAGCCCGCCTGTCAGCCTCACAGCCGTTTCTTTTAAACGAACCGTTTTCTGGACTTTTCCGCAGAACCCCCTGGAAACTTTCTGTTTCATTACAGATGGGTCCTTGGACCAAAACTATTATAACTTTTTAACGGAAAGTTATTTTTGATTGATTCCTTTTCTGTCGTCTTTATTTTTCTGTCTAGTTTTTGTCATATTTATTTGAAAAATATTTGGAACACTTTTCTGTACCAATAAAAATATTTTATTGGTGCTGTCCTATTGTGCCCTCCGTGTCGCGCAAGCGTGAGGGATTCCCGCTGTATGGTTTGCAATATGTTTATGATTTGCTTATAGTGGGTTGCATGAGTGACGGAAACACAAACCCGAGTAAGTAGGTTGTTTACGTATGGGATAAAGGGGACTTGATACTTTAATGCTATGGTTGGGTTTTACCTTAATGAATCTTTAGTAGTTGCGGATGCTTGCTAGAGTTCCAATCATAAGTGCATATGATCCAAGTAGATAAAGTATGTTAGCTTATGCCTCTCCCTCAAATAGAATTGCAATAATGATTACCGGTCTAGTAACATAGTCAGTTGCCTAGGGACAATTTCGCAACTCCTACCACCACTTTTCCACACCCGCTATATTTACTTTAGTTGTGTCCTTATCTAAACAGCCCCTAGTTTATATTTACGCGTTCTTTACTTTCTTGCAAGCTTACCCAAAAACACCTACAAAGTACTTCTAGTTTCATACTTGTTCTAGGTAAAGCAAACGTCAAGCGTGCGTAGAGTTGTATCGGTGGTCGATAGAACTTGAGAGAGTATTTATTCTACCTTTAGCTCCTCGTTGGGTTCGACACTCTTACTTATCGAAAACTATTGCGATCCCCTATACTTGTGGGTTATCAGAACTCCCCGAGGACCAAAACGAGGCCCGCTACATAGTGCGGCGATCTAAAGCCTATAAGGTTCATGAGGGAGAGCTTTATAACAAAAACACAACTGGAGTCCTTCAAAGGTGTATCTCCGAAGAGGAAAGGCAGAATCTCCTGGCTGAAATTCATGCCGGACTTGGCGGGCACCACGCCGCAGCCCGGGCCCTTGTAGGCAAGGCCTTCCATACAGGATTTTATTGGCCGACGGCCTGGGCAGATGCTCAGGACTTGGTCCAACGATGCGTCGGATGCCAGCTCTTTGCTAATCAAAGCCACATGCCACGTATCACCCTCAAAACTATACCCATCACCTGGCCGTTCGCGGTCTGGGGGCTTGATATGGTTGGACCCCTTAAAGGAGGAACCCATAAGCAAAAATTCCTATTGGTCATGGTGGATAAATTCACCAAATGGATAGAGGCAAAGCCTGTTAAGACGGCCGAATCCGGACCGGTGATAGACTTCATATCAGGGGTAGTACACCGTTACGGCGTGCCCCATAGCATCATCACTGATAATGGCACGAACTTCATGGCTGACGAGGTCAAACTCTGGTGCAAAAACATGGGCATCAAGCTCGACTACGCTTCACTCTATCACCCTCAAACTAATGGTCAAGTTGAGCGAGCAAATGGTCTAATCATGAGCGGCATTAAACCGAGACTAGTGTTGTCCCTTAAGGAATCTTACACGCACTGGGTAGAGGAGCTCGACTCCGTACTCTAGGGGCTGCGGACCACGCCGAATCGCACTACCAGATTCACGCCATTTTTTATGGTATATGGCACAGAGGCAGTTTTGCCTTGCAACATAATTCATGACTCACCTCGGGTGCGCATGTACGAAGAAAGAGAAGCCGAGCTGGAACGGCAGGACAGTTTGGACGCCTTAGAGGAGGAGCGCGACATGGCAAAAGCTCGTTCCGCATTCTATCAACAGCAGGCTCGAAGATATCAAAGCAGAGAAGTACGAGCCAAAACTTACAATGTTGGCGAACTAGTTCTACGCCTGCCGGACAAGAAAAAGGACAAACTCAAGCCCAAATGGGAAGGTCCCTTCATCATCAACCAAGTCCTGACCGGCGGAGCGTACCGTCTGCGAAACACATCGGATAACCGACTCGAGCCGAACCCATGGAACGCAGCCCATCTCCGAAGATTCTATGCCTAGCGCCGAACTCTGAGTTCGTCTCCTTCCTCCGTCTATATTTTATACTTTAACTGTCTTTTTTTTCTCTCCTTCTCCCTCCTTTTTTTTCTGAAGCTGTTGAAGGCTCGTTTGCGCACCGTTCGCACACACTTGACGCGTTATCCACGCTTAGTATACCTAGGGGCTTCTTTAACAGAAGCTTATTTATACGGGCTTTATGCCCAACACATGTGTCACTATTCCGCATGTACCTTTTATTCACCATTATATGCATCGATATTACATAAGTTTTGGCCAAGCTAGGTTGCCTGGCTCCTGTGCTTACCCCTACGTTCCCGATTGTTCGGCTAGGTGGTAAAGGGAGCACCTCTGTGATTGTTACCGCCGGATCAGCCGGATGCGTACCTCAGACTAGGTGAAGCCGAAAGCTAGCGTTCTTAAGGGAATATTCGGTCCGTGAACTAAAAGACGAATTCTTACTTACTCATTTATCTGCCCCTAGATGTTTTTCTGCTTTTTTCGCAGTCCGGACATGCACTTTAGGGCATGCCTCCTAGGGAAAGGAACCCCTAACGGAACTATTCTCCCTGGAAGATGTTTCTTACTAACCATGTAATGTAACATAAATAGTTGGGCACTTGTCTTATAAAGCACTCATGACCCCTACGGCTGGTCTCCACGCATGCCCCGGTTCTTACATAACCGCGAGGGTATTCGGACACACTCCGGACTGTCGGGTCCCGAGGTTGAAGCGAAAAGGTCCGCTACGACAAACGATCTACAATCCGGCTAGAAGGCATTTTACATGTCATTTTAAATTACATAGTCAAATTGACTGATTGTATTCCTCTTCAATACCATCTAATAGGCTGTCTAGTTTACAGTCCCGCTGGGAATACTTTGCGTCCAACTCTACTTGGCCGTACACTAAGCTCACAGGGATCTCCTTCCCATCGGGCCCCACGGGTCCGACCTCGGCCATGTGGTTTGGGTCAGCCTTCGTGTACCACGTCTTCACAATGGCCCAGGCCTCCCTGGCGCCTTGACGGCAGGCCGATATCTTCCATAGCCGGAAGCGCCGCCGTGCTCCCTGAAGCTTCTCAGCAAGCTCTCCAAGGCCTTCGGGTAGGGAGATGGATGACCACAGGGCCTGGGCGACGCCTCTGATCACCTGTCGAACTCGTTCATGCAGTTGGAGCAGCTCGGGAAGTAGGTCACCCATTGAACCGGGCATTTCCTCTGCAGGACGACCCGTGAGCATACCTACAGACATATTTCTGTTAATCGACTTCCTCGTCGAACTCTTCTTTTCATAAGTTTGCTCAAGCACTTACTATAAATGTCGCGACGAAGCCGCCGATTCTCCTTGACGGAGTCAGACAGCTGGGCACGAACATCTTTTAGTTCCTCGCCCAGCTAGGTGTTGGCATCCTGGAGGTTATTTTTCTCTTGCCGCACCCTTGTAAGCACATTCTCGCCGGCTTTTAACCGGCGCAGGAGCTGTTGCTTGTCCGGATCTACCTTGGCGCCATCTGCAATGTTATTGTCAGACTTATACACACGCCACACTTCGCAAACTACTTCTCTTTTAAAGCGTATATTACCAGAGGGGGTCTCTGTGGCTTCCCCTGTCACGGCCAATGCGGCCTCAAGTTGGGCCTTGCACTCTTGAAGCTCCTGGGACAGTTGGGTATTCTTTTCTGTAAGATCCTGCATAACAAATGATCCTTAAATCAGTTATTCTAACTATTTTAAGTCTCGGGGGCTACTGGCATATATAACTGTCAAAATCCCTCACCCGTATGTCTTTCACATACTGCTCCGTGGCTCTGGCTAGACCATCTTGAGCGGCACGGAGGTGTGCATCTCCCGAATTAAAGGCATGCAGTGCCTCTTGGGAGAAACATGCGTCATGAAGAATTGTCCGGCGGCGCCTGTGATTCATGGCACTCTCCACCTCAGATCTGGTGGCGGACAATCTGTCGGCATCCTCCGTTGAAGGAGCATCCGACGCGTGCCTTGTGTTCACCTCCCCTTCCGGACCTGGTGTTGGAGCCTGGCTAGCGGAGGCTCGATTGGCAACCTCTCCGGACATAGTCTGGTGAGCGCTCTTTCTCCTGAAAAGATCACGAACGTTAGTATGCCTTCCAGGAATCTTTCCTTGAAACACGGTGGCACGCCATACCGTTGCGGCGATGTCTCGATCCACACCGCAGTTCTTTTCTACCTGCTGGGCCGAGCTGCCACTTGTTGGCCAGTCGCCGCGGGCTCGGCTTCCCGCCTCAAAGGCACCTCCTGCAGAACACCATTGGTATGCGGTGATCAGAAATAAGCACAGATGGGTCATGGTATCAGGACTTCGATCACAGTTACCTGGGAAGCTGGAAATATTCTGGGGTAGTCGGCCGTAATGGCGACCAAAGCATTCTCGATGCTAAGTTGGTGGAACACCCCATCGATCAGCTCCACCTTTATGTCCGGATCCTCTTCGGAGGCCAGATCGAGGGACCGTTCCAGATCCTCGGGTTGTGGAGGCGGGCTGTGTATATCCTCTACAGCCCGGCGCAGTTCCTGCGTCAAAATCACAAAATGAGATACTTAACCATGGGAATGGGGATCGGATAGGCAAAAAGAAATGTCCGCTTACCCATCTTCAAGGATTGTTCATAGAAAATCCGTTCAGTGGACTAACATGGAGAAAATCCTCCTTTTCCCCTTTGTACAGGCCAGACAAGATCTTCACCAGATCGGCGACCGATCCCGGCCCCTTACGGCCATGGCGGGTGGCATCATCCTCCCTGTTGAAATCCCACATGGGGTGGCCCCTATACTGGAGCGGCTGCACCCCCTGCATAATGCATGTGGCCATGAGTCCGATCATAGTCAGGCCGGAATGAGCTAATAACCTTATTCGGCTCATCAGGTAGAGGACATCCCTGTCATTTTCCCACTGGGGGCTCCGTGGGCGCCAGCTTAGGTGTTTCTTCAAATGAGCATTATTGAACTCCGGGAGGCCGATCCGAACAGGATCCGGCAGCGGGACGTCTTCCATGTAAAACCATTCCGAAGGCTAGTCTTCGGACGCCTTCTTCGGGGTTCCGGATAGATATCCGGTCCCGGCGATGCGCCATAGTTTGGCTCCGCCCACTTGATATATTGACCCCTCATGAGAACGGGGTAAAATGCAAAACAATCTCTTCCACAGTGCGAAATGCATTTGTTCGACACGTGGAAGATGGCCATTATTGGGCGTGGAAGCCAAGGAGCGCAACATTTATAAGAAGCCAGACACAATTCGACAAGTATATGGAATTGGGAGAAGAACCCGCCTCGCAATGCCGAAGACAATCTACGCGCCGGACTCATCGTCTTTGAAGCCTGGTTTGGGGGCTACTAAGGAAGTCCCGGATTAGAGGGTGTTCGGATAGCCGAACTATCACCGTTGGCCGGACTCCTAGACTATGAAGATACAAGATTAAAGACTCCGTCCCGTGTCCGGATGGGACTTTCCTTGGCGTGGAAGGCAAGCTTGGTGATACGGATATGTAGATCTCCTACCATTGTAACCGACTCTGTGTAACCCTAGCCCTCTCCGGTGTCTATATAAACCGGAGGGTTTTAGTCCGTAGGACGAACAACTATCATACCATAGGCTAGCTTCTAGGGTTTAGCCTCTTCGATCTCGTGGTAGATCTACTCTTGTACTACCCATATCATCAATATTAATCAAGTAGGAGTAGGGTTTTACCTCCATTGAGAGGGCCCGAACCTGGGTAAAAACATTGTGTCCCTTGTCTCCTGTTACCATCCGCCTAGACGCACAGTTCGGGACCCCCTACCCGAGATCCACCGGTTTTGACACCGACAGGGGGAGTGGGTCGGCTCCGGTTGCCCGTGCTTCCGGAGGCCGCATTGGCCACGCGGGGCGGCCGCCCTTTGGGCTGGGTGGCCCAGCCCCGGTCCGGCTCTTCTATATAAAGGGAGAGGGACGATGCTTCTCCGCACTCGCCCTCTTCTCTCCCTCTTGCTACCACGCATAACTGCCGCTCTACTACCACCCATTTACAGAACCCTCAAAATAGGCGGAAGTAGGAGCCGCACTGCATAGTAGCAATACAGCTGGAGCGGTACTATCACTTAGGCTGTTTCGACAAGGACCAAGCACAAAGGGGGACAAGCTCGCAAGACGGGAAAGAAAGATGGTGCAAGGAGATAGTGTACACGTTGATTCCACCCAAACTTTCTGAAGTGGACCCCCTCTTAATAGTACGGTGATCCTACGACTCAAGTCCACCAAAAATGATATGTAAGGAAAACACCATCTTCATAAGTATCCTGAGGGGTTCAAATCATCTTTGTGCCATATGAAAGATTATCTGAAATGCTCAATGCACACTATTAGTCCAAAAAAGCATTTCCATCAATCACCAAAACCACCGAGGGATAAATATGCCCTAACAAGTTTGCTTTCCTTTAATGCACTCCACACATATGTACCAGTCAGCAAGATTTCATTTTTCACTAGCCTCATCATTCTTTCTTTGGATAGGTGACCAAGTCTTTTATGCCATAAGAAAGCAGAATTCTCATTATGTGCACTACGTTTCTTACTAATAATTTCAACACTAAATAGAGATCCAGCAAAATAAGTATCAATATTAAAGCGATATAAATTATCAATTAGAGTACCAGCTCCATAATAGAACATATCCTTACATAATTTAAACACACCACTTCCAGTCTCAAACTTATAACCTAATTTATCTAACACTCCTGCAGAAACTAAATTTCTAGCACACTCGGGAACATATAGACACCTCCAATTCCAATTGGTAACCACTATTCAGGATCATCCTATAGTTTCCAATTCCTTTGATTTGTGCCTTCATTTGGTTCCCCATGTACAAGTACCTTTTAGTACCTCTTATGGGTTGAATCAAAAGGAATCCCTGAGGAACGTGTGAAACATGAGTGGTTGCACCTGTATCTAACCATTGGGGACTTCTATAAGGTTTGATTCATAACATACTGAAACATAGTACATATCTTTCTTTTCGAACCAGCTTTTATGTTTCGGACAATCCTTCTTGAAGTGACCATTCTTCATGCAGAAGTGAAACTTCAGATCCTTACGGATTTCTCCATCATTAGTCCTTGCCAGTACGTTGATCTTCTTCTTACCCTTCTTTCCTGGTTTAGCTTTGCTACTGCTAGCTTCGTTATATATGAACCACAAAATGGGTAGAATGCTCTTTAGTTTTCGTTAGTCGTCCTTCCTCTTGAATTAGCATGGCTTTAATAGCTTGAAGGTTCTTTGATGGTGTTGTAGTTCACCTGGAACTTGCCAAAATCTAGAGGAAGAGAGTTCATAATAAACTGTACAAGAAAATTTCCATTCACGTCCATTCCCATAGACGTTAACTTTGGTGCAAGGTTAGTCATACTAGTCACATGATCATGCATCGAACACAACCAATTGAACTTCTTGGTTGTTAGTTAACTCATGACAGTTCCCACGATGGACTTATTTGCAAGGTCTGACTGGGAAATCTCCTTGATCAGTGCCATAAATTCCCTTGCATTTTCAGTCTTCGGCATAGATGGCTTGATGTTATCAGCGATCATTATGCGCATTAATTTTAGGCTCAGTCGGTTAGACCTTTCCCAAGCCTCATTAAAATACTTATCTTGATCGGTACTTTGATCAGTAAGCATTCTGGGTTGCTCCTCCATTACTAATTCCATGTCTAAGTTCATGACTCCCAAATGGAACTGGACATATTCTGCCCATTCAACATAATTCAGCCCATTAAACTTGACCGAACCATTCATAGCGACTGCAAACATAAATTGTGCTCACTAGTTAATAGGCGTCTAATAATGTATTCAAACATCAACTTTAATCACATATTTAAGAACATATTTGGATGAAACTTAAATACAAAACTGAAACCCGATGCTGCTAATACTTTAACACACGTAGCCGCACTTAAGCAAAATATATACGCTATCTTTCGATAAACTATGTATATTTGTCAATTATATTGCTAGTCCCTCTTATGTCACAAATTAATTTTGCAATGGCCACCTTTGGGTGATCACAACGTAAAAATTAGTGACTATAATATACCATGAATTATTAGCAACGGAAATCAATTTGCACTATAAATATTTGATCACAAAATGCTAGGCCACTTTGTTGACAAACAAGCATGCTCTCCAATAAATATTTGTTCAGAAAAATCACATGAACAATTATACCAATAAATTGGTTTTTCCAGTCTAATAACTATAAGAAGAAAATCCTTGATTTTAGACAAAAATGACTTCGCCAAAATATGATCATCTATGTAACGCAATGCAATAATGCGAGCAATGATAAAAACAATTAAAGAATGGCAACAAGTCTTGAATATAGGATGAGAAAAAAAATAGATCGGCAGAATAAAGGATCAAAATCTCGACTCACTTCTGCTAAATCAATGAAAAGCCAGTTACAAGCTGGATCTTTCAAAAAAAATCTTGAATCTAATGTGAATCAGAAGTGTTGCAACAACAAGGATCTAATATCAAATGTAAGCAAAATTTCTTTAAGTGCGGAACATTTGCAATACAAATGATTCAACAAAACATGCATGAGATTTTTCTGTTCATGATCCGAGTGTACCTTGCTCCATCATGAAGCCTTACAAAGTCATACGTTCTTCTTATATCTACCTCTTCCCTTCAGGTGTTCCTTCAATGGATGAAGAACTAGCCTTTTGCTAATGTGTATGCATGCACTGTAATGTGCCTTCTCTCTAATGCATCAGCGTCTACCCTCCAGCGCGGCAAAAATGCCCTTAGAGAATCACACATATCTGGTGATGTGAGTGGCCCTTTTATAGGCTCTGTAAAGATGCGTCTCTTCCAAGCAGGCGTATCGGTTCTCACCCAACGGACATGATGTTTGCAACCAACGCAGACGTGGATCATTGTCACTGGCTAAAGACATGCGGACATGGCGTTACGCTCGGGCAGGTACGTCCGTAATACGAAGCATCGCATCCAGCCGCGCTTGCGCACATCCACCGCTTGGCTACATGTGCAGTAACAAAACAAACCGATCCATGTGCTTGCATCTAATTGGTCTAGTCTATTAGGGCATGTTTGGTTCAAGTTGCGAACAATAGATGCATTGCATACACATCTGAACCCAGCCTGGTTGAGCAAAAACAGCCCCAAACACTACAAGAAATATGTCAACTAGTGACCTTCTGTCAGTGACCCTGGAAGAATTGGTCATAGATCTATGACCATCTGAGACCAATTGGTTAAAAGCTATTCGGGGGGCTCCAAACCCTAAACCATTGTGACCATTTTGGTCAAAAAGGTCGTAATTTCCTTACACGAAATTGTCACAAAGCAAATAGTGTTGGTCCGCTGCCTTATTTCTAGTTGTTAACGACCAATATAGATGGTCATAGCCTTGTAGATTGTGGTGGGTTGTGATGACTAGGCGCCATCTCATCAGTTTTGCCTATGTGTCATGTCCATGTGTCAATTTTTGCCCTAGGTTGTGAAGCAACCTATATTTCTGTTATTCCAAAAATTCCCAAAAAAATCTCATAAATTGTTTGGATCATATCTTCATCAAATATGTCAAAAACCTTCCTTGCCTAGTTCAAAAATAACTCAACAAAATTCATTTTCCTATTCTGTTCAAAGCAGCACTTTGGGAAGGAAGTGTTATTTATATATTCTTGATTTCCCTAAAAATTTGTGAAGACGGTCTTCTTAGTAACTTACCATCCTCAGCCAAAACTCACGCCCATTAGCCATGTGCATTTCCCGTACCGCAAATCAAACACTTGGCTGCTTATTCATGTCTGAGCATCGATCGGTCCTCGTGAGAATCTTATGTTATAATTTTCTTCCTAGCATCTACCTGGGGAGTGAACAACCCACTAGACATGCCTAGGCCGCCCAGAACGCATGGCAACGCCATGGTCACGCGGTGACCACGTGGCGGGCATGCGAGCTTATGCGCTCTAGACTTGGGGCCCTCAGCCACCGTCCAAACCTCGATGTCTCGCCATCAAACCATGTATTTATGATTAAATAGATACTTATTTACCTAGAAATGATTTTTGAAAAAATAAAGAGCAAACTATGAGGCACCTGCAGTTCAAATTAGACCCGCTTCCAGCTGAATCAGCAGGAATTTGTCTTTTTCACCAGAGGTGGATCAAAACTTTTGACACCCAACCATTTTGTCAATTGTGCATTATATGTGGCCTAGTATTTTATAAAATTGATTAGGTCCAATTTTGCAACAAATATATGTTAGATCCTTCACAAAAAAACTCATTTTGGGCCCTAAAAAATGGAAAATGAATTTTTCGTCCAAAGAAAATGAAAACTTCCTTAGGCAACATTGTTTGTCATTCCAAGATGCACCATTGTGCATGATATGAGTTCATTTGAACAAACTATGCCATGAATGTGGCCATAAGATTGATCATTTGGCTGGAAAGCCATGAATCTTCAATTATGATAGCTCATTTCTGAGAATACTTTTTTAAAATAATTACCGTATTATAAGTTTATTATTTTTCCTGGAAACTTGGTCACATATAATGACACAATGTGGAGCTTTTCCAATTTTTTGATTTTTTTTTGAATTTTTTATGCCCGTTTCAAAATGCGGTCAAAACGCCAGGAATGACCGTTCCTAGCTAGTGGTTGAATCTTGTAATTTTTTGGTGTTTCTCTGATTAAATAGATACTTATTTACCTAGAAATGATTTTTGGAAAAAATAAAGAGCAAACTACGAGGTAGCTACAGTTCAATTTTGACCCACTTCCAACTGATTCGGGGGGAATTTGTCTTTTTCACCAGAGGTGGATCAAAACTTTTGACACCAAACCATTTGGTCAATTGTGCATTAAATATGGCCTAGTATTTTAGAAAATTGATTTGGGATATATGGTAGGTCCTTCACAAAAATACCTCCTTTTGGGCACTCGAAAAAAGAAAAATGGTTTTTTGGTCCAAAGAAAATGAAAACTTCCTTAGGCAACATTGTTTGCCATTCCAATATGCACCCTTGTGCACAATATGAGATCATTTAAACTAACTATGCCATGAATGTGGCCATAAGATTGATCATTTGGCTTGAAAGCCATGAATCCTCACACTTGATAGCTCATTTCTGAGAACACTTTTTTAAAATAATTACCGTATTACAAGTTTATTATTTTTCCTGGAAACTTGGTCACATATAATGACACAATGCGAAGGTTTTCCAATTTTTTGATTTTTTTGAACTTTTTATGCCCGTTTCAAAATGCGGTCAAAACGCCAGGAATGACCGTTCCTAGCTAGTGATTGAATCTTGTAATTTTTTTGGTGTTTCTCTGATTAAATAGATACTTATTTACCTAGAAATGACTTTTGGAAAAAATAAAGAGCAAACTACGAGGTAGCTACAGTTCAATTTTGACCCACTTCCAGGTGATTCGGCGGGAATTTGTCTTTTTCACCAGAGGTGGATCAAAACTTTTGACACCAAACCATTTGGTCAATTGTGCATTAAATATGGCCTAGTATTTTAGAAAATTGATTTGGTATATATGGTAGGTCCTTCACAAAAATACCTCCTTTTGGGCACTCGAAAAATGAAAAATGGTCTTTTTGTCCAAAGAAAATGAAAACTTCCTTAGGCAACATTGTTTGCCATTCCAATATGCACCCTTGTGCACAATATGAGATCATTTAAACTAACTATGCCATGAATGTGGCCATAAGATTGATCATTTGGCTTGAAAGCCATGAATCCTCACACTTGATAGCTCATTTCTGAGAACACTTTTTTTAAAATAATTACCGTATTACAAGTTTATTATTTTTCCTGGAAACTTGGTCACATATAATGACACAATGCGAAGGTTTTCCAATTTTTTGATTTTTTTTGAATTTTTTATGCCCGTTTCAAAATGCGGTCAAAACGGCGGGCTTGATCATTCCTATCTAGTGGTTGAATCTTGCAATTTTTTTGGTGTTTCTTTGATTAAATAGATACTTATGTACCTAGAAATGATTTTTGGAAAAAATAAATAGCAAACTATGAGGCAACTTCAGTTCAAATTTGACCCGTTTCCACCTGAATTGGCGGGAATTTGTCTTTTTCACCAAAGGTGGATCAAAACTTTTTACACCCAACCATTTGGTCAATTGTGCATTAAATATGGCCTAGTATTTTATAAAATTGATTAGGTCCGATTTTGCAACAATTATATGGTAGGTCCTTCACAGAAAAAAAAACTCATTTCAGGCACTCGGAAAATGGAAAATGGTTTTTTCGTCCAAATAAAATGAAAACTTCCTTAGGCAACATTGTTTGGCATTCCAATATGCACCCTTGTGCACAATATGAGATCATTTGAACAAACTATGCCACAAATGTGGCCATAAGATTGATCATTTGCCTTGAAAGCCATGAATCTTCACGCATGATAGCTCATTTCTGAGAACACTTTTTAAAAATAATTTCCGTATTACAAGTTTATTATTTTTCCTGGAAACTTGGTCACATAAAATGACACAATGCGAAGGTTTTCCAATTTATTGATTTGTTTTGAATTTTTTATGCCCGTTTCAAAATGCGGTCAAAACGGTGGGCTTGACCATTCCTAGCTAGTGGTTGAATCTTGGAAAACTTTTGATGTTTCTATGATTAAATAGATACTTATGTACCTAGAAATGATTTTTGGAAAAAAATAAAAAGCAAACTATGAGGCAGCCGCAGTTAAAATTTGACCCGCTTCCAACTAAATCAGCGGAAATTTGTCTTTTTCACCAGAGGTGGATCGAATATTTTGACACCCAACCATTTGGTCAATTGTGCATTAAATATGTCCTAGTATTTTAGAAAATTTATTTGGTCCAATTTTGCAATAATTATTTGGTAGGTCCTTCACAAAAAACCTCATTTGGGGCACCCAAAAAATAATTAAAAATAGCTAGAAAGATAAAAAATGCATGAAAATTTGTGATCATCCATAAAATGTGGTCTAACTTGAGTGATAAATCTAGTTGAGCCATTTTGCAAAATATTTTTGTTAGTTGCTTCACAAAACCTCCTAGTTTAGTACTTAGAAACTATTTCAAATCATAAATTTTCTGAACCAATCAGGGCACTTCCCATGGATCACCCCAATGTAGCCGATCTGAACCGTCCACATCCGACGGATCCAACGGCTCTCACTCACCTCTTAGGTCTCTCTCTCCCCAACCGAAAACCTAGCACCCCCTTCTCCTCGCTCCATCCAGATCTCCCGCTGCCTCCTGTCTCCTCCTCCCTCGTCCTCGTCTCGTCGCCACCGCCGTCACCTCCTCCCCGTCCCCGACCTCTTTCCGGGTTCCGGGATGCGCCCTGATTGAATCGATCCCTCCCATCTCCTCTCGATCCTGATCTAGTCCTCTCCCTGCCGCTCCAACCCACCCACCGAACCGATCCCGCTCCCACCCACCGAACCTATCCCGATTCTCCTCCGGTCAAGACCTTCT
>NC_041381.1:543112999-543140779 GCF_002162155.2 Triticum dicoccoides | reverse complement strand
GATTCCCCCCCCCCAATCCCAATGACACCGACAGCATCCATCCATCCGCAGCTTTCCCTCCTGCCGCGGGGATGGATGAGGAGATCCCGCTCCCACTGAACCGATCCCGCTCACACCCACCCATGGATGGATGTGGACTGGGCCAGGACGGTGCCGGCGCCGGATCTGCACCCACCTGCGTCTCGGTGGGGCAGCACAATGGAGCGCACGGCTGTGACGCTGCCCTCATCGGGATTCCACCACCACGCGCCTGCGCCATGGAAGACGAGGAGGAGTGCCTACCTCCGTCGTACGGGACGCCGCCATGGAAGGAGATGGAGCTCCTCCCTTCTCCTCAACCACGCACACATCAGGAGATCGGCAAGGATCGGTACGAATCCCTTCTCCCCTATCCTGGTCCTCTTCTTCTCCTCTAATATCTGAATCTCATTTTCTTCTTGCATCATGGAATCCAAGAGGGAGAGGAGGAGCTGCTCCGACCCACCCTACTGACGACCGACGCCGTGGAGGTGTCCCTCCTCCCCTTCCCTCCCATCCTCTGCTTCTTCTTGATTAGATCTGATCTGATCCGTGAAGGGGGTTTGTACAGGCTATCACCATGGTAAGCCGAGGTGCTGCGGGTGTTGAGGAAGACTATGGTTCGGGTGAGACAGTGAAGAGAAGATAGCGTGCAGAGGGGGAGGATGTTGGTTCCAGCTGCTTAGATTACTCAAGGGTAAAATCATCCAACATGTCCCGGTTTGGCTGCTTGGTCCACTCTAGCTCCATTCCGGCCTCAGTGTCCAGTGATTTAATTTGTGGTTGTATAGTAGCATCAGCGCTGTGTGCTAATGTTTAGCACAGATGATGTTCATACGGTGTGTCTTTTTCATCAGTCACAGAAGTTAGAATAGCATCTTCACTGTAGTTCTACTTGCAACTCAACTAAACTGCAGCACAGTTCGAATATAACACATGACACTGATTCCGGCAATGGAGTCCAACATCAGGCTTGTGATAAGCTAATTTGTTGTCTTTGTTGGATGGATAGCATTATCTTGTTCATGCAAATACTTGCTAGGCTTTACACTAATACATACTTTACATGTTCATGCAAATCCTATGTGAAACTGGTCATCTTGTTGATGCAAATCCAGACACTCTAATCCATTATCTTGTATTGTATTAGTATGATAAGTATGTGTTAGGTTTGTCCAGTCCATCAATGTTGGTAAATGTGTTGTGGTCTATGCATGTGTATAGAATATTTTTATTTTGTTGGTTGTTGCAACACTTGGATTACTTATTAATATAACCCAGCAGGATTGCTTCCATTTTAACACATGTAATAGTGTGCTAAAACTACTACTATACCTGCTTCTTCTTAGCCTGAGTAGTACATCAGGCTTGTATTAACTTGTGTTAATTGTATTAACTTATGGCCTAGTCACTGCAGTCATCTTGTATAGTCTATCAGAACACATTCTCCTGCTCTTTTTCTTGTACTGTATGTCATCCATTGTTCAAACCTGTTCGTAAGTTCTTGTAGTGTGTCGCTCTGTTTAGAAGTGCAGTTTTATTTTAGGATTTGCTTCCTGTGTGGTACTAGATGGCTGAGTATTAAAACAATTTGGTTACTATCGGAAGCACTTTAATTCTCTGGAATTAAACTTTGACAAGCATGCATATATATGTGTCAATTTGTCTGGACTACGTGATGGCATTCTACGATTCTATTTAACAACTTCCTTATTATCTTCATATTTCTCTTGTCCTTGTGCAGCAGGATTTGATTCTGTACAAGGGGTTCATCGTGCCAGGCTCCTCTTTTCTGATGCTTCCATGCAACGGTGGTGGCGATGGTGGTGTTTGGCATCGGCTACAAAAACACCCTGCCATGTCATGTCAATCAAGTTAATTAGATGTTGCTCTTTTCATGTTCTACTTCATACATACATGCATATGTGATGGCTCCCTGCCTCCCTGCCTGCTACATCTCCGCTTGCATAAATCAAAGAGAAGAAAGAAACACCCATCTTAAAATAATTATAATGAGCAGCACATGCCTTTCATTTTATAGGATGGTCATTGTATCATGATAACCGGATCATATCTATGCCACATACAAATCATTGAGCAGTGTTCTTGATGGCCTGTTACCTTGAATAATAATGTTGCCAGGAGCATTTTGTTGCACGTTTGTGACTTCTTGCTTGAATCCCAAAGTCTCAGATCAATGTGGGGTTCAATGTCTTCTTTCCATTCTTATTGTTTGTCTTAGATCGTTCCCAGTTCACTGAATCAAGTTGCCTGACCGACCTATCAGGCATCAGGCTGGCTCACATAGTTGTATCTGCCGTGTCCTTTCCAGTTAGACATGCGCAAGCTGTGTTTTTACATAAGCTCATTTGAAAATCACATACTAGTAGCAGCAAAGTTTAGTGCAATAGTTGTCTGTCAATGTTTAGTGCCAGCAGCAAAATTCAGTTATGCACAAGCACCATTTGGCAGCAGCATAGGTATATAGCATTCATTTAGCGGCAGAAAAATCTAGTTCATTATATTTTACTCTCTGCTCTCTTTGGCATTTACAGTCTTGGACTCTCTGGCTGCTCCTCCTCTAGCCAATAGTGAAGCACCCGACGAGGCCAGCAGCAAGGTAATGCGGCGGGATCGTGCTCCTGTGATCGTCTGAGGCGCCTGCTCAAGGTACGATTACCTGTTGATTCCATGGTCTTGATGTTTTTCTCATGGTTTGGAAGGTGAATCTGCCATTTGAGGAGTCAGACTACTGTGGATGTAGCATTAAGCCCCTGGATGTAGCTTTTTTGGCTTACAAAATGTGTGTGTTCTTTGAATTTGGTACAAAATCAGTGGTTTGAAGTATTCAGACATATAATCAACTGAATTTATTGGCAAACTGATTGACAAATCTGAAGATGCTTTGACAGTTGGTCAAGGAGCAAAGTGTTTGAGTAGGCCGCTGGTATTCATCATCAGTAAACAGTTGGTTGCTGTGTAGGTTTTTGATGCTGTTGTGGTAGCCCCATCGCTGTGGCGTTGAATCTCATGCTAGTGCTGGTGCGCCTCTGGCTTGATGTGCTGTGATCTTTATTTGTGTAGGTTTTTTTTGATGATATGCTTAGATTATGATCATAAGCATGGTGGTTTGATGATGCTGAGGCCGGCTGTGAAATTGAACTGTCATTCATTACATGCTCTGTTAAACCATGATATAGTTGCTGGAACTGGCTTCTGTTAGGGGATAATCTACTGGTTATACCAAAAAATTTCATGACATTTTGTTCTGCTTATTCTGCTAAGGTTGTTTGCAATGGTTATACATATGTTACACAATTGCTGCTGGCTAATCAGCTTTAGAGATGGTAACATGGTGCTGCACTCTCAGGATCATCTTATGACACACAATCAATTTTCGGTGTGCTCAAATTTTTAATTTTAGTGATAAGGAAAGATCCCACCTAGTTTGCTGGCTCTCTCACTTGAGTTGGTTTAACAGTAGTGGCCTCCTGACTTGTAGTTGGGTGCTAGCTGGGAGCAAAAGTTTATATGCATGGATAATGAACTTGCACTAAATGGACACAAATAAAGGAGCTGAGTATTAAATTAACTTGTACTAATTGGAAACAATATTCTGTATGGTGTACATAAATATCAAGTTGATAGCTGATCTGTAGCAAATATTCTGTGTGTACATAAATATTTTGTATGTTGCGTGTAACTTTTTTACTTGGTTCCTCTTTTACAGGAGCTCCAATCCTAAGAAAGTTGGAAGTACGAAGACGTGAAGCAAAGCGCGAAGCTGTGAAGTGCGACTCAGCAAAGAGTTGTCTATTCTATTTGACTGTAATATTGTAATAGCTGGTATACCTGGGTTGTAATAGTCTACAGAAATAGTAATACACTAATTTAGTGTTATTTGATGAATTTCACATGTTCTCTTATTTGTTTGGAAAATTTGATTATGAATGTGATTTTATAGTGTGTGAGATGTAACCTGACCAGTGCAACCCACTTGTGAAATAATATGACTAGTTCGTAACTTTCTGATGTGTGGGATAAATATATGAGATTAACATGACTAGTGGGACCAGCTCCAAAATATATTTTCCAAAAATATATAATTAATAGACTGTAAAAGGCCAAAGCCTAGAAATAAAAAGGCTAAAATATTGGGCTTGGCCCATGTAGCCCAATAGAATTCATAGGAAAAATAATAATAGAAATATCAAATTTGTTGGGCTAGGCCCATGTAGGAAACCGAATTGGACTGGGCTGAATCTTGTGCCACATTAGCTTGCCACGCTGGATGCCTACGTGGACTGGGGAGGTTGCTAGTGACCAAAACGTCACACAGTAGACATATTTTGGTCATAAACGTCCACGACCATTTCAGAAGAAAGGTCGCTATAGTCAGTTTACGACGGCCAGCTTTTGACCTTCTGTTTTTGGTCACAAAAAGGTCACAAATGGAAAACAGTGACCATTCAGTGACCAATAGTGGTGGTCACAAGTTGACATATTTCTTGTAGTGAAATGTGTCCTCTGCAAGTTGTTTGGTTGCCTGCATCTAGGGTCCCTGCATTAGGTAATACGCAAGTGCACTTTGTTTGGTTGCCTGCATTGGCCCAAGCGGTGATGATGCCATAGACCTAGGGTAGGATCATAGGCCTGACCTATATGCCCTACCCAAGGTCACTACCCTAGAAGCAAAGACATTCAAAGGACAACAGGGAGTACCAATTGAAGTCGTCGAGTGCAATCCACTCGACCATTCATCTCACTCGGGTACCCCTCTCTCCTGGTATCACTCGTCTATACAAGAAACGCTCGACCTATAGAAGACCAGGAGCCACTCAGGACGGCAACGGTCAAGCGTTCACTCCGTAGTCTTAAGGGTCATTAAATATACTTTATAGCTAGCGTTACCAGTAACCCCCTATCTTTATGTACATTGAACCCCTGTAACGGAGGTGGGCTAGGGTCCTGGCGCACTCTATATAAGCCACCCCCTCCTCTGGGACAAGGGTTCACACCCCCTGTAACACACACTCCCATATTCCAGTCGACCGCCTCAGGGCACCAAGATGTAGGGCTTTTACCTCCTCCGTGAGGGGCCTGAACTCGTAAACTCTTGCGTACAATCTCGCTGTAGCTAGGGCCTTGCCTCCTCATATGTAGCCCCTATTCTTACTGTCAGACTTAGTACCACAACAGTTGGCACCCACCGTCGGGAAAAGCGTCTTATCGACTTCCGGTGATGTTGTGTTTTCTTCGATCTTCATCAACATGGTTTCCGGCGGCGGTTTGGTCATGGGTCGCGAGTTCCGACTCGGCGCGCTCACTTTCATCGCTGACGACTCGGCCTAGCTCCAGGAGACCCCCGTCGACGTCGAGGCTCTCCCGATCTGTGGTTCATCACACTTCCGCGCGAGTGCCTGCAGCGTCCTCCTTCGGTAGCCGTCGACCCCGTATCAATCGGTCCTCGCGTCATCGTCTCACTCTGCTGGACGTTGCGACAAGCGCTCTGGTCGATTGCGGCTCCGGAAGTGGGTGAAGCACATGATGGCTCGTCAGGCATTCACCCCCCAAGTCGCGGCGATCGAGCCCGACGTATTTCACTGCGGTTCAGTTGACCTGTCGACTGATTTTGCAAACACATTTTCCGAGAGCGGGAGTTGTGACCCCGTGGCAGAAGTCCTTATGGTCGACTCCCATCGCAGTCCACCTGGTTTTCATTGCAGCGGCGGCAACGGTGGCGGAGACGGCCCGTGTCACGCCCAATATGTGACCCTATCCAAAAGGAACTCGAAGGTCCCACCAAGGATAGACCCGCATATTGAAACGCTTTTGCAAGGTGGATATCATTACATCAACATTACATAATAGGTAGGGATACATACATACGGCACACAATGCCACACGAATACAACATCACCATACATAAGAGCACCATCCGACTACGGATGAAACACAAACAGAAACTCAAATGACATCCACCCTGCTAGCCCAGGCTGCCGACCTGGAACCTATCCCCTGATCAAAGAAGAAGCAGAAGAGGAACTCCAAAACAAGCAAGCATCGCTCTCGCGTCATGATCATCGCATAACCTGTACCTGCAACTGTTGTTGTAGTAATCTGTGAGCCACGAGGACTCAGCAATCCAATTACCATGGGAATCAAGACTAGCAAAGCTTAATGGGTAAGGAAAGGGTAAAGTGGTGAGGTTGCAGCAGCGACTAAGCATAATATGGTGGCTAACATACACAAATGAGAGCGAGAAGAGGAGTAAAAGGAATGGTCGTGAAGCTAGCAATGATCAAGAGGTGATCCTGAACTCCTACTTACATCAAAGATAACCCAAAACCGTGTTCACTTCCCGGACTCCGCCGAAAAGAGATCATCACGGCTACACACACGGTTGATGCATTTTAATTCGGATCTGGTGTCAAGTTATCTACAACCGGACATTAACAAATTCCCATCTGCCACATAACCGCGGGCACGGCTCTCAAAAGTTTATACCCTGCAGGGGTGTCCCAACTTAGCCCATGATAAGCTCTCGTGATCAACGAAGGATATACCTTCTCCCAGGAAGAGCCGATCAGTCTCGAAATCCCGGTTTACAAGACATTTCGACAATGGTAAAACAAGACCAGCAAAGCCGCCCGATGCGCCGACAATCCCGATAGGAGCTGCACATATCTCGTTCTCAGGGCAACACCGGATAAGTCAAGCTACGAGTAAAACCAGACCTCGAGTTGCCCCAAGGTGGCCCCGCAGGTTGCTCGGTTCGGACCAACACTTAGACAAGCACTGGCCCGGGGGGGGCTAAAATAAAGATGACCCTTGGGTTAATTACTCCCAAGGGAAAGGTAGGTGGTGGTGAGACAAATGGTAAAACCAAGGTTGGGCCTTGCTGGAGGAGTTTTATTCAAAGCGAACCGTCAAGGGGGTCCCATAAATCACCCGACCGCGTTAGGAACGCAAAATCCAGGAACATAACACCGGTATGACGGAAACTAGGGCGGCAAGAGTGGAACAAAACACTAGGCATAAGGCCGAGCCTTCCACCCTTTACCAAATATATAGATGCATTAATTAAATAAGAGATATTGTGATATCCCAACAAAATCCTGTCCACCATGGAGCAATCTTCAACTTCACCTGCAACTAGCAACGCTATAAGAGGGGCTGAGCAAAGCGGTAACATAGCCAAGCAACGGTTTGCTAGGAAGGGTGTCAAAGGTTAGAGGTTCATGGCAATTTGGGAAGGCTTGAAGAACAAGTGATAGGAAGCGCAGCATAGCGATAGAACGTAGCAACTAGCATAGCAATGATAGTAGTGAGATCTAGGGTAGCGGTCATCTTGCCTAGAATCCTGCAAGGAAGAAGAACGAGTCCATAAAGAAGATGAAGCCACGAAGACGAACCAAGCGTAGACGAACGAATCCTCACGATCGCAACGAAACGGGAACTATCGAGAAGAAGCACACAACATAGTAAACACACCACACATGAACAAGACATGATGCTCAACCAAGTATGATGCATGACAAGGCTACATGAACCTACTCATGGGAAGAGATGATGCATACAAGAACAACACATCAAAGCAAGGTTAAATGAGGCCGGAAACAACATATAACAAATCCGGTAAGTCCTCATATGCAAATTTAGAAATTGGTCCATAACTGAATAAACCTTATGTTCAAGTTGTTAAACAGCAAGTTAAGATGCACCAAGATGATCTACACGAGATTCTAGTTAAGTTACATATAAAGTTCATTTAATTCGGAGCTACGGCCTAGAAGATATGAGCAAAATAAGTTAGACATGGCATTGATGCAAAATGCATACAAACATCGATAAAACACCTCAAAACAAGGATGCAACATGATAATATGAAGCTACATGCAAAATCAAGCAAGTTTCATATAGGACACACTCAAAACGGAGCAACGTTTCAACACACACACATGAAACAAGTTTAAAGGACAAGCTGTCCAAAACAGCAACTAGGCATATTGCAATCACCAAAACAACATGCTACAGTACCACAATATAAGAACAAAATCCATGGACATGATGTACAGGTAAATCATGACAAAACATGAACACTGAGCTATCTCCAGAAAACACTATAACATGCTCAAAAACACATGGCAAGATTGCATATATTAACAGTTTCAGACTTTGCAGAAACAACATCAGGTTGCAATATTTAGAGCTATCAAACAACATGTTACAGGAACTTAACATGCCAAGCAAAGGCATGGCATGCTACTACTAAATACATAGAACAAAAGTCCTTTACTGACCAAGAGCCAAAAAGGTACAGAAAATATGATGGCACCCATGTAAACATAGCAAGTTATATGAAAGATTCAAACATGGCAGGAGCACGATAAGTAGGCATGTTGGTGAGCTTGAACCACTCACCACAGAGCAATACATGGCATGGCAATATAACCAACAGTAAGAATACATGTTTATGAAGCTAAGCATGGCAAGAGCAAGTTCATAGGGTGCATGGATCACTAACAACAATCATGGCAACATTGAACTTAATGTTAATAGGCTGACAACAACATTATTTAGCAACTTTGGAGCAAGATAAGAACAAGTTAAAGCAGGCTATAAATGCAACCAGGGGCATTAATTGATATAGCATGACATTTATAACAAAACATCCTTAGTGAACATCTCCAGATTATGCGTAGAATGACTTGTAGCAGCAGGTTTACATAGCATCAAGATATAGCAGAAACAGCCTAGCAAAACAGCAACAGCAAGTACCCTACTTAACAAGCTCGATGCACTCACTACACAACACACAAAAATACATGGATGGCACCCCTCTGAAGATGGCATGGCATAGATCAAAATTCATGTATAGCTCATGTTCATAGGATGCACACATCAAACATGGAAAAATGACAAATGAGCAAGTTATAACAGTTTCAGCAGATTAACATCATATAGCACTCTTGCAATGATGATTAGGGCATCAAGATGGACTCAAATGAACATGATGCAATGGAATGAAGTGAAGTACTCGTCGAGACAAACAATTTGACATATTACACGCATGAAACGGAGCAGTATGCAGCAAGTTATGATGCGATGAACATGGCATGATAATGCAAATATCAGGGACAGGCAAAAACGGGGTCAACCTTTGGATCTGCATGGATATCGATGCGGTGGCGGATCTCGCCGGAACTTCGCCGGAGTTGCGGTAGAAGGCGGCCGGAGAGGAAGAAGAGGTCGGGGAAGCCGGGGAAGGGCGGATCCGATCATCCCCTGGCCGGATCTGGGTGCCGGAGGACGAACGGTGCGGCTCCGGCGGAGGTTGGGCCACGGGACGACGGGATGGGCGAAGGCGGAGGGCCGAGGGGCGGCGCCGGTTGACCCGGGCCCCAGATGGGCCTGCAGGGCCGGCGGCGGCGCGCGGTGGGAGGCGGCGGCGGCGGGGGACGTGGCCGGATCTGATTGGCTGGGCGCGGCGGCGCGGACGTTCGGCGGGCGCGGACATGTCCGGGCGCGGCGGAGGGTGATTTTTAGGGTTTGGGGTGGAATTGATCCGCGAATTTCGGGGGAGGGGCTATTATATACATTCTGGGAGCTAGGAGAGTCCAAATGAGGCACGGTTTTCGCCCACACGATCGTGATCGAACGACCGAGATCATGGAGGGGGTTAGGATGGGTTTTGGGCCACTTTGAAGGGGTGTTGGGCTGCAACACAAAGAGGGCTTTTACGGTTACCCGGTTAACCGTTGGAGTATCAAACGACCTCCAAATGGCACGAAACCTTACAGGCGGTCTACCGGTGCTATACCAAGGCGCTTGGCAAACCTCGGGCCATTCCGAGAAAGTTTAACACCCGCTCACAACAAGAGACAAAAGGGGAACACCGGAGGACATAGGAGTGCCGGATTGCAAAACGGACAACGGGGAAAAGGACCGGATGCAAGAGATGAACATGTATGCAAAATGAAATGCACATGATGACATGATAAAATGCAACACGCAAGCAAATGACATGGCAACAACGACGAATAACTGGCAGACACCTGGCGCAATGAATCTGGGGCGTTATAGCCCGTCATTCGGTAATGAGGAGTATCAGCCCCAACCTCTCAGCTCGCAGCAGAGGGAGGAGCTGCACCACCGCAACGTGGAGGCTCTCCAGACCCCCATCATAGGGGAAACCGTCGAGGCTCGTCCCTTGGAGGTAGTGCGCCTGGACACGCTGGCTGAGCACACTCGTTTGGAGAATCTCCAACATTCTCTCGACGAGCATGCCCGTCAATTGATCCCCGAGTCTAGTCGACGTCCACAGCAGTTGTTTCCACCAGAAACTCAGGTATTCTGCACTCCGATTCAGAATCTTGCAGCTGTTGCGCGTATCATAGAGTCCATTTAGCTGTCCCGTTCAGAGGCTGGAAGTGGCTTGGAACAGATTAGGGCGCTGCTCCAAGCAGCGGGAGACTAGAACTCCACCGTGTCCTAGTCGTGGAACAGAATCCACAGTAGATCAGTAAGGGCAGGCATCGTTCAGTCGGCACACAGTCCTAGGTCACCTTTGCGGCGTGGAGATCGTGATTGATGTCTACTACACAACCTTCTTCTTGTAGACGTTGTTGGGCCTGCAAGTGCACAGGTTTGTAGGACAGTAGCAAATTTCCCTCAAGTGGATGACCTAAGGTTTATAAATCCGTAGGAGGCGTAGGATGAAGATGGTCTCTCTCAAGCAACCCTGCAACCAAATAACAAAAAGTCTCTTGTGTCCCCAACACACCCAATACAATGGTAAATTGTATAGGTGCACTAGTTCAGCGAAGAGATGGTGATACAAGTGCAAAATAGATAGTATATATAGGTTTTTGTAATCCGAAATAATAAAAACAGCAAGGTAGGGAGCGGTAAAAGTGAGCGTAAACGGTATTGCAATGATAGGAAACAAGGCCTAGGGTTCATACTTTCACTATTGCAAGTTCTCTCAACAATAATAACATAGATAGAGCATATGACAATCCCTCAACATGCAAGAAAGAGTCACTCCAAAGACACTAATAGCGGAGAACAAACGTAGAGATTATGGTCGGGTATGAAACCACCACACAGTTATTCTTTCGGATCGATCTATAAAAGAGTTCGTACTAGAATAACACCTTAAGATACAAATCAACCAAAACCTTAATGTCGCCTAGATACTCCATTGTCACCACAAGTATCCGTGGGCATGATTATACGATATGCATCACACAATCTCAGATTCATCCAACCAACATAAAAGTACTTCAAAGAGTGACCTAAAGTTTCTACCGGAGAGTCAAGAACGTGTGCCAACCCCTATGCATAGGTTCCCAAGTGTCATGAAACCCGCAAGTTGATCACCAAAACATACATCAATTGGATCAATAGAATAACCCATTGTCACCACGGTTATCCCACGCAAGACATACATCAAGTGTTCATAAAAGACTCAATCCAATAAGATAACTTCAAAAGGGGAAACTCAATTCATCACAAGAGAGTAGAGGGGGAGAAACATCATAAGATCCAACTACAATAGCAAAGCTCGGGATACATCAAGATCGTGCCATAAATGGAACACGAGAGAGAACACGAGAGAGAGAGAGATCAAACACATAGCTACTGGTACATACCCTCAGCCCCGAGGGTGAACTACTCCCTCCTCGTCATGGATAGCGCCGGGATGATGAAGATGGCCACCGATGATGGGATCCCCCTCCGGCAGGGTGCCGGAACAGGGTCCCGATTGGTTTTTGGTGGCTACAGAGGCTTGCGGCGGCGGAACTCCCGATATGTCTTTTGTTTTGGAAGTTTTAGGGTACAAGAGTATATATGGGTGGAGGGGGTACGTCGGAGGAGCTACGGGGGCCCCACGAGGCAGGGGGGGCGCCCGGGGGGGGGGCGCCCCCACCCTTGTGGGCAGCACGTATCTCCCCTGACGTGCACTCCAAGTTCCCTGGGTTGCTTTCCTTCCAAAAATAACTTATCTAGTTGATTTCGTTCCGTTTTGACTCCGTCTGATATTCCTTTTCCTCGAAACACTGAAATAGGTATAAAACAACAAATCTGGGCTGGGCCTACGGTTAATAGGTTAGTCCCAAAAATAATATGAAAGTGGATAATAAAGCCCAATATTGCCTAAAACAGTAGATAAAGTAGCATGGAGCAATCAAAAATTATAGATACGTTGGAGACGTATCAAGCATCCCCAAGCTTAATTCCTGCTCGTCCTCGAGTAGGTAAATGATAAAAAAGAATTTTTGATGTGGAGTGATACTTTGGCATAATTTCAATGTAAATCTTCTTAATTGTGATATGAATATTCAGATCTGAAAGATTCAAGACAAAAGTTCATATTGACACAAAAATAATAATACTTCAAGCATACTAATCAAAGCAATCATGTCTTCTCAAAATAACATGGCAAAAGAAAGTTCATCCCTACAAAATCATATAGTTAGGCTATGCTTCATTTTCGTCACACAAATATGTTCCCAACTTCTATACCCCTGATGACAAGCCAAGCAATTGTTTCATACTCAAATAATCTCAAACTTTTTCAACCTTCACGCAATACATGAGCGTGAGGCATGGATATAGCACTATGGGTGGAATAGAACATGATGATGGGGATTGTGTGGAGAAGACAAAAAAGGAGAAAGTCTCACATTGACGAGGCTAATCAACGGGCTATGGAGATGCCCATCAATTGATGTCAACATGAGGAGTAGGGATTGCCATGCAACGGATGCACTAGAGCTATGAATGCTCAACAAAAGAAAACTAGTGGGTGTGCATCCCACTCGCTTGCTCACGAAGACCTAGGGCATTTTAGGAAGCCCATCGTAGGAATATACAAGCCAAGTTCTATAATGAAAAATTCCCACTAGTATGAAAAGACAACTTATGAGACTTACTACATGAAGAACGAGGTGCTACTTTGAAGCACAATATATGAGACTCACTACATGAAGAACAAGGTGCTACTTTGAAGCACAAGTGTGGAAAAAGAGATAGTAGCATTGCCCTTTTTTATTTTCTTTTTTTATTTTTTATTTTCTTTTTTTTGGAACTTTTTTTTGCCTTTCTCTTTTTTTGGCCTTTCTTTTTTTGGGCTTTCTCTTTTTTTGGGCAATTCTCTAATAATGATGATCATCACACTTCTATTGATTACAACATAAGGATTACAACTCGAAATTTAGAACAAGATATGAATCTATATGAATGCCTCCGGCGGTGTACCGGGATGGTGCAATGAATCAAGAGTGACATGTATGAAAAATAATGCATGGTGGCTTTGCCACAAATACGATGTCAACTACAAGATCATGCAATGGCAATATGACAAAAGTAATGTATTTCATGATGATGATGATGGAAGTTGCATGGCAATATATCTCGGAATGGCTATGGAAATGCCATGATAGGTAGGTATGGTGGCTGTTTTGAGGAAGATATAAGGAGGTTTATGTGTGATAGAGCGTATCGTATCACGGGGTTTGGATGCACCGGCGAAGTTTGCACCAACTCTCAAGGTGAGAAAGGGCAATGCACGGTACCGAAGAGGCTAGCAAAGGCGGAAAGGTGAGAGTGTGTATAATCCATGGACTCAACATTAGTCAAAAGAACTCATATACTTATTGCAAAAATTTAGAAGTCATAAAAAACCAAGTACTACGCGCATGCTCCTAGGGGGATAGATTGGTAGGAAAAGACCATCGCTTGTCCCCGACCGCCACTCATAAGGATGCACAAGCCAGGTACACTTCATGTTTCAAATTTGTTACACAACTTTAACCATACGTGCATGCTACAGGGTTTGCTAACTTCAGCATAAGCATTCTTTGAATTCATAATTACCCAACTAGCACAACTTTGATATTATCACCTCCATATCTCAAAACAATTATCAAGTATCAAACTTATCTTAGTATTCAACTCACTCAAAAGAAAGTTTCACATATCTTGAATACCAAGTATATTAATATTAAGCAAATTACCATGCTATTAACGACTCTCAAAATAATCTAAGTGAAGCATGAGAGATCAATAGTTTCTCTAAAACAAATCCACCACCGTGCTCTAAAAGATATAAGTGAAGCACTAGAGCAAAAATTATCACGCTCAAAAGATATATGTGAAGCACATAGAGTGTACTAGCAAATTCAAATTTATGTATGGCTCTCTCATTTAATAATTTCAGATCTTGATACTTTATTCAAACAGCAAGCAAAGCTAAAGAAAACTAAATTGCAAGGATAGCACAACTCATGTGAAGAAGCAAAAACTTAGGCTCAACCGATACTAACCGATAGTTCTTGAAGAAGAAAGGTGGGATGCCTACCGGGGCATCCCCAAGCTTAGATGCTTGAGACTTCTTGAAATATTATCTTGGGGTGCCTTGGGCATCCCCAAGCTTGAGCTTTCGTGTCTCCTTAATTCCTCTCATATCATGGTTTCTCTTTTTATCAAAAGCTTCATTCACAACAAACTCAACAAGAACTCGTGAGATAGGTTAGTATAAACCAATGCAAAACCTATCATATTATACTGTAGAAAATGACATAAATTATTATTCAACATTGCATACTAAATGCCTCTGTATGTTTAATACTCCTATCCTCAAATCGAATCATTAAACAAGCAAACATACGCAAACAATGCAACCATAACAGCAATCTGCCAAAACAGTACAGTCTGTAAAGAATGCAAGGGTATCAATACTTCCCTGACTCCAAAAATTATGAAATAAAATTCGCACTGTAATAAATTTATCAGATCTCAATATGCAAAAAGATTCAATGTTATACCATGCTCTGAATTTTCTAGGCAATTTTCGCAACAGCGGTAAACTTTCTGTTTTCAAACAGCAACATGCAAACTAACAAAATAAGCATGGAAAAGGCTATCCTTGACTTTTTTATTGAAACTAAAGAGGCAAAACACAATTCTAACTAACAGCAAGCAAAAACTAACAAAAGAAATTGACTCTCCAAGCAAAACACATATCATGTGGTGAATAAAAATATAGCTCCAAGTAAAGTTACCGATGAACAAAGATGAAAGAGGGGATGCCTTCCGGGGCATCCCCAAGCTTAGTTGCTTGGTTGTCCTTGAATATTACCGTGGGGTGCCTTGGGCATCCCCAAGCTTAGTCTCTTTCCACTCCTTATTCCACTGTCCATCGAATCGTTACCCAAAATTTGAAAACTTCAACCACACAAAACTCAAAACAAAACTCGTAAGCTCCGTTAGTATAAGAAGATAAAACCACCACTTAGGTACTGTAATGAACTCATTCTAAATTCATATTGGTGTAATATATACTGTAATACAACTTATCTATGGTTCATACCCTCCGATACTACTCATAGATTCATCAAAATAAGCAAACAACACATAGAAAACAGAATCTGTCAAAAACAGAACAGTCTGTAATAATCTGTATAAAACGTATACTTCTGGAACCCCAAAAATTATGAAATAAATTGCTGGACCTGAGAAATTTGTCTATTAATCATCTGCAAACATAATCAACCTAAAAGCAATCCCAGTAAAAAATGGCAGCTATTCTCGTGAGCGCTAAAGTTTCTGTTTTTCACAGCAAGATCACATAAACTTCACCCAAGTCTTCCCAAAGGTTGTACTTGGCACTTTATTGAAACAAAAGCTATAAAACATGATTACTACAGTAGAATAATCATGTTGACACACAAAAACAGTAAGGATAAATATTGGGTTGTCTCCCAACAAGCGCTTTTCTTTAATGCCTTTTAGCTAGGCATGATGATGACGATGATGCTCACATAAGAGATAAGAATTGAAACATAACGGGAGCATCATGAAGCATACGACTAGCACTTTTAAGTCTAACCCACTTCCTATGCATAGGGATTTTGTGAGAAAACAACTTATGGGAACAATAATCAACAAGCATAGGAAGGTAACACAAGCACAGCTTCAAGAATTTAAGCACATAGAGAGGAAACTTGATATTATTGCAATTCCTACAAGCATATGTTCCTGCCTCATAATAATTTTCAGTAGCATCATGAATGAATTCAACAATATAACCAGAACCTAAAGCATTCTTTTCATGATCTACAAGCATAGAAAGTTTACTACTCTCCACATAAGCAAAATTCTTCATTATAGCATACGTATCATCACAATAATCATCATAGATAGGAGGCATGCTTTCATCATAGTAAATTTGCTCATCAAAGCTTGGGGGACAAAAAATATCATCTTCATAAAACATAGCTTCCCCAAGCTTGTGGCTTTGCATATCATTAGCATCATGGATATTCAAGGAATTCATACTAACAACATTGCAATCATGCTCATCATTCACATATTTCATGCCAAGCATTCTACGTAATTCTTCTTCTAACACTTTGGCACAATTTTCCTTTCCATCATACTCACGAAAGATATTAAAAAGGTGAAGCGTTTGAGACAAACTTGACTCAATTTTTTGTAATTTTCTTTTATAAAATAAAGTAGTGCTAAAACAAGAAACAAAAAGATTCGATTGCAAGATCTAAAGATATACCTTCAAGCACTCACCGCGCCAAAAGAGCTTAGTTGATGGACTGTGAGTACCCTTTACCTTTGCCTCCACGGCAACGGCGCCAGAAAAGAGCTTGATGTCTACTACACAATCTTCTTCTTGTAGACGTTGTTGGGCCTGCAAGTGCACAGGTTTGTAGGACAGTAGCAAATTTCCCTCAAGTGGATGACCTAAGGTTTATCAATCCGTAGGAGGCGTAGGATGAATATGGTCTCTCTCAAGCAACCCTGCAACCAAATAACAAAAAGTCTCTTGTGTCCCCAACACACCCAATACAATGGTAAATTGTATAGGTGCACTAGTTCGGCGAAGAGATGGTGATACAAGTGCAAAATAGATAGTAGATATAGGTTTTTGTAATCTGAAATAATAAAAACAGCAAGGTAGCGAGCGGCAAAAGTGAGCGTAAACAGTATTGCAATGATAGGAAACAAGGCCTAGGGTTCATACTTTCACTATTGCAAGTTCTCTCAACAATAATAACATAGATAGAACATATGACAATCCCTCAACATGCAACAAAGAGTCACTCCAAAGACACTAATAGCAGAGAACAAACGTAGAGATTATGGTCAGGTACGAAACCACCATAAAGTTATTCTTTCGAATCGATCAATAAAAGAGTTCGTACTAGAATAACACCTTAAGATACAAATCAACCAAAACCCTAATGTCACCTAGATACTCCATTGTCACCACAAGTATTCGTGGGCATGATTATACGATATGCATCACACAATCTCAGATTCATCCAACCAACATAAAAGTACTTCAAAGAGTGCCCAAAGTTTCTACCGGAGAGTCAAGAACATGTGCCAACCCCTATGCATAGGTTCCCAAGTGTCACGAAACCCGCAAGTTGATCACCAAAACATACATCAAGTGGATCAATAGAATAACCCATTGTCACCATGGTTATCCAACGCAAGACATACATCAAGTGTTCATAAAAGACTCAATCCAATAAGATAACTTCAAAAGGGGAAACTCAATTCATCACAAGAGAGTAGAGGGAGAGAAACATCATAAGATCCAACTACAATAGCAAAGCTCGGGATACATCAAGATCGTGCCATAGATGGAACACGAGAGAGAACATGAGAGAGAGAGAGAGATCAAACACATAGCTACTGGTACATACCCTCAGCCCCGAGGGTGAACTACTCCCTCCTCGTCATGGATAGCACCGGGATGATGAAGATGGCCACCGGTGATGGGATCCCCCTCCGGCAGGGTGCCGGAACAGGGTCCCGATTGGTCTTTGGTGGCTACAGAGGCTTGCGGCGGCGGAACTCCCGATCTATCTTCTGTTCTTGAAGTTTTAGGGTACAAGAGTATATATGGGTGCAGGGGGTACGTCGGAGGAGCTACGGGGGCCCCACGAGGTAGGGGGCGCGCCCGGGGGGGGGCACCCTCGTGGGCAACCCATATCTCCCCTAACGTGCATTCCAAGTTCCCTAGGTTGCTTTCCTTCCAAAAATAACTTCTCCAGTTGATTTCGTTCCGTTTTGACTCCGTCTGATATTCCTTTTCCTCGAAACACTAAAATAGGCATAAAACAACAAATTTGGGCTGGGCCTACGGTTAATAGATTAGTCCCAAAAATAATATAAAAGTGGATAATAAAGCCCAATATTGCCTAAAACAGTAGATAAAGTAGCATGGAGCAATCAAAAATTATAGATACGTTGGAGACGTATCAGTGATTACCGCCAAGATTGGCACCTGGGAAGAGCTCATGGAGAGTATGATTGTGAGTACACCCATGCCAACCACCGTCGAGCGCCTTCGCCCCTTCCGAGGGACGGGTCATATGCGCCCTAGCGGTATGATGATAGGCATCCGTATGGAAATGACCGCAGAGTTCCAGTCGACCCCAAAGAGCCTGGCTTCGACACAAGGTCAGTCCTTGTGCAGGGTTTGGTCGACCAGAACATAGCATACAGAGAAGGGTTGGATAGAGACAGGCCCAGTGGAAGTAGGGTCCATGTTTCCGGCCCAGAGTGTTTCGGAAGAGCCATCAGAGCCGCTGAGATCCCTCATAACTTCAGATTGGCAACTGCCGTCACTATGTTCACAGGAGAGTCAAAGCCTGACACTTGGCTTGAGTACTACCGAGTGGCTATGCACATTTGTGGCGGCAGCGATGAGGTGGCCATGAAGCACCTCCCTCTGATGCTTGAAGGTTCTGCCAGGGCCTGGCTGAATCAGCTGGCCCCTTGGAGAATTTTGAGTTGGGATGAATTGGCCCGAGTGTTTACTAGAACATTTGAGGGCACCTGCAAGAGACCTGCTGGTCTACCAGAGTTGCAGCATTGCATGCAGAAACCGAATGAAACCTTGAGAGACTATATCCAGAGATGGATCACTCCGCACCAAGCAGTTTGTGCCTTTAAGGAAGGCGTTCGCTACAGAGAGCTCAATCTGAAGTTCGGTCGGACCGGAGATATGTCCCTGACTCGGATGATGGAGATTGCCACCAAGTATGCTAATAGCAAAGAAGAAGACCGACTCCGGAGTGGTAAAAACAGACTAGTCGCCCAGGACACCGGAGGAGGAAATTCCAGTCGAAAGCAGAAAAGAAAGGCTGAGGCGGCAGTGTTGAATCGAGGAAAGTTCTAGGGGAAGCCCAAAGGGCCTTGGATCCCTAAGAAAGTGAAGGACCAAGCAGGAAATGATGTGATGGATTTTCCATGTCATATTCACACAAAGAAGGATGAGGAGGGGAACTTGATTCTCCCCAAGCATACGACTCGACAATGTCGACTCCTAATCCAGAGCTTCCGAGAAATCCAACCCAGTGAAAAGGACAAAGAGTCTGATAAGGAGGAAGACAAACATGATGATGGTGGTCACCCCAATGTCAATGCCACCTTAGTGCTTTTTGCTGATATCGAGAGCAAAAGTGGATTGAAGGTCATTAACAGAGAGGTGAACATGGTTGCTCCGGCAACACCAAAGTATTTGAAGTGGTCAAAAATCACTATTACATTAGACCAGTCCGACCACCCACCACGTGTTGCTACCCCTGGGCGGCAAGCGCTGGTGGTCGACCCAGTCATTGGGGGCACCCGACTAACCAAGGTTTTGATGGATGGTGGCAGTGGTCTGAACATCCTATACGCTGAGGCCCTCAAAGGAATGGGCATTCCGATGTCCAAGCTCAGCGAGAGCAACATGTGATTCCACGGAGTCATCCTAGGAAAGAAAGCCGACTCACTCGGTCAAATCACTCTTGATGTGGTTTTCGGCGATGAGAAGAACTACCGCAAGGAAAAGTTGACATTTGAGGTCGTGGATTTGCAGAGTGCCTATCATGCCATTTTGGGCAGACCTGCCTATGCTAGCTTCATGGCTCGACCATGTTATGTGTACCTCAAGATGAAGATGCCTAGCCCTAGAGGCTTGATAACGGTCTCCGGTAACCGTCAACGAGCAGACGACTGTCTTGAGGACGGTGCAAAGATAGCAGATGAGCAGATAGCGGAAGTAGAGTTTCAAGAGTACCTGAAAACTGCAGATCCGAGTGATTTGTTGCGTGCCAAGAGGCTTGCCTCTGAGTCCGCATTTCAGTCGGCCGGCAAGACCAAGCCAATCCACGTTCACCCGACCGACCCCAATGTTGCTCCAACCCATATCTCAACGACACTCGACAGCAAATAGGAAGAAGCGCTCATCCAGTTCCTTTGTGAGAACTGGGACATCTTTGCATGGAAGCCATCTGACATGCCAGGTGTACCCAGGGGACTGGCTGAGCACCATTTGCGAGTCGACCCAAAGGAAAAACCCGTTAAGGAGCATCTCCATCGGTCCGCCGCGGAGAAGAGAAAGACAATTGGCGAGGAGGTGGCTCGGCTTCTGGCCGCTGAGTTCATTCGCGGGATATACCACTCCGAGTGGCTTGCTAATGTTGTTATGGTTCCCAAGAAAGATAAATCACTTAGAATGTGTATTGACTTCAAGCACATCAATCGAGAGTGCCTGAAAGATCATTTTCCTCTGCCCCGCATCGACCAGATAGTCGACTCGACTGCGGGATGTGAACGACTGTCCTTTCTCGACACTTATTCCGGGTACCATCAGATCCGACTGTATGGACCCGATGAAATAAAGACAGCTTTCATCACCCCGTTTGGGTGTTTTTGTTATGGTACTATGCCCTTTGGCCTCAAGAATGCTGGTGCCACATTCATGCGCATGATTTAGAAGTGCCTGCTCACTCAAATTTGTAGGAATGTGGAAGCGTACATGGATGACATAGTGGTTAAGTCCCGAAAAGGTTCCAACCTGCTAACTGACCTCGCTGAAACTTTTGCCAATTTAAGAAGGTATGATATCAAGCTCAATCCATCAAAATGCACATTCGGAGTCCCTGGCAGAAACTTACTTGGTTTTCTCGTTTCCGAACAAGGAATCGACACGAATCCAGAGAAGATTGGCACAATCCTCCGAATGAAGCGCCCGCTGCGTGTGCATGATTGCTACCTCTTGAGCACTGCATTGCTTTTCCCTTGAAGAGGAAAGGGTGATGTAGCAAAGTAGCGTAAGTATTTCCCTCAGTTTTTCAGAACCAAGGTATCAATCCAGTAGGAGGTTCCACACAAGTCGCTCGTACCTACACAAAAAAACAAGAACCTCGCAACCAATGCGATAAAGGGGTTGTCAATCCCTTCACGTTAACTTGCAAAGTGAGATCTGATAGAGATGATAAGATAACATAAATATTTTTGGTATTATTATGATATAGATTGGAAAGTAAAGATGCAAATAAAAGTAGATGGGAAACTTATATGATAAAAGATAGACTCAGGGGCCATATGTTTCACTACTGGCTTCTCTCAAGATAGCATAAGTATTACGGTGGGTGAATAAATTACTGTCGAGCAATTGATAGAAAAGTGCATAGTTATGAGAATATCTAGGGATGATCATGTATATAGGCATCACGTCCTTGACAAGTAGATCGAAACGATTCCGCATCTACTACTATTACTCCACACATCGACTGACTCCGTCCTGCATCTAGAGTATTAAGTTCATGAAGAACAGAGTAACGCATTAAGAAAGATGACATGATGTAGAGGGATAAACTCATGCAATATGATATATACCCCATCGTTTTATCCTCGATGGCAACAATACAATACGTGCCTTGCTGCCCCTGCTGTCACTGGGAAAGGACACCGCAAGATTGAACCCAAAGCTAAGCACTTCTCCTATGGCAAGAAAGATCAATCTAGTAGGCCAAACCAAACTGATAATTCAAAGAGACTTGCAAAGATAACCAATCACACATAAAAGAATTCGGAGGAGATTCAATTATTTCTCATAGATAAACTTGATCATAAACCCACAATTCATCGGATCTCGTCAAACACACCGCAAAAAGAGTTACATCAAATAGATCTCCAAGAAGATCGGGGAGAACTTTGTATTGAGATTAAAACAGAGAGAAGAAGCCATCTACCTAATAACTATGGACCCGAAGGTCTGTGGTAAACTACTCACAACTCATTGGAGAGGCCTTGGAGATGATGTAGAGGCCCTCCATGGTCGATTCCCCCTCCGGCGGAGCGCCGGCGAAGGCTCCAAGATGGGATCTCGCGGATACATAAGGTTGCGGCGGTGGAAATAGTTTTTCGTGGTGCTCCTGGATTGCGTTTGTTCCAAAAAGATCGCTCCCTAAGGTTTCATTCCGTTTGGTCTCGGTTTGATATTCCTTTCCTTCGACACACTGAAATAGGCAAAAAAAATAGCAATTTGGGCTGGGCCTCCGGTTAGTAGGTTAGTCCCAAAAATGATATAAAAGTGTAAAGTAAAGCCCATAAACATCCAAAACGGGTAATATAATAGCATGGAACAATAAAAAATTATAGATACATTGGGGACATATCAATGATGTCCAGAAGCTTACTGGTTGTTTGGCTGCATTGAGCCAATTCATCTCACGCCTCGGTGAAAATACATTGCCTCTTTACCGACTGATGAAGAAGTCTGACAAGTTCGAGTGGAATGACGAAGCTGAAGCAGTGTTTGAAGAGCTCAAAGCCCTGCTTTCCACCCAGCCGGTGCTTGCTGCTCCAGTTAGCAAGGAGCCTTTACTGCTTTACATTGCAGCCATAGGACAAGTTGTTAGCATAGTGCTTACAGTCGAGCGGGAAGAAGAAGGCAAAGCCTTCAAAGTTCAGCGCCCTGTGTATTACATTTCAGAAGTCTTAACCCCGTCCAAGCAAAGATACACTCACTATCAGAAGCTTGTTTATATGATTTACCTGACCACGAAGAAGGTTGCACACTATTTCTCTGATCACTCAGTTTCAGCCGTTAGCGATGCTCCATTGTCAGAAATTCTGAATAATAGAGATGCAATTGGTCGAGTGGCAAAGTGGGCGATTGAACTTCTTCCTTTAGATATGAGTTTGAGGCAAAGAAGGCCATCAAGTCTCAGGCAATTGTAGATTTCCTTACAAAGTGGATAGAACAACAACAGCCGACTCAGATTCAGTCGAAACATTGGACCATGTTCTTTGATGGATCCAAGATGTTGAATGACTCTAGTGCAGGAGTGGTTTTAGTGTCCCCACGAGGAGACGAGCTCTGTTATGTCCTCCAGATTCACCTTGATTCTTCAAACAATGAAGCTAAGTATGAGGAACTATTGTATGGGTTGCGTATGGCCATTTCACTCAGTGTCCGGCGCTTGATGGTTTAGGCGACTCAGACTTAGTGGTTAATCAAGTAATGAAGGAATGGGATGTCAGGAGTCCAGCAATGACCGGTTATTGCAATGCAGTGAGAAAGCTAGAGAAGAAGTTTGAGGGGTTATAGATCCACCACATACCACGAATCAAGAATCAAGCTGCTGATGATCTGGCGAAGATAGGTTCCACTCGGAAGCCTATCCCTAGCAATGTGTTCTTGGAGCATCTCCATACCCCGTCAGTACAAGAAGACCCCTTTAAGGAAGAGCCCCCGCAACTAATAAGTTGAACCGGCCCGACTGAGATTGAGGTTCCAGCCGTGGTCGACTTGATCATGGAAGTCTTGGTGATCACGCCCGATTGGATGATACCGTACATCGTGTATATTCTCAGGCAGGAGTTCCCAGAGGATGAGGATGAAGCTCGCCAGATAGTCAGTTGATCCAAAGCCTTCATAGTGATAAAAGGATAGCTTTACAGAGAGAGTGTCACAGGAGTGGCTCAGCACTGCATCACCCCGGAATAAGGTCGAATGATCCTAAACGATATCCACTCGGGGACCTGTGGTCACCATGCGACCTCTCGGACCATCATAGCCGACGCATACCGAGCGGTACTCTATTGGCCTCAAGCAAATGAGATGGCAAAGGATATAGTTGACAAGTGTGCAGGTTGCCAATTCTACTCCAAATGTCCCACAAGCCTGTGTCTGCCTTGAAGACTATTCCACTCGTCTGGCCATTTGCAGTCTGGGGATTGGATATCGTTGGACCCTTCAAGACTGGCAGAAGTTGTTTCGCCCATTTGCTTGTAGCAGTCGACAAGTTCACCGAGTGGATCAAAGCCAAGCCCATCAAAAACCTTGACGCAGGCACTTCCATCAATTTCATCAAGGAGTTGATATTCAGATATGGAGTTCCTCATAGCATTATCACAGATAATGGCTCCAACTTTGATTCTGATGAGTTCAAGGCGTTCTATGCATCCCAAGGAACTCGGGTCAACTATGTGTCTGTTGCACACCCATAGTCGAATGGGCAACCAGAAAGGGCGAATGGTTTAATCCTTCAAGGGTTAAAACCCCACCTGATGCACTACCTCAAGCACGCTGCTGGAGCTTGGGTGACTGAATTACCGTCTGTCCTATGGGGGCTAAGAATGACGCCGAACCGGTCGACTGACCGAACCAATTTCTTCCTGGTGTTCGGCGCCGAGGCTGTGCTTCTGAGTGACTTGCTGCACAATGCCCCCCGAGTGGAACTCTTCTCAAAAGCTGAGGCAGAGCAGGCACACAAAGACGGAGTCGATCTCCTGGAAGAGGAACGCGAGATGGCTTTGATTTGGTCGACCATCTATCAGCAAGATCTGCGTCGATTCCATGCTCGCAATGTTAGAGGTCGAGCATTCCAGGAAGGAGACCTTGTGCTCCGAGTGGATCAGAAACGGCCTGACAAGCTTGCTCCGGCCTGGGAAGGTCCTGAGGGAGTCCTGGATTAGGGGGTATCCGGACAGCCGGACTATATACATCATCCAGACTATTTGAGCGTGAAGATACAAGACTCAAGACTCCGTCCCGTGTCCGGATGGGACTCTCCTTTCCGTGCAAGACAAGCTTGGCAATCTGGATATTGTATTTCCTTCCTTGTAACCGACTCCGTGTAAACCCTAGCTCTCTCCGATGTCTATATAAACCGGAGAGGTTGGTCCTTAGAAGGCCGATCACAATTACAATCATAATCATCATAGGCTAGCTTCTAGGGTTTAGCCTCTACGATCTCGTGGTAGATCTACTCTTGTACTACTCATATCGTCGATATTAATCAAGCAAGAAGTAGGGTTTTACCTCCATTGAGAGGGCCCAAACCTGGGTAAACATTGTGTCCCTTGCTTCCTGTTACCATCAGCCTGAGACGCACAGATCGGGACCCCCTACCCGAGATGCGCCGGTATTGACACCGACATTGGTGCTTTCATTGAGAGTTCCTCTGTGTCGTTGCTGCAAGGCTTGATGGCGCCTTCAATCGTCGACAACACGGTCCAAGGCTTGACTTTTCTCCCCTGACAGATCTTCGTGTTCGGCGGCTTCGCACGGCGGGCCAATTCGCTTGGCCATCTGGAGCATATCGACAGCTATGCCCCTGGCCACCAGGTCAGGTTCGGAAACCTGAACTACACGGCCGATATCCACGGAGACTTGATCTTCGACGGAATCAGGCATGTGCCAGGAGTGCCGAGCAGTCACGATGAACATGACCTAGACCTGCTGTCGGACAGTGCTCGGGATATTACCCCTGCAGTAGTCCCGGACCTAAATCTGGAGCAAACTGCATGGCCCAAGGACGGGTGGATGGACCCCGCCCCGCGGGCCACACACTCATCGGCGGTAGAGCCGAACACAGGCCTCACTTCTAAGGAAGCCTGTGACTCCGGACCCCCGGACTCATATCCGGTTGTAGGTTCCAGTCCGCACCCTCTCGAGCCTGGTTGGGCTCCGGTAATGGAGTTTACCGCTGCGGATATCTTCCAGCACTCGCCCTTTGGCAACATGCTGAACTCATTAAAGTCTCTCTCTTTGTTAGGAGGCTCTTGGCCGAACTACGTCCGGCTCGAGTGGGAAGCAGGCGACGAAGGAATTCGCTGCCCACCCACCACCCACTTCATTGCCACGGTCGATGATCTAACCGATGTGCTTGACTTCGACGCCGAAGACATCAATGGTATGGACGACGATGCAGGAGAAGTACATGAACCAGCGCTCACAGGGTGGTGGACAGCCACCTCCTCATACGATATATATATATGGTGGACACTCCGGAGGAAACCAAAGGCGATGAGGCAACGGAGGATAACCCCTCAGGGAGAAAAACAAAGCATGGGCGTCGTCGACGCCTCCCCAAGCCCCGCAACAGCAATACCGGCCCAGGAGACGAAAACAATCCGGATGGTGCCGAAGAGGAATACAACCCTGATCAGCCCGCCTTCGAGCAGGCTGAGCAGGAAGATGAGCAGGTCAGCCCAAACGAACAGGCGACGGACGGATATTCGGAGGAGGAAAACTACATGCCCCCCTCCGAAGACAAGATTAGCCTCGGCGACGATGAGTTCGGCATGCGTGAGGATCCCGTAGAGCAGGAGCGCTTCAAGCGTCGGCTTATGGCCACTGCGAGGAGACTAAAAAAGAAGCAGTAGCAACTCCAAGATGATCAAGACCTGCTCACAGATAGATGGACTGAGGTCCTGGCAGCCGAGGAATATGGACTCGAGCGCCACTCGGCTAACCGGCCACCCCGCGGCCGGGATAAAACGGCATATCAGCCCGAATACCAGACCGCACCCCCACGCCAATACACTACGGCCCGGGGCAACAGGGAAGACCTGCAAGATATACTTGAAAACAAAGCAGGACAGCCAAGATCGATCTACGGATCGTGGGGGCGCGCCCCAGCACATGACGATGACCGTCGCGGCGGATACACCATAAACAAGTCCGGTTGGGCCGAGCACAGCCACCCAGACCAATTCGAACTGCGTAGCCACATAGCCTGGCACAGAGGTGCCGCACACCCCCTCTGCTTCACCGATGAAGTGATGGATCACGAATTCCCAGAAGGGTTCAAACTCGTAAACATCGAATCATACGATGGCACAACAGACCCCACAGTATGGATTGAAGATTTCCTTCTCCATATTCACATGGCCCACAGAGACGACCTACATGCCATCAAGTATCTTCCCCTTAAGCTCAAAGGACCCGCCCGGCACTGGCTAAACAGCCTGCCCGCAAATTCCATTGGCAGTTGGGAAAACCTGGAAGACGCGTTCCTCGACAACTTCCAGGGGACATACGTGCGACCACCGGACGCTGATGATTTGAGCCACATCACTCAACAGCCCGGAGAGTCAGCCAGGAAATTCTGGACTCGGTTCCTAACTAAAAAGAACCAGATAGTCGACTGTCCAGACGCCGAAGCCCTGGCGGCTTTTAAGCATAATATCCGTGACGAGTGGCTCGCCCGACACCTCGGCCAGGAAAAACCCAAGTCCATGGCAGCTCTCACGACACTAATAACCCGCTTTTGCGTGGGCGAGGATAGCTGGTTGGCTCGCAGCAGCACCACGCCACATTCTGGCACTTCGGACGTCCGTGACAATAACGTCAAGCCACGGCGCAACAGACACAAGCGACAGAACAATGGCGACAACACCGAAGACACGTCAGTCAACGCCGAATTCAGCGGATCCAAATCTGGTCAGCAGAAGAAGCCATTCAAAAGAAACAATCAGGGACCGTCCAGTTTGGACCGCATACTGGAACGCTCGTGCCAAATTCATGGCACCCCAGACAAGCCAGCCAACCACACCAACAGAGACTGTTGGGTGTTCAAACAGGCCGGCAAAATAAACACCGAAAACAAGGACAAGGGGCTGCACAGCGACGATGACGAGGAGACCCGGCGTCCGAAC